>NW_024080757.1:3045116-3222253 GCF_003009895.1 Hyaena hyaena
AAAAAAAAAAAAAAGAAAAAATATAAAGCAGTATCTTATAGTAGTGTTATCTGCATACGAGATTTGTTAGGAGAGTTTTTACAGTATCAAATACCCAGGTCCCATTCTGAATTATAAGCTCCAAGGAGTGGAATTTAAGGACATTAACTTAAAACTTGCCCAGATGATTCCACTAAATAGCCCTGATGGAGAACCACCATTCTCCCAGGCAGAGATTCTCAATCTTCTTTTTTTTTTTTTTTTTTATGTTTATTTATTTCTGGGAGAGAGAAAGCGAGAGCTTGAGCAGGGAACCACAGAGAGAGCAGGGAAAACACAGATTCTGAAGCCTGAGTGTTCACTGTATTCACCTGAAGGGCTTTTGGAACCACCAGAGACCAAGCCCCAGGGCAATGAATCAATCAAGGGGAACGGGGTCACCTGGCAAGCTCAGTAGGCAGAGCTTGCAGGTCTTGGTCTGTCTTGAATTTGAGCCCCAAGCTGGGAGCAGAGATTACTTAAAAAACAGGGGGAAAGGGAACAGACCCTGGGGATTGATACTACTTTTTAAACCTTCCAGTAATTCTCATGTGTGTAACCACACTGTGAACCAAAGTCCTACACCAGTAGTTTTCATAGTTCATGGTTCCCAGATCAGCATGATTAGCACCGCTGCGAAACTTGGTAGAAACAAAAATTCGAGGGCCCCACTCCAGACCTCCTGAATCAGATACTCTAAGTAGAGCCCAGCAATCTATAACAAGCCTTGCAGGTGATCTTGACGTGCACTGACGTTTGAAGATCTTTATCCTGGAGTTAGTCTTTCATAAAAACCATCTAGAATGTTCATCAAAAATATATTACCTCATCAGCTGATTTCAACAAGGGTGCCAAAAAAAATTCAATGGTGCGGGGGAGAACAATCCACATGCAATGAAAGAAGCTGAAGTCTTTCCTCACATTACATCCAAAAATGAACTAAAAATGGACCACAAACCTAAATTTAAAGGCTAACAAAATAAAACTCTTAGAAGAAAACATGGAAGTAAATCTATGTGATGTTAGATTAAGCATTATTCCTTTCTTAGCTATGACACCAAAAGCACAACCACCAAAAAAAAATGGACTTCAGCAAAATTAAAAAATTTATATGCTTCAAAGGACACCATCAAGAAAGTGAAAAGAGAACCCACACGATGGGAGAAAGTATTTGCAAATTATAGGTCTCGTAAATATCCAGTATCAGAACACAAGTACAGAAGTCAACAATAAAAAGACAAATAACCAAATGTAAACTATGACAGAAAAGATAAATACATTCGTCTCCAAAGAAGGTATACAAATGGCCAATAAGCATGTGAAAAGATGCCAATATCTTTAACTATAAGGGAAATCCAAATCAAAACCACAATGAGTACCACCTCACTCCCACTAGGATGGCTAAAATAATAACAACAACAACAGCAGCAGCCTTGAAAGGATGTATATTCGATCACCCAGAAAGAGAAAAGGATACAGGGCTAAGCTCTGAGGAACTCCAAATTTAACTGCCAAAAAGAAGACAACCAGGCTATAATCGAGACTAAGAAGCAGCAACCAAAAAAGGAGAAAACCAGTAGGTGATAGAAGGCAAAGGAAGAGAGGACGTCAAAGAGGCCGACAAGGTCAGCGCTGCTGAATGTAGATAAACGGTTGAAATGAATGAAAATGTCTCTTAGATTTAGTGACATGGCATGATATGGAGCTGATGCCACGATGCCGTTTCCAATTAATGACGGTGGCAGCATTACTGAGACACACGGCTGCCTTTCTGAACATTCTAATGTGTAACGCTTTATTCAAGTATGAAAGGTTCGAAATAAATAAGTACCTTGATTATCTGCAATCGGTCTCAAGTCCTCTGGAAAGATAAGTCTGGAAAATAAAACCTGATTAGAAAAAGTGAGCTCCCAACAAGTTCACGAAACCACAGTAAGGACTCTTTAAAACTAGTTAAAAGGGCTTAGACTTCATAAAAGAGTGCTTAATACGGCAAAGTTGATGACGGTCCACACCACTTCCAACTTCTTACTGACTGAGTCGGGCGTGCTTACATCCACCCTATGGGCCACGATGGTGACCGGCGTCCGGCCGCGGTAATACACACTGCCCAGCACGACCACACGTCTGCGTGATTCAACTAACACCCACATACAATGGGCGTTCGGCAGGGAGGTTCCTACCCAGATCGCCTTGCACCAGAAACACACGCGTCGTCCCGAAATTCAGAGAGAGGCTTTAGGAGTACAAAACGGGGGGGGCGAAAGTGAAAAATCAAGACACTGGCCCCTCTGGCCAACTTGTGTTTCCGTTCTTGAGGCTCAGCTCTGTGAAAGCTCCCTGACCGCGGAGAGCCTCGTCCCATCCGTCACACAAATGCAGCGCAGAAAGGGGGAAAGCGAATGACATCAGGTTGGACACTAAGGGACGAGACCCTTTAAACATTCCTCGCAGCCCTGCGGCACGCATCGCCCACGGCTCTGTCCTCACTGCCGGCAGCGCTACACGCCTCCCGAGTCCCTGACCCCGGCTGGCAAGTCCCGTTTCAACTACGAACCAAACCGGCGAATGCCCGAGAAAGACCGAAACTGGGGAAAAAAGGCTCCGCCATTAAAGGAGCTCTGGCCACCCTCTGCCCCACACTGATGCACCCGCCACCCTGACCCAGAGATGGGGGAATAACACACCAGTCCAAAGAGAGGATCCCACGCCGTTCTGCGGGTACGGGCAGCCCTTCAGACGGAGCTCGCCATGACACCTACGTCCCGCCACGCTTAGTTGCGCATGCTCGGCGACGGTGGCCCGGAGAGGGCAAATTGCATCATCCCTGAAAACGCGAGTTCAGGTCTAACTTATTTACGTAAAGATAAGACTTAGAATTTTTGGGGGTGCAAGAGCGAACTTATACGCCAAAGCCTCAGGTTCTTAGAATCGATTAGTAGCCATCTTCTGCTGAGCTGTTACTATGTGTCAGGCACCATATTAAGCTCTTAACATAAGTATTACTTTTTGTTTATTTTACAAGAGGAGAAACAGAGAGCGTAAATACTTGCCTAAAGTTACTCTACTGGTAGTGACAGCCCTCTGTGCTGAATTCAACTCTGCCCAGCTCTGAAAGAACCTGCTCTTTTCATTTCATTTTACTTGCTTCCTCAACCTTTTGTGAAATGAGGTCATACTGGAGAAGAGAGTAGAATAGGACAAAGAACAATTGTATTACACAATATAGATCATTTAACAACAAGAAAGAAGGGTTTTTTTTTTAACCCTTAGAAGACACTTTAGCAGCTACATATTAAGGCACTTTACCAGAGAAAGAACTTTCCTGGAGTATACTGATTCTGACCTTGTTACCTTGTGAATGTTCGCTCGGGTTATTACATTTTACTCAGGACCCTGTGCTTGACCTTGTTTACCAGAAGAGCATCTCCACTTTAAAAAATGAAGACGTTTGGCCATGAGCAAGAAGTCAGAAATCATGAGCTTTATTCCTCATGATTCCTTCTAATTACAACAGCACCCTTTGCTCACTATTTTCATGAAAAAATCTCCTGTGACCTGGAGTCCACTGCAGCCCCTACCCAGCTGAATTAGAATTGCATGTTTAGGTTGCCCTATCTAACATCTGTTACTGTAATCCCACTGCCTAGCACATAATCTTGCACTTAATGGCCTCTCCACAAGCATACCTTTAATGAATGAATGACCCCACCCCTTTCCCTCCAAGATCTAGTTGAGTTCAGGTAAACAAATGTTACTGAGTGCACACCACAGGACCTCAAGCACTGTGCTTGCTGCTAGAGCTAGAAAGGAAAAAAGAGACAACTCCCTACCACTATTTGTGGCGACTTCAAGGATATCGTTTCCCTAGAGAAGAGCAACGGCTGCGGAAGATGAGTGCATGGAGACCAGTGGAGCCCAAGGGGTGAGGTTCTTCTTCTTACATAAGGGAGTCTAGAATCCCCACAGTGGAAGTGAGGAGGGTATGCCAGGCTAAGGAAATAGTAAGAGCAGATGCATGGAGGCCTGAAACTATAAACTCTAATATATTATAAAAGCACAAAGAGTTAAAATGGGTGATGTTGGTATGGAAGGGTGGATAGACAAAATGCAGGGACCAGAAGAAGATGAGCCTTGTTTGCCAAAATAAAGATATTAGACCTAATCCTGGATATGTTAGGTGGCATGAAAGCATCTGCACGGATTATTCTTTCCGGAAGATGGGTTTAAGGACAACACTTCAGACATGAATAAATATTGAAAACCTAAATAGGCTTGTTGGCTGTGAGGAATGGGGAAACGGGAATGGAGGATGCTTTTAATATGAATCACTTGAAATGCCAGTGATGGTGCCTCTAGGAATTTATCTTACAGAAATGTTCACAGTTACACAAAATGACGTATGTGCCAGATGATTCTTTGAAATGTTCTTGTAATAACAAAATACAGAAACCCTCTCTGGCTTCTCAAAGGGATTTGTTAAATATATTGATGGTATCTATACAGCTCTTAAAAAAGAACAAGATTGCCTTATGTTCGATTTCCCTCACTCTTTCTCTCTCTCAAAATAAATAAATAAAATGTTAAGAAGTTAGAAAAAGAACGAAGTTGCTTTTAAGGTACTACCCAAGACATTGTTAAGTAGAAAAAGAAAGTGTCTGAGTATAGCTATTGCAATATATATATGTATAAAAATATATATATTGGCTATAGGAAGATTTACTTTTCCCTGTATTTCCTTTTGTAACTTTTATTTTTGTGGAAATGTACTACTTATTCAAAACATAAAGACACATTTTATAAATAAAATTAAAATAACTTACTAGTCTGTTATTTTGTAGTATTAAGCTTTGTCCTTTATATTAATACTTAAATTTTAATTTTTTTTGGTGAGATATACATAACATAAAATTAACCATTTAGCCATGTTTAAATGTGCAGTTCAGTAGCATTGAGTACATTCCCATTTTTGTGCAATCATATATCAACATCCGTAGCCAGAACATTGTCATCCTCATAAACTAATCTGCACTCATTAAACAATTTCCCTTTCGCTCTCCCAGATGGCCGCTGGCAACCATAGTTCTCCTTCCTGAGTGTATGAATCTGACTACTCCATGTAAGTAGAATCAGACAATATTTGTATCCAGCTTATTTCGTTTAGCATAATGTCTTCAATGTCAACATAGCAGCGTGTGTCAGTATTGACTTCCTTTTTAAGGCTAAATAATATTCCATCATATGTATATATCACATTGTGTTTATATATTTTACATCTCTATGCTTCGATTCTCAGATTAGATTATAAACTTCGTAAGAATAGACACTCTATCTTGTTACTGGCTTTTCAGCCCATAATGTAATATTAAATGCTTTGTAAATGTTTGGTGGGAGGAGCACCTGGGTGGCTTAGTTTGTAAACTATCAGACTCTTGATGTCAGCTCAGGTCTTGATGTCAGGGTTGTGAGTTCAAGGCCCACGTTGGGCTCCATGCTGGGTATGAAGCCTACATAAAGAGAGAAAAAAGTTTGGTGGTAGACAAACCAATATGTGTGTACAAAGACACACTAAAAATGCAAATGAACCTATAAAATAATAGTAAAGGCTAACAATTTTTGAGAACTTAGAAGTGTGTGTAAGTAACCACTTTAAGCCCTCGCCGAATTATCAGATTCATCACAATAACTCTATAGGTAATCCTATAAATTAGTAGTACTATTACTATTCTCTTATTATGCCCTTTTAACTCTTATTATGCTCTTTTTACAGAGAAGAAAACTGAAACTTGAGTAGTCCTATTTCAGTCTTTTTTAACAACTTTATATGAATACTTTAGAAGAAAGAAACTATATGCTGTAGTTACAAATGCAAAAAGTCACATAGAGGAAGATAGTGAAAAGGAAAAACAAAAGGGGAAGCCTGTGACTCTTGACCTTGGGGCTATGGGTTCCAGCCCCACACTGGGTGGAGAGCTTACTTAAAAATAAAATCTTAGGGGCGCCTGGGTGGCTCAGTCGATTAAGCATCCGACTTAAGCCCAGGTCATGATCTCGTAGTTTATGAGTGCGAGCCCCATGTCGGGCTCTGTGCTGCTGATAGAGCCAGAAGCCTGCTTCAGATTCTGTGTCTCCCTCTTCCTCTCTCTGTGCCCCTCCCCGACTCGTGCTCGCTCTCTCGCTCTCTCTCCCTCTGAAAAATAAACATTAAAAAAAAATTCTCCAAAACTTAAATCTCTCTACCCTTGTGTATTGTTGTTGTTTCATTTTAAAGGTGGGGGGGGGGGACGGGGCGCCTGGGTGGCTCAGTCGGTTAAGCATCTGACTTCAGCTTAGGTCATGATCTCATGGTTTGTGGGTTCGAGCCCCAAGTCAGGCTCTGTGCTGACAGGAGCTCAGAGCTTGGACCCTGTTTCAGATTCTGTGTCTCCCTCTCTCTCTGACCCTCCCCTGTTCATGCTATCTCTCTCTCTCATAAATAAATAAAAAACATTTTAAAAGGGGGGGGAATGTACAATAAAATCTATAAGCCTTCAGACTGATGGATGCCAATTTTCATGTATATCTTTACAAAAAATGAAGAGAAAATGTAGGCAATAATGAAGTTAGAATTTGTACTATCTCAGCCACTAACCAAGAAAGAAAGAATGCAACATGAACATTAAAAACATTTAGGAACAGATATTTTTGTTTTAGCTTATAGTGTGAGCATTTAGTTAGTATACTTATAAATTTGTACCAATCCATTATCTTTTTGTGAGAAATAAATCATGCACTTAATTCACCCCTGAAAAGTGCTAAGAAGTTCAATGAAGTTTTCTGTGTAGAATATTAGATAAGTTTGGTAGAATGAAATTTAAAATGTATTAATCTACATTTTATATGAGCTCAGGAAAGCATGAGTGTTCCCAATGTTTAAAGTTCAGCAGGTCAACTTGTATTATGTTAGTGTATTATTATTTATGTAAGCTTCCCATTGCCTGTGACAGAAAGATAACTGTAATTTCTTAAGCAGAAAGAATGGAAGGGAACACATGAAAATTGATGCTAGACCCAGGAGTTTTTATTGGACCTGATAAATTAAGTGTCAGAGTAAACTCCCCCACTGGACGCCATACAATTAAAGCAGTTTTTTAGGAAGACTTTGCAGGTGTTGGTTTTCATGAAGGATTGAAGATCAGAAAATAAGTTAGGACATTATCACGATAGTCTAAATATGAAGCCAAGGAGAAAGATGGCTGACAGTTGAGATAGAGAAAAAAGAAGGGATACAGAAAGTATGTCAAAAGAAAATTTGCCCCAAATGGGTGGATGCTTCAATGGAGAGGTTAAAAAGGAGGGGCACCGATATCTTAAGAAAACTGAAAAAAGATCATATAAAACCATGATGTGAAATAAATTGAACTGCTGTTGTCCTTGAACTAAGGCTGAATTTTCTCCGTGGCTTCTAACCACCAGAGGTCAGAGTGCTATACTTCCAGTCGTGGCAATGTGTATTCTATTGGTTTACACAAATAGGTTTGGCTCAATTCTAGAATTAATTTCATCTTTTGATTCTTCCATTCTTAGTATAAGTGGTGTGAGGGCTGTACCTGTGGGCCGGGCCAGAGCAGGGAGAGCCTCAGGGCGGTAACCCACACCAGGCGGGGGCGAACTTCCGGCTCTCAATCAGACCTGAGAACCCGCAGCTGGAGCTTTTGAAACTGCCAGGTGGAAAACACCTGCCTGGGGCCCGAGCTGCTTCAGACAAAAATAGATCTGAAGGTTGAAGGGAGAAATCAGGGTGTTCTGAGGATGACTATAAGCCTCCCTGCATTCAGCTTACTTGAAGCTGGCTTTACTTCTGGGCTGTTGAGTTTTGTGAATGAGTAAAGGCCCCCTTTTTATTTCTTAAGCTAACTTGAGTGGGTTTCTTTCACTTGCAACTGAAAAAGTATTCCTAAACTTCTTAGCTTTACACGGTGTCTTGATTTATTTTTTTATGTTTATTTATTTATTTTGAGAGAGAGGCAGAGAGAGCAAGCAGGGGAGGGGCAGAAAGAGAGAGGGAGAGAGAGAATTTCAAGCAGGCTCTGCACAGTGGCCTAAACTCACGAACCACGAGTTCATGACCTAAGCTGAAACCAAGAGTCAGACACTTAACTGACTCAGCCACCCAGATGCCCCATAGTGTCTTGATTTTAAAAATAGTAGTTTATATCTTTTGTCTAACTCCTAATTACTTATAAATAGCTGTTGGAAAGAAGCATATGTTTTTCTATTTTTCAATAACATATGACTCAATACATAATAAATTTACTGAGTCATAGAATAATATATTTATACTGTATATAGAGTAACAATGACTGTTCTTTTTTTAATATCATTATTTTTAATGTTTTTTATTTTTGAGAGAGAGTGAGAGAGACAGAGCCCAAATGGGGAAGGACAGAGAGAGCAGGAGACAAAGAATCTGAAGGAGGATCCAGGCTATGAACTGTCAGCACAGAACCAGAAGCGGGGCTTGAACTCACAAACCCCGAGACCATGACCTGAAGTAGGAGCTTAACTGACTGAGCCCCCCAGGCGCCCCTAACAATGACTGTACTGAATGCTTAGAGAAAAAAAGAAAAAACAGACTACAACCTGCCTTCTTACAGAAGTAATGCCTTGGCCCTCTCCGCCCATCACATCAAAGAGGCATATGATGTTGAAATGTCTAATTACCAGTGATGTACTTTGAACACTTGATCTCTCCAACAGAAAGTTACTATCTTTCTCTTTGATATTAGTAAGTGCCTGTGTGAAGATACTTTGAGATTGTATAAGTATCTTGTTTCTCAGCATGTATTCATCCACTAATTTTAGTATGCCCTAATGATTCCTGTAAGCAACAATTATTACTATGATATTGGCCAAATGATAATTTTCCATTGCCATCATTCCTTCTACTTTTATTATTAGATGAGCTGTTCCTCCCCATTATTTATTTATCTGTCTAATTATTTATTCATATTACTATGAACTCATAGATGTCTGTTTTATTCTATGGTTTATAATCCATTACTACCATTAATTTGCTGCTTCAGTTATCCCAGATTTGGCCATTGGTCTTTGGGATGGCCTGTGTTCTTTTGACAAGTCTGATTTGTTTGTTTGTTTCTTTGTTTGTTTGTTTTTTAGCATGTTCTTATTTTTTGGAACCACAAGATTTTCTAGGTTCATCCAGCTCTTTCTCTGCCCCTTGGAATCAGCCAGTTCTTCAAGGAGTTATGCATGGTTCCTTTTAGTGAGAAGTAACACTCACAAACCAGTATGAATGCTAGGTATGCTCCTTGCTAATGGGGGTCAATGCTTTAGGGGCTCAGTTTTAAATTTCTTAGGGGCGCCTGGGTGGCTCAGTCAGTGAAGCATCCGACTTCGGCTCAGGTCATGATCTCACGGTTCGTGGGTTTGAGCCCCGCATCAGGCTCTGTGCTGACAGCTAGCTCAGAACCTGGAGCCTGCTTCAGATTCTGTGTCTCCCTCTCTCACCCTCCCCTGCTCTCTCTGTCACACTCTCTCTCTCTCCCTCTTTCTCTCAGGAATAAATAAAAAACATTTTAAAAATTTAAATAAATAAATAAATAAACTCCAGATGCCTATTAGCATCCAACTGGACTGTTAACTTGGCAGTTCGATGGATGAGTCTGAAGTCTGGGGGAGAAGTTTGGGCTAAAGACGTTAATTTGTGAATCATTGGCAGATAGATGACATCCAAAGCCAAAAGACTAGATGAGATTAGCTATGGAATGAATATAACTAATGAAGAGAACAAAAGACTGAGGGCTGGTGTATTCCAATATCAAGATGAGGAAGGGGGTGTCTAGCTGGTTCAGTCAGTAGAGCATGCGACTCTTGATCTTGGGGTTGTGAGTTTGAGCCCCATATTGAGTGTAGAGGTTATGTAAAAAAATGAAACATTAAAATTTTTTTTAAATAAAAATAAATTGGGGTGCCTGGGTGGCTCAGTCGGTTAAGCGTCTGACTTCAGCTCAGGCCATGATCTCACGGTTCGTGAGTTCGAGCCCCGCATTGGGCTTTGTGCTAACAGCTAGCTCGGAGCCTGGAGCCTGTTTCAGATTCTGTGTCTCCCTCTCTCTCTGACCCCCCCCACCCGTTCATGCTTTCTCTCTCTCTCTCTCTCTCAGAAATAAATAAAACATAAAAATTTTTTTAAATAAATAAAAATAAATGAAAGATAAGGGAGAAGAAGAGCCAGCGAAGAAAACTAAGGAGGAGCAACCAGTGAGGTAGGAAGAAAATGGTATCCCAGAAGCCAAATAATGGAAGTGCATCACAGAGAAGGGAATGATCAACAGTGTCAGATTATGCCAATAGGTCAAGTAAGATGACAGAATTAATCATTGGATTGAGCAACTTGTAAGGACAATTCTAGTGGAATGGTGTGGGTAGAAGTTAAAGGAAGTGGATTTAAGGGTGAAGGAGGGAACAGAACTGGAGACAGCATGTATGGACAACTCAGCAGATTTGCTGCAAAGGGAAACAGAAATACTGGACTATAGAGTGGAGAAAGTGGGTTCCTTCTTTATGAAGGAATTTATTTTACATAACACTACATGTTAACTATACTGTAATTAAAATAATTTTTTAAAAAAATAAAGGACTGTTATTGAAAGATACAAGGAACAAGAGATTGTTCTATGCTAAGTAAGAACAATCCCATGAAGACAGAGAAATTGATGATGTAATACAAAGAAGTGGAAACTATTGAAATGTTATTCCTGGGAAAAGACAGTGACTATTTTCGAACCATCATACCACAGGCCTGAAATATAAATATTTGGGGAATAAATAAAGCTGTTCACCTAGTTTTAAAAGTCAAATACAGGAGTGTCTGGGTGGCTCAGTTAAGCATCCAACTCTTCATTTCAGCTCAGGTCATGATCTTACCCTATCAAACTCCCTATCAGGCTCTGCAGTGGGTGTGGAACATGCTTGGGATTCTCTCTCTCCCTCTCCCTCCACCCCTCCTCCCACAAAATTTTTAAAAAGTGAAATGTATTTGGCTGATGTTATTTTAAAATTCCAACTTAAGAAAATGAGACTTAAAAAAAAAACCTAGAGCTTTCTGAGACGTTCATTAGCAGTGACCACCAAGAGTTAACAAGTGGCGCCCGGCTGACTCAGTTGGAAGAGCACACAACTCTTGATCTCAGAGGCCTGAGTTTGAGCCTCACACTGGAGGTAGAGATTATTTAAAAACAAACAAATAAATAAATAAATATATAGATATATGTATATATATACACATATATAAACTTAAAAATAAAAGTCAACTAAAATAGGGGAGACTGGCTGGCTCAGTCAGAAAAGCATGATCTCTCAGTCTCAGGGCTGTTACTTTAAGCCCCACATTGGGTACAGAGAATTAAATACATACATACATACATACATACATACATATATACATAAACTTTTTTTAAGTCAATTAAAATGTTATACTAAAAATCTATTTCACTTGGAAGTCTCAGAATGTGGCCACTTCCAGGAAGATGTGGAAAGATAAAATCCTTTTCTTCTTTAACCATAGGACATTCATGGCTTTTGTTAAAAAAAAAAATACATTCATTAATGCTTGCTATTAGCCACATCTCTCACTTCTTTGCAAATATTTTCTTACTAGTGATAAATCTATTGGGAAAACTCAGAGATTTTCAATTCCCCTGAGAACAAATCTCTTTGAGAGTGAATGGCAGAAATAACAAAGGCCACAGAGTGCTTTGCTACTCGGAAACTCTGCCCGGGAGCAGAACAGAGCCTGATTTTTTAAATTTTTTTTTATGTTTATTTATTATTGAGATGGAGACACAGAGCATGGAATGGGGGAGGGGCAGAGAGAGAGGGAGACCTAGAATTTGAGGCAGGCTCCGGATGCTTAACCGACTGAGCCACCCAGGTGTCCCGAACAGAGCCTGATTTTATGAGAATTTAATCCTCTCAGACTGCAAGAGAAACCACGTTTCAGTTGAAATACCCAAGCAGGAGGAAGAAGAGGGAGTATTCAACTTTGTTTTATTCAGTTTTTGGATTATTTGGTTATTCTAAATTTCTCGATGACCCCCTTTGGGGTTGTTGTTCTTTTAAGGAGAGTAAGAACGAGAGAAAAGAAAACCTAACCCTGGACAAAATAAAGGAGACAAGACTTTTTTTGTCTTACTTTTTGTTGTATTCTTATAGTCACCCTCTATGATTTCTCAATAAATGACTTGTAAGGAGGCGGAAAAAACATTTAGTAAAAAGGCACTCAGCAAATAATTACAACATTTATTTTCAAAGCAGATTTAATTATTTTATGCATAAATATGGGCAGAATTCATATCCTAAATGAATTCTCAAAGCAAAACTATACTCCCTGAAGTTTTGTTTTTCCATAACTATGATGTATTATTATGCAAAGGACACATGTTTATTTTTATTTTTTAAGTTTATTTTAAAAATTTTTATAAGTTTATTTGGTTGTTGACTATCTTAAGTAATGGGGGGAAACAATACAGTGCTTAATCCAAAATAATCAAGTCTTTTATATTTGACTTTGAAAAAAAGTTCAATATTTAGCCATGAATGTGGAAAATTTGAACATTCTAATTTTTTTTAACTTCAAATAAAGCAGTGAAAACATACTGAGTAAAATCTTATTTAGCTCATAGGCTGGCCCTGCATAAATCACACTTGCAATAAGTAGATGGTAATCAACCGCCAGGAAGTTTCTCAGCTTCCTTATCTATCATTTAGCAACTATGGCAGATAGCCGTTGTTTTTCCTTATCCGGAAGAACCTATTCTAATTCTCTGGGGTTCTAATTCCATGACTACTTCAGCCTCTACTAGTGGGCAAGTGAGTAAGACCAGTTCAATCAGAACCTCATATTCCTCTGACTATAGTACTGGATTTCATGCATACATATAACTCTGGCCAGACTCAGCACCATATCCTATCCTTCCTGGCCATATGTTCATGGATGAGCACATGGTCACCACTATGGGTCGCCAGCTGCCATTTTTTTTTTTACAAAATATGACCATGCATTTCTGGCCCTCATTGATTGATCTAGAGTCGACTTCTGTCCAAAACTGAGGCAGTCAGAGCTCTTTCCCCATGATTTTGAAATTGAAACTAAGAAAGTCCAGTATCACTTTTGACATCTCTTTAACAAACAAGTGTATATTAGGGGGCTTCCATGTGACTGTGGAAGAACAGAAAGACTTCTAGAAGAAAGAAGCCATCAGGAAGAGAGAAACAGAGATGAAAAATGAAAAGAGAAGTCCTAATTTCAGTCCTCTCAAAGCCAGGCTACATTCTTGACCATTGTTTCTCTGAAGGTACAAATTTGAACCTTCGTGTTAGTTTCTTTCTTTGAAACTAGTCCAGTTGGTTTCTCCTTGTCAGTCAAGAATCTTTATTAATTCTGTGGTCCCTGAAAGTAAGTAAGTAGCAGAAAAGGTAGATGAATATATCGACCCAGGAGTGGGAATTTGTGGGACAGACAGAGTAGAAAGACAAGAGGGAAAGGGAACTGAAGGTACCAATGAGAGCAACGTTGAAGTGACTGAAAATGAGGGTCAAGTTGGATCCGAGAAGAAAGAGAATCCAAAATGGCCAGACCCAACTAGAAGAAGGGAAAGGACTAGGGAGCTGGAGGGCAGGGAGAGATGAGTTTGCTGCTTTGTGGGAGTCAGGAATTGGAATGAACAATGTGGCCTGAAAAGTGAGCTACCGAAGGTAGAAGGGTCCTAAATTGTAACAAGGTCCAGATGTGGCTAAGTGACTGGGCTGTTGAAAGGAAGGGAGAGTTGGAGTAGAGGTTCAGGAACTCGGGCAGTAAGAAACAGAATGCACAATTCACCTAGGAGACTGGCAGTAGTTGGGCAGAGGAGGACGTGAACCAAGCGGCAAAGCCCTCGTGTTTATATATGTGTTTGTTAGAAATAGAGGCAATTGACAAGATGAAAATTATATTGGAGATTTTAATTCTCCTGTGTCAATAATGAGAGATGGAGTGGATGAAGCATCATGCAAAAGGTTCTGACATCTTCAAATATAGAATTAATTGATATTTGGAATCAATTAAATGAAGTAGAAGACCTTTATTTATAGTACATACAAAATGCTCTCTAGGCCATCACTTGTGATAAAAAGAGAAATTAATAACACAAATATAAAACAAAAAATTTAATTACATGAAAAAAAATTTAAGTTTTCTTAAATAATAGGCCAATTAAGGAGAAAATTAAGAACACACTAAAAGCCCATTTTAAAATAATATTAAAAGGACTTCAATACCTACTGACAGTGTCATTATGTAATTCATTGAAAATAACAATAATAAAGTACTTCTCAAAAGCTTTGAAATGCAGGAAAACTCTTAGAAGAAAATTTATGTTTTTAAAGTATTTTGTTACTAATAGACAAAAATAGACATTCAATTTAAGATCTTAGAAAATTTGTAAACCCTGAGTGAAATAAAACTAAAACACATGTAAGTAAATTAGAAACTGGAAATGCACTTGACAAAGACAATCAAAAGCTGATTTTTAAAAGAGATTAACATAATGAACAGATGACAGATATAATGCAGTAAAGAGAAAAAACACAATAACAAGAAGGCATATATGGCAAACAAATCAAAAGGAAGATAAAAGTATACGGGAAAATAATTAATATTGCAACAGAATTTTGGTAGAAATCAGATTCAGTTTTAAAAACACCAGAAAAACCTGAAAACCAATCCAGCGTTCCTTAACCGGTACATAGTTACTGTATGGCGCATACATATAATGGAATATTATTCAGCAAGCAAAATGAATGCATCCCTAACACAACAATATGGGTGAATCTCAAATACATTATGCTCCGTGAAAGAAGTTAGAGCTCAATGGCTACATACCATATGATTCCATCTATATCCCATTCTGGAAAAGGTAAAACGATAGGGACAGAAAACAGATCATGGAATGACAGGAATTGGGGGAAGAGAATGGTTGATTATAAATGTACAAGAAGGGATTTGGCTCAGTCGGTGGAGCCTGTGACTCTTAATCTTGGGGCTATGGATTCCAGCCCCATATTGGGTATAGAGATTACTTAAAAATAGAATCTTAAAAAAATAAAGAAGGCCTAAAGGAAATGTTTTTAAGTGTTGAAAACATTCTGTATCTTGATAGTGGTGGCTGTTACATGGTTCTATGCATTTGTCAAATTTCTTAGAACTGTATGTGAAAAATGGTGAATTTTACTGTATGCATATTTTACCTCAATAACCTGGCTTTTACATTTTTTTAATGGAGAAAATAGTAAAGAATATGCTATGGGGCGCCTGGGTGGCTCAGTTGGTTAAGCATCCAACTTTGGCTCAGGTCATGATCTCACGGTTCATGGGTTCGAGCCCTGCATCTGGCTCTGTGCTGACAGCTCAGAGCCTGGAGCCTGCTTCAGATTCTGTAACTCCCTCTCTCCCTGACCCTCCCCTGCTCATACCGTCTCTCTCTCTCTGAGAAATAAATAAAACACTAAGAAAAAAGAATATGCTAAAAAAAAAAGGTAAAATGTGCTTTTATAAGAAAATAACACCTAGCAATAAAAATGTAAATGATGTGTCAGTGGGCTAAAAGCAGAAATCCAGATCAAAAGAAAATATTAGTGAGGCACCTGTGTGGCTTAGTCATTGAGTGTCCAACTTTGGCTCAGGTCATGATCTCAGGGTTTGTGAGTTTGAGCCTCACATCGGACTCTCAGCTGTCAGCTCAGAGCCTGCTTTGGATCCTCTGTTCCCCTCTCTCTGTCCCTCCCCTGCTTATGCTCTCTCAAAAATAAATAAAAACAAAACAAAACAAGAAAGCAAAGAAGCAAACAAAAAGCAAAAAGAAAAAATTAGAGAAATTAGACATGGACGTAAATAGAGGTAATACATTATTACTAACTCTTCCTTTTCCTCCTTTCCTTCCCTTCTCTTCCTTTCTCTTTCCTTCATTGCCCTGCCCTTCCTGAACAACTTAGCCAAAAAGTCATTGGTCCAAGAGTATAACGTGGTAGAGCCATGGTGGAAAAGAGTTTGGCCATTTCTTGAAAGATTAAACATGCCCTTACCATACGACCCATCGATCCCATTCCTGGACCTTCATCCCAGAGAAATGAAACCTGTGTTCATACAAAAACAACATACTCAGCCATTCACTATAGCTTTATTTGTAATACCTCACACTGGAAATAACCAACGTTACCTTCAAGTGAATGGGTTAACAAGCTATAGTGCATCCATACTATGATACTAGTCAGCAGTGGTGCCCCAGTGTAGGAAGGCAGAGTCAGAGTTGGGTGAAAAGGATATCCATGTGGGCCAGCACCAGCACGAGCGTGGTGCAAAGTATCAGAGCCCAGGCCCAGTATGAATAGTGTCTGCTAAGGTGGGACGATGTCATATTTCAAGTGGGGTGAGTAGGGCATTTATGACAGGGGAGGAGACTTGGGGGTCACAATGAAAGAGTGGCTACAAACAGGAGGATTAAGCCAATACGTTAATATGTGGATCCTAACAGGAGCCAACTTTTTTTTACTATCAAATAAGAGAATTAGAAAGAGGAAAATAAGGGATGCCTGGCTGGCTCAGTTGGTAGAGCATGTGACTCTTGACCTTGGGGTCTTGAGTTTGAGCCCTCGCTAGGTGTAGAGGTGACTTAAACAGGGAAATAAGAATGGGCTCTGTAGTACTGGACTTGGATTGGAGATTTCAGTATAAACATGTGTTTAATATATGATAGTATATATAAAAGTAAATACAACATGCATCAGGTAAAAATGGATTTAGAACCTTAAATAATTTCATACAGCACCCATCTCTCTCAACCTCTTGACTCTATCATACTTCTTGACTTTTTTTCATTCTCAGACTCTACTAGGTGTCAAGATGGCTGTCGTTAGCTTTAAGGACAATTTCCAGATTCATCCAAAAGAAAACAAATAAACTTACTTTTCACCCAACAGCGCCTCACCGCCCCCACTCCCCCAACCCCCCCAAAAAAGGTCTCACTGCCTAACATTGGCTCTGATTGGGCATGGTGTGGCTCCTTCTATTATCTAGTTGGCACAGCAGAATGCAGTGCATTGACTAGCTAAGGCTTAACCACGCCCTCCCCTGGAGGCAAGAGTGGATAAGCCGTCTACAGCATCTGGGCTGGTGGTATAGGACAGAATGCTTTCATTGAGTAAAATTGGGATACTTTTGCTAGAAGAATGATGAATGGGTGTGGGTAGCAAAATGGATTTTCACTATTTAATTCATTTCTTTTAGCAGCTCAACATTCCCACACACCCTTCTTCCCATACATATGCTTTAAAACATGCCCACACTTCCATACTGGAATACCATATGCAACCAAAACACTAGCGCTCCATCCTTAAAATAAGACAACTCAAAGTTCTGTCTGGTTGCTCCATTGAAAAACTTGCCCAAGTTCTCTGGGTGACTTCATATAATCCAGCCAAGCCCGAACACCAGCACGCAGAAACATACCCAATAGTGGTAATGAGAGAACCCAAAACCGTGTTGGCCATGGACGTGCAACCATCAGGTGTGCTCTCATGAGAGAAGATGTTGCTAAGCTATGAAGAGTGCAGCCAGCTAACAGCCTCCGTCAGCTGCACCTGAGGACCCACCCTGGTTCTCAGATGAGGCCATGTTCCTCCTGGACAACCCTCCCAGACGATGATTAAGGATGATGGGCTTATTCATATCCAGCCATTTCCATATGATGCAGACCACTGTAACTGCACTCTAGAGCCTTCCATTGCACTGAGGCTGTATGATCTGCATTGCCAACTGAAGGCTTTGCCTACCCACTCCGACTTTCTCCCCCTGTGTCCTTTACAGACTTTACTCTTGATAAATCTCTTTTTTAGCGTAGCATAATGCTGTTTTCTTCCCTGTGGATTCTCTCCCCTCTCCCTAATAAACTTTTTGCATTTTTAAAAATCTTTTTAATGTTTATTTATTTTTGAGAGAGAGAAAGCGGGGGAGGGGCAAAGAGAGAAGGAGACACAGATTCTGAAGCAGGCTCCAGGCTCCAAGCTGTCAGAAAGAGCCTGACGCAGGGCTGGAACTCAGTCACAAACCATGTGATCATGATCTGAGCCGAAGTCGGACACTTAAGCGACTGAGCCACCCAGGCGCCCCAAAATTTTTACATTTCTAATTTCATCAGCATCTGCTTTCCAAAAGACAAGAATCGACACAACACTATTCCCAGCATCAAAGAATCAGGAGAACAGAATCAGGAATAAAAGTGGAGTAGTGATCTGACCATCATCTTTTTTTATTACCCAGCCCCCACCAACCCTTCTTTGGAAGAAAGAAAAATAGAAAAATATGTATACAGTTGTCTCACAATCCACAGCGTGCATAATACACTACTAGACACGGACAGCAAGGTCCCCCATCTTGGAAGTGAAAGAATTGGCCCAAACAGTCCCTTCTCCAAGGCCATGTTTAAGGTCGACATTGGGGAGGGGCTCCCTTCCTGAGGTTCCACCTCTTTACTAATAGTGTGACAAGAGACTTAGAGATGAAATAATCACTGTTCTTTTTGCCAGTCTTGGAGTTTAGTTAGCTCTTGCTTCCGGGCAATTCTCTGAGCTAATAAGGAAAGCCAGACAATGAGCTGAGTGTAGAACTGGACCTATGGGCTTCTGTTTCTTAGCCGTAGGGACTCCGGTGCTCCCTTGTTCTTCTACAACCCTTAGCTTAATGGCTTCATCTCTATTTGTCTCACGAAGTTCAAAATGATGTTCTCGGGCAGGTAGGTGAGGCTAATCTGCTTCAGGCCTGTATTCCTGCCACATTTTTGTAAATGGTGATTGCCCACTTTGTCAGGCAGAAGTACATTACGAGAGCAGGTTGGATGGGGCCTGTGGGGTCAGGAGTGTTTTAATGTGTGTTTAAAATCCTGATTCTAGCTCTTAGGTTTCAGATGAGCCACTTTCAACCTACGATCTCCTTTATGGAGCACCGTAACATCGGCCACAAGAAACAGCCAAGGCACTCTAAAATTCTTACACTGTTGCACTGTATCTTTTAACATTCCATCCTTTGTCAGTAAATAGTCCTAGTCCCAAGATAAAATACATGAGTCCCAAGATAAAATACAGAGCGTCTGGGTAGCTCAGTAGATTGAGGCATCCAACTCTATTTTTTTTTCTCAAAATTTTTAATGTTATTTGTTTTTGAGAGAGAGAAACAGAGCATGAGCAGGGGAGGTGCAGAGAGAGAGAGGGAGACACAGAATCTGAAGCAGGCTCCAGGCTCTGAGCTGTCAGCACAGAGCCCAATAGGGGGCTCAAACTCACAAACTATGAGATCATGACCTGAGCCAAAGTCAGATACTTAATTGACTGAGCCTCCCAGGCACTCTGGGCATCCAACTCTTGATTTTGGCTCAGGTCATGATCCCAGGGTCGTGGGATTGAGTCCCACATGGAACCTGCTTAAGATATTCTCTCTAGAGGAACCTAGGTGGCTCTATGTTGACAGCAGAGAATCTGCTTGGGATTCTCTCTCTCCCTCTCTGTCTGCCCCTCTCCTGTGCACTCTCTCTTAAAATAAACAAATAAACATTTTAAACAAAGATTCTCTCTCTCTCTCCCTCTCTTCTCTGCTTGGTGTTCTCTCTCTCCAACAAACAAAAACATCCTAGTCATCTGACCAGCTGTTTCCTACTGTATATTAAGGGTTGTAAGAGTCACCAACTTTCCGGTCTAGAAAAGAGGGATCTTCACTCTTACTGAAACTATATTAACTTAGATAATTCTATAGTTGAGTGCCTTTTTACACTTCAATCTTGGTATGGATTGTGTCATCATTTAGAACTTTTTTCTAGTTGCAAATAACAAAAACCACAACCCCAATGGGCTTAAAGGAAGATAAGTTATTGGCTTCTGGTACTGAAAAGTCTTAATTAAGATCTCTCTTCAAAAGGCTGGTTTGGGAGGAAAGTTAAACAAAAATGCCATCAGGAAATACCATTCTAAATGTCTTGTCTTGAGAAGGGTGGATTTGTTCTCGGATTCCAGGAGGCAACAAGATGGCTATCTGTAGAATCTTCTTCCCAGTCCAATTCAATAAAAAAAATTTAAAAAATGGTTAAGGTGTGCTTTCAACAATCCCAGCAGAAGTCTCATTTCTTCTTATTAGCTTGATAGGGTTACATAACTGTCCCTGAACAAATTCACTCTGGCCAGGAGAATGTAATATTCTAATTAGCCAGACTGAGCCTGATGAATTCTACTTTTTTTAATAACAGCTTTATTGAAATATAATTCATATACCATAAAACTCACCCCAAATGAACCCTTTGGAAGTAAGACACAGAATGAATACCACCTACAGCATCTGGACTGAAAATTGGGGAGGCAAGTTTCCAAAACAGAATAGGCAGGGGGACACCAACCTCAGGTCCTGATCTCACGGTTGTGAGTTCAAGGCCTGCATTGGGCTCTGTGCTGGCAAGGAGCCTCCTGGAAAAAAAATAGGGAGGTGGGATTATTATTAAAATAAGGATGAATGGATTCTGGCTACCAAAAACTGAGTTGAGGTAGTATGAACTTATTTTAGAAGGATCCAACTGGACATATTGAAGCTTGGCATAGTTAACATTGATCTCTGGGGTTGCCCCCACACATAAAGCAACCCATAAGACTTGGCCTAAAGCAGCTTACTCAGTGCTTTTCTGCAAGTGTTGAAGAAGTCCTGGGTCCTAGGATTATATCCACAACTCTACTTGGTTCTCCGTTTTGTGCACTGTTGACTCATGCTTTAAAAAAGTTTTACAAATTTCCTTATTTAAAACTCTCTTTGGAAGCACCTCTCTGGCTCAGTCATTGGAGCATGCAATTCTTGATCTCTGGTTTGTGAGTCTGAGCCCCATGCTGATATAGAGATTACTTAAAAATTAAAATCTTTAAAAAAAAAAACTCACATTGTTTATTCAAGTTATAGCATTAATTTTGTAATTCTCCAGCAACATCCTGGGAAAGCCACGTGGTTGACAGAGAAACAGCTATATCCAGTGCTTCCCAGCCAGGACTCGAGGACACAGCCTGGGTTCACAGGGACATGTAACATAAGGTAAGGATTAAGAGCACAGACATAGACTCAGACAGCCCTAGCTTCAAATCCTAGTATACTGCTTCCTAATTCAATGAATTTGGACAAGTCTCTTAAAATCCCTCTACTTCAATTTCCTCATTGGAAAATTGGGTAATAATATCCCCAGTGACAGTTACAAAGATTATAAATGAGATGATGTATGTATGAGGAGAAACAGGAAATAACATTCTCTTAAATTACTCTTGGCTCTAGTATCTGAGTTTTTATTTTTATTTATTTATTTTTTATTTTTTTAGAGAGAGACAGCATGCAAGATGGGGAGAGGGGCAGAGGGAGAAAGAAAGAGACTCTTAAGCCTGACACATGGTTCAATCCCACATCCCTAGGATCATGACCTGAGCTGGAATCAAGAGTTGAAAACTCAACCGAGAAGCCATCAGGCGCCCCTCTAGTACATGAGTTTAAAAGAAATACTTCGCTAGGATTCATTGGCCCAACGCCCCAAGAGTTAAGCTCTGCTATCAAAATATACTGCCTTCTAGGAAGGGTATATCCCGCTAACAGAAGGCCTTTTGCTCTTTGTTTTGATGGTTAGGAGCTGAAAGATGGGGTAAATCTGAGGAAGAATCAAAGCACTGAAGAGGTTGGTGCTGAAGGAGCATTAGGATGTGCTGAGCTTGCCTATTGGCTTCCTAGGGCTCATCGTTGGCATCTCTTCCAACCCTGTTTGGTGGTGTGAAATTAACCATGGTGAGAGTATTTCTACCACAGCACTTGGCAACTCTACAAACGAGCCCTTCCACCTTCCAAAGACCTAGTTAATAAACACTTTCGGCACAGCCCTGGAGGAGAGGTTCCTGTGTCAGAACACCAAAGGACGTTGCTTTGGAACAGGGACATCTAAGGGAGATTTTTTTTTCAGATTGTTTACTTCTTGTTCTTCCCTTGACATCTTCAGTAAAGTCCCCTTTGTTCACTATTGTTTTTATGCAAGTGAATTCATGAAGGACAAGGGCCCAAATGCCATCTAAGTACTGACAAATGGTATCAATAATTGTCTTGATTATTCGTGACAACCATAACAAATGGTGCCTTTTCTTCCCCCAAGAGAGTGCGAATGTAGCTGCCTTCCTCGGGTAGAACAGATTTCTTTTCTCCTGCTTCAAAGCAGAACATAGCTCAGGGCCCCCAGTGATGAGAGGCCTTTGCTCCGATGGAGTCCTGTGTGAGCAGGGGCGTTCTCTCTGAGGTAACGGTAAGTAAGCTGAAGTCTAGAATAAGAAGCCAAGGGAGAGAAAGAGTGGGAGGAAGGGAGGGAATGCATTCCAGGCAGAATTGCCTGTAATTTCAAAGGCTCCGAGGTTGAAGAAGATGGGTAAGACTGGGATGTATGAATGGGCGGACACTGGCCTGGGAAGAGGTTTCCAAGTAGACAGAGATCAGCCAGGTTAGGCCTTCTGTACCATTAACCACCAAGGGAGATTGGTCAACTTCAGGGAACTTGTTGCAGATTACTGTGTCACATTTCCTGATGCTCACCATTGACTAAAGCTTGGTTGACAGATACAATATTAATAAAGAATTTCCTTAAGGGTATGGAGTGCATGCTTGTCTCTAAAAATCTATCCATGGCTTAAATCAGATGAGCTGAGAGCCAGTCTGCACTGTTGAAAGGTGCTGTGATTGAATGCCACAAGGCCAAATTAAGAGACATGTGGCAGCTGGTATCGAAGGTGACCCCAGTGATGCTCACCTTTCTACCTTCTCCTACACAGAATCTGGCAGATGTGTATAACCAGTAGGACATGGAGGAAATGACAGTGTGTGATCACTGAAGCTAAGACATAAAAGATGTTGTAGCTTCCGCCTTTTTCTTTCTTGGATCATTCACTCTGGGGAAGTCAGAAGCCATGTCATTGGGGCACTCATGCAGCCCTCCAAAGAGGTCCCTGTGGGAAGGAACTGAGGCCTCCTGCCAGTCGTGGCACCAGCATGCAGCCATGAGAGTGCACCATCTTGGAGTGAACACTCCGGTCCCGGTCAAGCCTTCAGATGACCACTGCCCTGGCTGATGTCTTGATTACAACCACATGAGACACCCTAAGCCAGAACCACCTACCCAAGCTACTCCTGGATTCCTGACCCACAGAAAAAGTATGATATGATAAATGTTCATTGTTGGTTTAAGCCAAGACATTTTGGCATTTTGTCATGCAGGAGCAAATTAAAGTAGGCATTATAAGAAACAATCCTGATAAATTATTTGCTACACTAAAAATAACACTGTTTATTAAGGGTATTGTCTGTGAGTTTTGGCAAGTTAGTTAGCCTTGCTACACCTCAGTTTCTTTCCTGTCAAAAGAGACTAATTAATAGTATCCATTTTTCAAAATGTTTATAGCATTAACTGGAATAATAGGTGTAGTTAGTTTGAAGAATGAAATGGTTGGGGCACCTTGGTGGCTCAGTCAGTTAAGTGGCCAACTCTTGATTTCGGTTCAGGTCACGATCTCATGGTTCATGATTTCAAGACCCACATTGGGCTCTGTGCTCATAGCATGAAGCCTGCTTCAGATCCTCTGTCTACCTCTTTCTGCCTCTCTCTTTCTTTCTCAAAAATAAATAAATGTTAAAAAGATTCTTTTAAATAGAGAATGAAATGGAATCATAAGTAGCATATAGTAGAAACTCAGTAAGTGTCATCCATCATTATTATTTGCTGTTATTATGTCTATTATTTTAAAATTTTAATTTTAACCAAATCTGCTTTTGTTTCCCTTTTTCAAAATCAATTAGCAACACAGTGATCCCATCAGTCAAAACACCAGAAACCTAGATATTTACCTTGACTGATTTTATTTTCATTCTTTACATCCAGTCATTATGTCCTGATGATTACATCTACTAAGTACTTTCAGACTATTTTCTTTACCTCTACTCCCATGCCTTTATTCAGGACTCCATCAACTCCCATCTGGACTATTAAATAGATTCCTAAATTGTTTTCTGCCTCTAATCTTATTCCTCTCAAAACGGTTTCTCACACTGCAGCCAGTGGCCTATCTAACAACACAAATATGACACCATTCCCTGGGGAGAACCTTCACTGGCCGTCGGACAGCTCTCTGAGGTCTAGTCTCCTTAGCATGACCAGCAAAGCTTGTCAGGATCTGGCCATTGTCTGATTTTCCTCTTATTAATGCATGTATCCTAAAGTCAGTTCTTTTTTTTTTTTTTAACTTTTTAAATATTTATTTATTTGAGAGAGAGGCAGAGAGAAAGGGAGACACAGAATCAGAAGCAGGTTCCAGGCTCTGAGCTGTCAGCGCAGAGCCCGCTGTGGTGCTTGAACTCATGAACGCCAAGATCATGACCTGAGCTAAAGTTAGACGCTTAACCGACTGAGCCACCCAGGCGCCCCTAGAGTCAAGTTCTTTTATTTCTTGCATTTGGTGTCTCTTTCAAAGCATTGATTTTTCTTAGGTGTTGGGTGGTTCTTGCTTTGTTTTAATTTTTTCTTTCTGGCTGATATTTGCTGTTACATTAAGCAGCTTACCTCCATGCCCAAATGAGGCTCTCTGGTCATAGCTCGCAGTACATTCGAATTTTGATCACAGAAAACTGATTCTGGTGATTGTAGTGAGGGTTAAATAATGTGACCAGGTGACATGTGGGGGCATTCACACTCTGAGAGCTGGACATAAAAGACTCTGCACAAAACTAAACGGTTAAAGAACATATAGGTGCCTTTTCCACCCAAGCTAGGCACTCAGTTCTGGAACAGTAAGATGTACATCCCTAAGCATAGGCTCTCATACTAACACTATTCAAACCCCAGAGAATGCTTTCCTTGGCTCACATCTGTGACCTTGAAAGAAAAGGAGACAATCCTGTCCAAATGCCATGAAGGCTTGTGACTTGTGCCTTATCGATTTGAGAAATAGGTATTGTTTCAGCAGAGAGGATTTGAGAAGCAGAATCGTTGAAGGAAGAGAAAATACAAATTAATTATCGTGACAAATCCTTCCTCTCAAGATGAATGCAATCGTTTCTTACATAATGAAGAATTATTCTCTAAGAAGTCTGAGCATTTATTTTCTCGCTTGTCTTTGTGGGGCTGGAGGTTCTCTTGACTTAGCTCAATATTTGAAACAATTGTACATGGCAGCTGAATAAAATTTTGCAATACTGAATAATTCATGTTACTTTTAAATGTGTACACTTATGGTTAGAAGATAATAGGCATGTAGCATGATGCCGATTCTTTCTTTTGGCAAATAGATGGATGGTAAAAGCTACATTTTTAATGAGTTTCTTGTGTATTTAATTTAAAAATTAACAGTATTGAAATAAAATTTTAAAAAATTAAATTTCAGCTTTAAAAATAATTTGGTTAAAAAATTCAATACTCATGAACTTTAATTTGCAGTTCGTCTTTTAATTCTGACAATTTAAAATGTTTTAGAAGAAATAGCATTTTTTAAAAAGTTTATTTCTTTTGAGAGAGGCCAAGAGAGAGAGAATGGGACATGGACAGAGAGAGAGAGAGAGAGAATAGGACAGGGACAGAGAGAGAAAGGGAGAGAGAGAGAATGCCAAGCATGCGTCACACTGGCAGCATGGAGCCTGAGTCAGGACTCGAACTCATGAACCGTGAAATCATGACCTGAGCCTAAACCAAGAGTCAGAAGCTTAACTGTACGAGCCACCCAGGAGTGACAAAAATAGCATTTTGAAAACACGCATGAAAAATAATTTTCACATTTACTTAAATTTACACATTTTGATTAAAGCAATATAAATTGTGTACATTTTTTTAATTTAAAAGAATGTTTATTGATTTATTTTGAGAGAGAGAGAGAGTGCACACTGTCAGTGCAGAGTCCAACTAGGGGCTCAATCTCACGAACCTGAGAGTGTGACCTGGGCCGAAATCAAGAGTCAGATGCTCGACCAACTGAGCCACCCAGGCACCCCTAAATTTTGTACATTTTAAATATTACATTTTGGGGCACCTGGGTGGCTCAGTTGGTTAAGCGTCCGACTTCAGCTCAGGTCATGATATCACGGTTCGTGGGTTCGAGCCTCGCACCGGGCTCTGTGCTGACAGCTAGCTCAGAGCCCAGAGGCTGTTTCAGATTCTGTGTCTCCTCTCTCTCTCTGACCCTCCCCTGCTCATCCTCTCTCTCTCTCTCTCTCTGTCTCAGAAATAAATAAAACATTAAAAAAATTTTTTTAAATATTACATTTTATTTTTAATTCTTCAGATAATTATTTTCAGTAAAAGCCAAATTATGTAAAAATCTTGATTGTAACAATGTAGTTAGTTATTTCGTTTAAATGGTGAAGGAAAAGAAATGTTATGGAACAAATCTATATTAATGTATGAATTCTAGACTTTTTTTTCCCTCACACATCAACAGAATAACCAGACAAGTGCAATACCATTTAAAGTCTGACATTGTTGATATATTGCAAAACCATGACTTTGGAAACTTTAAAACATTTTCTTATGCAAGAGTATTTGTCAAACTAGAAAGACTACCTAAATCTATATCTATATATCCATAAAATACACACACATATGTATACATACATAGGTACAGAGAGAGAGAACAAGTTTGCTTTGTGGTTATAGAGGCAGCTGACCCTCCTGGGGCCCTCTACCTATCTCCTGAAACACAATTCTCTTTTTTAGAGAGTAGTGCTCATGACTTTGGTTTGGAATTTTTCTCCCTCCATAGTCTTGGCCAATGTCTAGAGTCACCAATGGCTCCTCCTTGGCTTTCTGACCCAAATATATATGACAATCCTAACTCTGACCCTTCCTAGCCATTCTTAGCAAAAAAAAAAAAAAAAAAAAAATCCTCAGGCCTTTATTCTGGGAGCAAACTATTTGGGTAGCACTTGAGGCCATGAAGGGAATCCAACTGTTCTCCCATCCAGGTCAGATCTCTCAATCATTGTCATAATAATGTGTCCAGGCTCTTGTCTTTTTTCCTATTTATTGACCTTGAAATTGGGGTTTCCTTAGGAAAATCTGTTCTTACCCTTGAAATATCACTGAAGTAACTTTCTCCTGTGTATGTGTGTTGGCTACAGCTTCTCTATCTGGTTTCTTTGCTAACCTGATGCTATCTATGTTCTATTTTCCAGGAATTCTTCAACTCTTTCATCTGCTGCCTACATCTCTTCTAGATTTTCAGTGTCATGAATTACTGCTTTTAACGTATCTTTCCTGACATTCCAATAGGCCTATGCCCGGGAAGGGAAATCATTGTTTGTGTTTAGCATGGCATCTTAATCCCAATATGTTTACTGACATTTTTCATCTCGTTGCCTGGAGTTTGTAAGCTTTAGCGATACCAAGATGCTGGAGTTTTCTACACAGGCAATGTTGTGTCATGCCTGCATACTTTTGGCTGAGTGGTTTTCTCTTTCTCACTAAAAAACTCTTTCTTTATCTGAACTCTTACTTATCCTTCAAAACTCAACCCAAAACACTCTTTTCTCCAGGAAAGAACTAACCAACTAACTAACCAACTAAAAACAAAAGTATTTCTGAGACACCTTACTTTGGGTTAAGCTTCCCCTTTCTCTGACATCTGTATACACTCTATCTCTGAGGTTGCCAGATAAAATATTGGAGGAATGCTTTGGCTAAAAATTTTTCATTGTCTATCTGAAATCCAAATTTAAACCAGTCATCCTGGGATTTTTTTCTTTGTTATTGTTGTTTTTTCTTGTTTTTTTTTTTAATGTTTTATTTATTTCTAGGAGAGAGAGAGAGACAGCGTGAGCAGGGGAGGGTCAGAGAGAGAGGGAGTCACAGACTGAAACAGGCTCCAGGCTCTGNTTTAAATTTTTTTTTAATGTTTTTATTTATTTCTAGGAGAGAGAGAGAGACAGCGTGAGCAGGGGAGGGTCAGAGAGAGAGGGAGTCACAGACTGAAACAGGCTCCAGGCTCTGAGCTGGCAGTCAGCACAGAGCCCGACGCGGGGCTCGAATCCACGAACCGCGAGATCGTGACCTAAGCGAAAGTCGGACGCTTAACCGACTAAGCCACCCAGGCGCCCCATGTTTTTTCTTGTTTTTTTAAATGTTTATTTATTCTGAGAGCGAGGGAGAGAGAGTGTGTGAATGTGTGAGAGGCAGAGAGAGAGAAAAGAGAGAGAATTTCAAGCAGGCTCCGTGCTGATCTCACAAACCATGGGATCATGACCTGAGCCTAAATCAAGAGTCAGACCAACTGCTTAACTAACTGAGCCACCCAGGCGCCCCTAAGCATCCTGTTTTTGTTTTTCTTTTTGAGGTCGGGCAACATTAAGTATTTCCTCACTTGTTATACCGTATGGGATTTATCTGTTCCTCTCCCTCAGGGATTAGGGGTTTCTTACAGGAAGGGATCGTGTCTTTTTTTGGTGGGGAGTGACTGGGTAGGGATGAGGCATTGAAAGTCTATCTTTCTTATCTCCATATCCTTAGTGGCTGACATCTCACATGACACACTAAGTTATATTCATTAGGCTCTTAGGGGGCAAGTAGTAGGCCAGACAAACTCAAGCCCAATTAAGCAATGAAGAATTTACTGTAAGAAGAATTCCTGGGCAGCTGGCTTCTGGAAGCGTATGGAACTCAGTGATATCTCTCTCTTATCCGTGCTTCTCTCAACTCCTGGAATTCCCTCTTCTCTGATTGCGGTGGCTTCCTTTGCTACTCAGTGCATGGGGAAGATGCACTCCAGAAGGGTTACATTGCCTCCATTCAAGAAATAGACACCACTCTTAACTTCCTTTCCAATTCCTGGGGAAGAGACTGTGTTCAATCAGCTTAGTCTAGGAAATGAGGATTGTGTAATAACAGAGGGCCCACCCGTGACCCTAGAGTTTGATAGGGAGCTTTGATAGTTGGAGGATGGACAGACACTGAAAAGTTTCTACTACCTAATGCTGCATTAGTCAGAGTTCTCCAGAAAACAGAACCAAAAGAATGTGCATGTGGATCTATGTATACACACACCAGTCTTTTGCTGTCTTCAAACCTTGAACTGACTGGATGAAGCCCACCCACGTGGCAGAAAGCAAACTGCTTCTAGTCAACATCTGCATGTTTACATGTTAATCTCATCCAAAAATATCCTCGCAGAAACATCCAGAATATTATCTGACCACCTATCTGCTCACCATGGCCCAGCCACACTAACACATAAAATTAATGACACGTTATAGATGCTCAATAAAAATTTGCTTATTGGCAAATTTTTTGAAATTGAATCATTTTTTTGAAAAAAAAAGAATTTGCTAATTGAGTACATTTTGTTGTTTACTACATGTAAGCAGTATTCTTTCTATGAAGATTCACAGAGAAATGGTGATTTCAGGATCTTAGAACCAAGGAAGGGTTAAGACTTCTTGTGAGTCCTGGTTTGTATTATCCAATGAACCCTGAATCATGTAACTAGTCAGAATTCTCTCTTCCTTTTGGATATAAAAACGTTGGAATTGAATTAGTGTTTCTTTTCTACCAAACACATCCTGCCCTGTGTGCATCATGTATACTTACCACCATCGACATATTATCTTTAAGACCACTTTCATTTTTTTAATTTCTTTTTTTTTTTTAATCTCTATGCCCAACTATGGCTCAAGCTCATGACCCCGAGATCGAGAGAGAGCCACATGCTCTACCCACCGAGCCAGACAGGTGCCTCGTTTTTCATTTCTTAATTTCCCATTAATTTGTTTTTCATTTTCTAACTTAACTACAGTCGACATGCTGTACATTACATCCCTAGAACGTATTTAGTTTGTAACTGGAATTTGTACCTTTTGACCATCTTCACCCACTTGGCCTGTTTCCCTACCTCCCATCCCCAGCAACCACCAATCTGCTCTCTGTGTGAGTTTCTCTATTTGACTTATTTTACTTAGCATAATGCCCTCAAATCCCATCCTTGTTGTTGCAAACGGCAGGATTTCCTTCCTTCTTATGGCTGAATATATATCACATTTTCTTTATCTGTGCATCCATCATTGGACTCAGGTATTTCCATGTCTTGGCTATTGTGAATAATGCTACAGTGAGCGTGAGGAGGCATATATTTTTTTTAAGATAGTTATTTCATTTCCTTCAGATAAATACCCAGAAGCAGAATTTTTGGATCATATGGTAGTTCTATTTTTAATTGTTTGAGGAACCTCCATACTGTTTCCTATAGCAGCTGTACCAATTTACATTCCCACCTGCAGTGCATAAGGGTTCCCCTCACTAATTTGTTTTTCAGCCTATTTTATTTAACCACACTGTATGGGAAGACTATGAATTACTAAGGAAAGGAAGCAAACACTTGCACTAGTCTTGATCTACTTTTCATAGAGCAAAGATTAAACGTCCTTCATTTTGAATGATTCTGAAATGAGCAGCTTATATATTTTTATGAATCATCGTATGATCTGGTCCGCACACCCCTTCCATTCTGCCATTCCTGTTTATCGTTTTAGGAGAAACTCAGCACATATCAATCTCTTACTGTTGAAAGCATAATGTGAGTCAAGTGCTCAATGCTGCAATACGTTGTTAAAATACTTCTAGGCATACGGAAACCAACTTGACAATAAACTATTTTTTAAAAAATAAATAAATAAAATACTTCTAGGCATTTTTTTAACCACCTTAAACTGCTCTTCTTCTACCATCTTAGAATGTATACTGTTTTCCTCAGATCTTTAAAAATGTTGACTTCCAGAAGAGGCCCTTTGTCCAGTGGTGGAAGAGCCGAAAAGTGAGCCAAAGTAAGAAGGAGTTGCTCAGAGCCAGAACAGAGCCAGAAAAAGTGTCTTTGTAATGATACCTGAATCTGTGCAATGAACATGGTGGCGTAAGACTTTTCTTGAACAGTCTGGAAAGTCTCCTTAGTTACACCATTATATAAGTAAGTTTAGAAGGTTACATTGAAACTACTCTATTTTTCATCATTGAAGCAATAGAAACCTTATTATAATAGTTAACTCTGGAGGCACCTGGGTGGCCCAGTTGGTTAAGCATCCAACTCTTGATTTTGGCTCAGCTCATGATCTCATGATCAAATATTTGTAGGGGTGCCTGGATGGCTCAGTAGGTTAGGCATCCGACTCTTGGTTTTGGCTCAGGTCATGATCTTATGGTTCACAGGTTTGAGCCCCATGTGGGCCTCTGCACTGACCGTGTGGAGCCTGCTTGGGATTCTGTCTCCCTCTGCCACTGCCCCTCCCCCGCTCGCTCTGTATCTCTGTCTCAAAAGAAAAGAAAAGAAAAACTTAACTCTGAGAGTTGCTGCTTTCCACATCATGTGCATCGGGTCTCCTGCAAGTGGTCCTGGGTGGGGCAGCTTTAAGTGATAGGAAGAGGCCAGAGGATGGTTTCCATTTCCTTTGCTCATTTTCCCTCGTGTCCTTGACCTCGTAAGGACAATGGTCATCCTAAACCAGGACAGGCTTTCCTAAATGACGCAGAATCCCATTAAAAGGTGGGCACTGCTTCGGTTATGCCAGATGATTGTCAAAAGGAATAGGAGAGGGAAAAAATTGGTAATTTTCCCATGAAGAAAGTTTGTAATTTTAAGAAGCTAGATAATTAAAAGATAAAAATGTACCTATGAGTTATAAGTATTTGCCCCCAAAGCACAACAAATAGGGTAAAAAAGAGCAGAGTCCTAAGCATGGTTTTAAACTGGGTTGGGTGCCTATTTCCACAAATATATATATATTTAAATGTATTTATTTATTTTGAGAGAGAGAGAGAGAGCATGCACATGCAGTGCCTAGGGAAAGGGGCAGAGAGAATCCCAAGCAGGCTGGGAGCTGTCAGCACAGAGCGTCGAGTGGGGCCGGAACCCACGAACCGCGAGATCATGACCCAAGCCAAAACCAAGAGTCAGATACTTAATTGATTGAGCCACCCAGGCGCCCCCACAAATATTCGATGGATTATTGCTTTATTGTCTCTGTTCTTCCATGAAGCGCATGCTGCGATTGCCAGAATGGGAATAGCAAAGCCCAGGATGCCACATACTAGCGCTGGGTGGTCAGAGGGGATTTGAGCTTTGGGGATGGGCAGTGAAGGGCATGTGATCCAAGGGTGATCCAGGTCAAAATCACCCAGGCTGGAATAGCCTAAGAAGCCACGGGCCTCAGAGAGCGAAGGAGTAAGAGAAAGCAAAAATGATGGGAAATGAGCCATAGAATTTGGAGGTGAGACAGAGGCAAGAAGGAACAAAGCAGCAGGAGGGTTCAGAACTGTCTTCCTCACTCCAGGTCTCCGCTTCCCACCGGTATTTTCATGAAATTAACTCTGGAAGCTGCAGGGCACAGAGCGCAGGGGCAGTGAGGGCTCCCGCTCTGATCAGCATCTCTACTGTTGGCACCTGTCTATGAGCAAGTCGTGCCTGGGGCCTTTGAGATGTGACTGTACACAGCTGGACAAGGGGGCTGGAGGAAAAGCAGTTTTTGTCAAGGGCAGCTCCTGGCGCTCTGTCTGCACAGGTCAGCGTTTGAAAGAAGGGCTAAGCAAAGCACTCTGTAATCCTGGTGCAGTAAAATGACGTTTTTCTGTCTCCTTGCCTCTCTTCGGAGTTTTTTGTTTCTTATTTATTTCTTGGTTTAAAAAAAAATGATGAATTGTAAAGCTTTGCTTTTCTCTTAATTCTACCCAACTCTTGAGTTTTCTCTCTCAATCAGAGGCCTTTACTGCAGCGCACAGCAAGGAAAAAAAAAAGATGACCTCAACCTATGGTGTGTTATTCCTCTATAATTAATTAGCAATCAGATAGGCAAGGAAAATATCACCTTTGGTGCTCTGAACACCTGTCTGTTATCAAAGAGGCTGTTAAACCATTACCTATATTCTTCTTGGGCCTTTAGGGACCAAATGTGAAGAAAACAATTTTAGGGGCACCTGGGTGGCTCAGTCGCTTGAGCATCTGACTCTTGATTTTGGCTCAGGTCATGATCTCAGGGTTTGTGAGATCAAGCCCTGCTTTGGGCTCTGTGCTGACAGTGTGGAGCCTGCTTGGGATTCTCTTTCCTCTCTCTCTCTCTCTCTCTCTCTCTCTCTCTCTTTCTCCCTCCCACTCCTGGGTCATACTCTAAATAAATAAATATTTTTAAAAATTTAAAAAGGAAAGAAAATATTTAAATTGTGTAGTGATAGGTAGTAGCATGGAAGTTTTGATGCTTAGTAACAAAGACCTGTGAACTCACCATGTAATTTAAGCATGAGGCACTGATACTGTCGCATCAAACTGTGCTCAATTTATCAGAATTGTTTTCGTGGATTGTGCTTTTGGTGTCGTATGTCAAAAGTCATTACCAAACACAGGATGACCTTGATTTTATCCTGTCATTTTCATGTTTTGTGGATTTGTGTTTTCTATTTAGGCCAATGCTTTTTTCTTTCCCTTTCATTTTTATCTTTTCTCTAAAAGTTTTTGGTTTTGGTTTCATTGATTTCAGCTCTGATTTTTATTATTTCTTTTCTTCTGCTTACCTTGTATTTGCTCTTCCTTTTCTAGTTTACAAAGGTAGAAGTTTAGATTATTCTAGATCTTTCTTCTTTTCTAATATATGCATACAATGCTATCAATTACCCTCTAAGCACTGCTTTTGCTGTAACCCCCAAAATTTTGGCAAATTACATTTTTACTTGCGATTACTTCAAAATATTTAAAAATTTCTCTTGAAATTTCTTTGATCCGTGTGCTATTGAGAAGTCTGTTTAATCTCTATGTATTTGAGGGTGTTCTACCTCTTTCTGTTCTTGATTTCTAGTTTAATTTCACTGTTGTCTGAGAACATACTTTGATTTCTATTCTTTTAAGTTTCTTAAGGCATGTTTTGTGGTCCAGAAAGTAGTCTACCTTGTTCTATGTAAGCTTGTTGTTGTTGGGTGAGACTTTCTGTGAGTTTCCATTAGATCTAGCTGACTGATGGTTCAACTGAGTTCAACTGTGTCCGAATGATTTTCTGGCTGCTGGATTTGTCAATTAGTGACACAGGGGTACTGAATTCTCCAGCTACAATATTGGGCTTGTCTGTTTCTCCTTGCAGGTTTTTTTTTTTTTAATGTTTATTTATTTTTGAAGAAACAAGAGACAGAGTATGAGAAGGAGAGGGGCAGAGAGAGAGGGAGGCACAGAATCCGAAGCAGGCTCCAGGCTCTGAGATGTCAGTGCAGAGCCCGACTTGGGACTCGACTCACGAACTGTGAGATCATGACCTGAGCCAAAGTCAGAAGCTTAACAGACTGGCCACCCAGGTGCCCCTTAATTGGTGTATTTAAACCATTGACACTAAAAGTGATTCTGGATAGTAGTTGAAACAATATCTACTGTATTTGAAAAAAAAATCTACCATATTTGTTACTCTTGTCTATTTGCTGCCCTTATTACCTTTTCTCTTGATCCACTTTTACTTCTTCTCTTGTTTTAATTGAGCATTTTGCATGATTGTATGTTTTTCTCCTCTGTTAACATATCATTTGTACTTCTCATCAAAACATTTTAGGGGTGCCTGGGTGACTTAGTTGGTTAAGCATCGGACTCTTAGTTTCTGCTCATGTCATGATCTTGGGATTGTTGGGGCAGGAAGACTAGAGGTGGCTGGAATCGGGTTCGTCTTTTCCCACGTCATTTAGGCTCTGACCAAATCCATGTTGGTTAAGATCTGGCAAAGTGATTTTCCTCGAGGGCAGGCCTGTGTTTAGGAGACAAAACACTCCAGGCATATTTCAAAATAGCTAGTTTCGCCTTCCCCAGGGGGAAATATTCTTGGATCTTTCCCCTGAGAATCTGGTGGAGTTTCTGAGGGAAAAACTGGCATAAGTGTGAGGGGCCCTCCTGAGATGGGGTCCTCAGGGGATCTTATATTCAACACTCAGACCCCGACAGTTGGTCAATTGCCTTTTAGATTTTCACACCACATGGGGGCACCTGGGTGGCTCAGTCAGTTGAGCGTCTGATATCGGCTCAGGTCATGATCTCGTAGTTCATGGGTTTGAGCCCTGTGTTGGGCTCTGTGCTGACAGGTCGGAGCCTGGAGCCTGCTTCAGAGTCTGTGTCTCCCTCTCTCTCTGACCCTCCCCTGCTCACATACTGTCTCTGTCTCAAAAATCAACATTGGAAAAAAAAAACTTAGACTTTCATGCTACTTGCTGGTTCCAGGGGCCAGTTCTGCTCTGGATACGCTCTCATTCTCCATGTATACTTTTCTGTCCAGTTTTCAGGGGAGGGCTTTGTTCTGAATCTCAATTTTCTGTTGAATCCAAGGAGAGTTGTTAATTTTCACATTGTTCAGCTTTTTTCTTGCTGTGAGGACAGAAGAACCAACTTCCACGCTCTTTACATGTTGGACCAGAAACCACCCACCTTTTTTGGTACAACTGTGAGCTAAAAACAATGTTTGCTTTATTTAGTTATGTATTTATTTTTAATACATTTTTTGAAGTGAACATAACCTTACGAGTTTAGTGTCTTCAAAGTATAACAAAATAGGAAGCCCGGAACCGCGTCACCTGGCCCTTTCTCTTCTCATCTCCTCCTAGTTCAAAATGCTTGCATTTCTTAATAGCCGGCATTCTTTGAGGTCTGCAGTGGGGCTCAACACACAATTTTTGCATTTTTTAAATGGATGAAAAAAATGAAAAGAAAATATTATTTTGTGACTAGTGAAAATTACACGAGTGTCAAGTTTTAGAATCTATCATTGTTTTACTGGAATATAGACCTGCTCATTTATTTACATGCTGTATATGGGTGTTTTCATGCTGCATGGACAAGGTGAGTAGTTTTGGCAGAGATCTTAAGATCCACAGGGCCTAAGACGTTTATTATCTGGCTCTTTACAGACAAAATAATCCAATCCCTGTTCCTACCTTTTAATATATATGTATATATATTTTTAATTATATATGTATATAATTTCATTTTATCTCTGGGCTACATTCTTGGTAATTGTGTCAGATTTACTTCCCAGTTTATAATGGCCTCTTTAGCTGTATCTAATCTGCTAATTTAGTCATAATTTACCCCCTTTTCTTCAACAATTATATTTTAAATTTCTAACATTGTATGTTTTTTTCTTTTTCTAATCTATGTGACAGGCTTTGATTATGTTTTATTGTTTATTCATGTTTTTGATGTCATCTTTTATTTCTTCAAGCATTTCGCATATATTCATTTTATATTCTGTACCTTTGAGGTCTAAATCTGATGTTACTGCTTCTGCTACTGATGCTGCTTAGTTGCCTCATGTATTTGATGATCTTTGATTGTGAGCTCACATTTGGTACATCAAGTCTGCGGTCCTACATGAAAGACCTGTCCAGGAAGGATTTTGCTCTGCGGAAAGCCAGGGAGATGACTATCAGCGGAGCGTCAGAGCCTTCTTCCAATATCTCTGGCTTAATCTGGGAGTCTGAGGATCAATACCTCATTCTTTCTCTGTTGGCCCAAGACTTCTTGCCCTCGATTCCAGCATCAATATTGGCAATTAAAGTGGTGCCTGTCTTTAGGCATACCTGTCTTCCTCTGTGCATGTCCCTCTATCTTTCTTTCCTTTTTTTTTTTTTGTTTTTAATTTTTTTAATGTCTTATTTTTTTTTGAAAGAGAGAGAGACAGGGCATGAGCAGGGGAGGGGCAGAGGAAGAGGGAGACACAGAACCCAAAGCAGGCTCCAGGCTCTGAGCTGTCAGCACAGAGCCCGATGTGGGGGCTTGAACCCACGAACTGTGAGATCATGACCTGAGCCAAAGTCAGACTCTTAACCGACTGAGCCACCCAGGACCCCCTCCATCTTTCTTTTCTGCTGAATTTTCTTTTTCATTCTTCTGGCCGTCGGGAATTTCCAGTAATCTCAGCAAAATAATAAAATAATGCTTTTTCTATGCAATCTTGATGTTTCATCACAGGAGGGTTACCTGGCTCCCTGGTGTGCCAAGGCAGGAATCCTATCCAGTCCTTTGTTCTGTCCTTATGACTAAGTTTTGCCCCCACATGCTGGTTTATTTCCTCCCCAGGACCAGGTAATAGAATTATGTTCACACTTTCTACTTCCTTCTTTCCTTTGGTACAGCCCTGTGCCTGCCCTTGTCTTCAGCGCTCATTTTATCCCCTTAACAGATCCCCAAACCCAGAGTCAACAATGATGGTATCTTCTCTTTGACCAAAGGAACACCCGTTCTTTGGCATCTTGCCAAGGACAGAATTCAGCTGTGGTTCTTTCCAAGCATCTTGGGTGTCCTGCTTCCTCCCATTTCTAAATACACACAGCCTCTATTCTCAGCCCTAGCCCCCTGAAACATGATCTCTTTGTTGGCATGGCTTAATTTTTATTTACTGATGTCGTTATTTCAGGTCCCTCCTGTGGAACTACAGTGTTCTTTCTTGCTCTTTGGGTCTCCAGAGTGTGGCCTAAAGCTAAATGCTTTTCTTTCTGGGCTTACATCACTGCCCATATACTGTTCTGTCGTTTTTAACTTGATAAGTGACTTCTAGAGTTGTCGGCGTCAGTTACAAATGGCTTCAGACGAACAGACAAGGCATATGAAAATACTTTGTAAACAAAAAAGCCCTGTACCATGCTGAGGGCTATGCGGGGATGAGATACACAGTCTAACTCAGGCTTTGGCTGAGGCAAATGCCCTTGACTTTGATCATGGGGAGAAACTGTCCTAAAGCCTTCTGAAGCTGCAAAGCGGTCTGCACTGGAAGAGATCACTGAGTCTTTCAAGGCGGAAATGGAACATCCTATTTAGAAGTGCCCACCGATGAAATGTGGTGTGGGAGAGTAGAAGGGATTACAGCGCTAGTGGACAATCTGGATGGGGAACTTCTGGAAGCTACATTAATTCAAAATGATGAACTAACCATGACAGCCAGGCTCTGGTTCCAGGGCTAAAACTAGGAAGAGGTAGATTTCTGTCACGCATGTCTGAGAACTGGGAAACCTTACAGATATAGCAGGAAGAGCATTGGACTAGGTTTCTGGAGACCCTTTTTTTTTTTTTTTTTTTTTTGGATGAAGAAAAATTGATTGCTAAACCATCACACGATGAAAGCAGCTCCTTGCTATGAGGTTGCCTTCCAGCTCAAATTCTGTGATTTTATCACCATTACCAGGTGACATGGCTTTGTCTGAGTTGAAAAACGAGGACTCGATTAGTGGTTTGCTTCGTGTCTCTTAGTTCCCTGGGTTCTAATGCCCATGTTTCCGCGTTCCTGGCTTGTACACAGTCGGTCACTGAAGGGGACGTAGGAAAGAGAAGACACAGCCACCATCTCCCCCTGAGAACTATTTCCAGCTCTTCCGTCACATGGGAGACCCAAGTCCTAAAACCTCCCAAAGGAACCATGGCTGGAGTTTCCAGTGTCGTTTCTGAGCCACATTCCTGATAACACGGGACTTTGTTCCCCATTTCCCATTGCACTTCCCAGACACTGCAGCATAAGGAACTCCAGAACTTTCTGACAGTACCCTTCACAGACACAGAAAGCACAATTGTAATTTTTAGTGTTGTAGACATTTTAGAATATTTTAATAAATTGCTGTTTGCCTTTCAGCCTTCACCTCCTAGATTTAAGGGCACAATGAAAAGCCTTCTCTGTCCATTCTCTAGATCATCCCAACTTGCAGCTACAAATTCTACTTCTTTTAACTTCTGATGGACTCCTGGCTGACGCCTTCTCAATAGCCAGAGCGGGAGTTCTCACTAAATGGCCCAGTGCATGACCAACCATTTAAACGTGTCGTTTTCCTTCATGATAGCAGGGTTGCTGTCCAGGTCTACATGGAGGCTCCCCAGTTCCTGAGACCCGAGAAAAATAATTCATTGGTTTATTGACGTTTGAGTTATGCTTACCTGGGCAATCTTCTACAACCACTCCTTCACCTCCATGCACAGGCCCAGGACTGGGGATTGGCCCCCAGGCCACCCCAGGTGAGAATGTCATTTGGTAAAGCTCTTCGGTAGGAAGGCTGCATCCTTCTTCCATTTCTGTTTCTGCCTCTAATCATCCGATCTTCCAAGTCTTTCAAATATGGCTTCAGAAAGAAAAATTGCTTATTTAAGATCTGGCCCCCAGTATTTACTTCCAGCTAAAACTTGTTCCTTCCCCAACCAGACTCTAAGCTTCCTCTTGCAGATAGGAACTATGTCTTTTTCTGTTTGGACTCCAGAAACTACACAGTGCCTGGCATATAGTAATTGCTGTATCCTTCAGTGACTAAATGAATCAATGAATGATTTCTTTTCATGGACACACTGTATGGGGGAATGCAAGGAACTTTTCTGTTATTTGTTATCTCTTAACATTGCTGAGACTGGCTTCTAAATATTTTTGAGGACACTCCATTTCTAAAACAATATTCAGACAAGGTTCTGTATTATATTTATACATCCCAGCCGTATGCTCACCATTTTATTTTATTTTACTCTATTTTGTTTTATTATTTTACTTCAGAGAGAGAGGGAGAGTGCAGCTGGAGGAGAGGGGTAGAAAGAGGGAGAGAGAATCTTAAGCAGGATCCACGTTCAGCATGGAGCCTGACATGGGGCTCGATCCCCCCACCCCATGATCATGACCTCAGCTGAAATCAAGGGACAGACACTCAACCAACTAAGTGAGCCTCCCAGGTGCCCCTGTATTCACCTTTATAATGGATGTAGCCCTACACAGTTGATTCAATAGTATCTTGTCTACATTTTTTCAACCGCTTTTATATATGGGCAATTCTTGTTTTTTTCCCTAGATCCTCCACCCCTACCTTCAGTAGTTCACTGGAAGAAGGACTATATCTTTGTATCATTTTGTTCAGCTTATACCACTGGCTTGAGTACAGAAGAGCCGCTGACCAAATGTGGAGACCCCTGGGTAGGGTAGCAACTATGGTGGATGACAGAGGTCAGACAATCAAATTGGGGAGATGGGACTAAGGATCTAAAGAAGATGAGATACAAAAATGTGGGGGGGGGGGAAAGGTACACAATGAGGAAGGGGACAGACAGCACAGATGAAAAGCTCACCACACCATGGTGTTGTCTCTGGGCTTTTCTTGTTTGTTTTGTTTGTATCATTTTTATTTTTATTTCTTTAGACACTTTAAATGCTTATTTATTTTTGAGAGAGAGAAAGAGCACGCAAGTGGGGAAGGGGCAGAGAGTGGGGGTAGGGGGTGGGGGCGGGTCAGAGGACCCGGGGTGGGCTCTGCGCCATAAGCAGAGAGCTGGATGCGGGGGCTCGAACTCACAAACCATGAGATCATGACCTGAGCTAAAGTTGAACACTCAACAGCTTGAGCCCTCCAGGAACCCCTGTAACATTTTTAAACTCCAGACTCATCTGCAAAATAGGAATAACTCCCTCATGTATGGTTTAGGTGGTTATTATGCCAGTCACTCTTCTAGGAACTGGGGGCACAGCAGAGAACAGCATGAAGTTCCTCTCCTCACTGAGCTTACATTCTACAAGTAGAGAAATAACAGATACATACTTTAGCCAGTGATGTATGCTCTGAGAAAACATAGAGCACTCATAGAAAGCACTTAAAATAGTATCTGGCATTCCAGTAGCCAAAAGGTAGAAACAACCCAAATGTCCATTAACTGACGAATGGATAAACAAACTGTGGCATATCCACACAATGGAACATTACTCAAGCATAAAAGGAAAGTACTGACACAGGCTTGAGCATGGATGAACCTTGAGGACATTGTGCTAAGTGAGAAAAGGCAGACGCAAAAGGTCATTTATTGTAGGATTCCATTTATAGGAAATACCCAGAACAGGCCAATGCGTGTGGACAGAAAGCAGATGAGAGGTTGCCAGGGCTTGGGAGTAAGGCTATGGGGTTTGGTAACAGGAATGGGGTTTCCTTTTGGGATGTTGGAAAATGTTCCGGAACTCACTGCACAAGACTGTAAGTGTACGAATGTTGCCAATGTTAACACATTAAAAGAAATAGTACCTGGCAGAATAGGTATTCATTAAAACTTAGATTATTTATTATTCTTCATAGCAAAATGAACAAAAATCTCCCAAATAGAAAATTACCTAGGTGATTATGCTAAGTGAAATTAGTCAAAGAAAGACAAATCATGACTTCACTCATATGTGGAATTTAAGATATAAAACAGAAGAACATAAGGGAAGGGAAGCACAAATAATATAAAAACAGGGAGGGGAACAAAATTTAAGAGGCTCTTAAACACAGAGAACACACTGAAGGTTGATGGAGGGGTTGTGGGTGGGGGGATGGGCAATATGGTAAGGGGCATTAAGGAGGACATTTGTTGGGAATGTTATATGTAGGGAATGTTATATATAGGGAATGAGTCACTGGATTGTATTCTTGAAATCATTATTGCACTATATTACTCCTGAAATCATTATTGCACTATATTACTCCTGAAATCATTACTGCAGTCATAATTTGCACACTTGTAACTTATAGCCTTTTCATGTGTAGGCATTAATAGCAGTAACTGCAGACTTCAAGCCGTATTACAAAGCTGTAATCAAGGCAGTATGGTACTGGCACAAAAACAGACACTCAGATCAATGGAACAGAATTGAGAACCCAGAAACGAACCCACAAATGTACAGCCAACTCATCTTTGACAAAGCAGGAAAGAATATACAACGGAATAAAGAGAGTCTCTTCAGCAAGTGGTGCTGGGAAAACTGGACAGCGACATGCAGAAAAATGAACCTGGACCACTTTCTTACACCACACACAAAAATAAACTCAAAATGGATGAAAGACCTAAGACAGGACGCCATCAAAACCCTTGAGGAGAAAGCAGGCAAAAATCTCTTTATCCTTAGCCACAGCAACTTCTTCCTCAACATGTCTCCAGAGGCAAGGGAAACAAAAGCAAAATGAACTATTGGGACCTCATCAAAATAAAAAGCTCTGCACAGCAAAGGAAACAATCTGCAAAAATAAAAGGCAACCGACGGTACGGGAGAAGATATTTGCAAACAACATATCGGATTAATGGTTAGTATCCAAATCTATAAAGAACTTATCAAACTCAACCCCCCCAAAAATAATCCAGTGAAGAAATGGGCAAAAGACATGAATAGACACTTCTCCAAAGAAGACATCCAGATGGCCAACTGACACATGAAAAAATGCTCAATGTCACTCATTGTCAGGGAAATACAAGTCAAAAGCACAATGAGATACCACCTCACACCCATCAGAATGGCTAATATTAACAACTCAGGCAACAACAGATGTTGGTGAGGATGTGAAGAAAGAGGATCTCTTTTGCACTGCGGATGGGAATGCAAACTGGTGCAGCCACTCTGGAAGACAGTGTGGAGATTCCTGAAAAAATTAAAAATATAACTACCGTATGACCCAGAAGTTGCACTACTAAGTATTTATCCAAGGGATACAGGTGTGCTGTTTCAAAGGGACACATGTACCCCAATGTCTATAGCAGCACCATCGACAATAGCCAAAGTATGGAAAGAGCCCAAACATCCACCGATGGATGGATGGATAAAGAAGATGTGGTGTATATATATAGAATACACACACACACAATGAGTATTACTCATCAGTCAAAACGAATGAAATCTTGCCATTTGCAACTACATGGATGGAACTAGAGGGTTCTATGCTAAGGGAAATTGGAAAGAGAAAGACAAATATCATATGACTTCACTCATGTGGAATTTAAGATACAAAAGAGATGAACATAAGGGAAGGGGAGCAAAAATAATATAAAAACAGGGAGGGGGACAAAACATAAGAGACTCTTAAACATAGAGAACAAACAGAGGGTTACTGGAGGGGTTGAGGGAGCGGGGATGGGCTAAATGGGTGAGGGGTATTAAGGAATCTACTCCTGAAATCATTGTTGCACCATATGCTAACTGGGATGTAAATTAAAAATAAATAATACAATAAATTAAGAATAAAATTTAAAGAATAAATTTAAAAACTTACCTAAATAAACAAAATTAGTAAATAAATTTTTAACCACTGGAATGCTATGCAGGCTTTGAGGAGAGTGAATGTGGTCTGTAAGTACAAACTTGGAAAGATGGCTGAATTTACAGTGAGGACACACAAAAAAGCTGATGAGGGTATACTTTATGTCGCAATTCACACGCACGGGCACATGCATGTGTAACTGCTGGGAAACGATGTGAGGAATATGCATCAGAAAATTGAGAATAGTGGTTTCCTCCGGGGTGAATAGCTGGGGGAGGGGGGGCGGCAATGGTTTTGTTCTTAACCTTTATACCCTTGTGTATTGATTGATTGGTTGTATGTATGTATATATATATATATGTATATATATATATATATATATATATATACACAATACACAGCAGTTTGGGAGTTTAGATGACAAGCTCAGCATTAAGAGTATGAGATGGGGTGCCTGGGTGGCTTCGTTGGTTAATTATCTGACTTTGGCTCAAGTCACAATCTCATGGTTTGTGAGTTTGAGCCCCGTTTCGAGCTCTGTGCTGACAGCTCAGAGCCTGGACCCTGCTTCAGATTCTGTCTCCTTCTCTCTGCCCCTCAACCCCCTCCCTCAAAAATAAATATTAAAAAAACTTTTTTTAAAAAAGAGTATGAGATGGCCATCCAAAATTCCTAACCTGCTCCTAGGTGGCATTAAAAGGGATACAGAATCTTGGACAAGAGAGGTAATTACCCATCTTGAGAATTAAAATCTTTTGGCTTCAGACTCATTATGAGGAATAAAACTGGACTTGTCCCATAGTGTAGGAATCCTTCAGTATCTGGACGTGGTTTTTGCAGGTGGCCAGAGAGACAGCATGTTCTAAGTGCTAAGCACAACACAGGTGCTTCACAAGGATGTCCCGTGTTCTCAAAGTCCCAAAGAAAGGTTAAGGCACGGGATGTTCTTCAGCTTCTGGGCAACCTTTCCCCTGGTTAAAGCGTGTCTTTAAAAATAAAGTTAATACAGGAAAATGAGATAGTATTAAGAAAAGCCATTTACAAGTCTGAACTCTTAAAAAAAATCATTTTATTGATCCTTTACCATACAAAATTTATTCAAATTACACCCATTTGAAGTGGTAAGATCACAGCTAGAGAGAACAGGTGTACCCTGTAACAAATCTATTTACAAAATCCATCATAAAAGCTTTTTTTTTTTTACATTATATTACATATTTTCTTTTTTAAACTAGCATACAACACAAAGCTAAACCGATTAGTAGTTTGCCTACTCCCAATTGTGGGAGAAATACTTCCTTTTGACAAAATCACGTACCCTGTAGGAAAAGAAATTCCCACAATCTGACTTGCCACGGCCACCCGAGTCACTCTGCAAAGCCATCTTCCTTCAGACCTTCCTCTCACACACAGGCTGTCATGCACGCCTCGAGTTCTTTCTTTCTCCTGAAAGCTAAAGCTTTAAATACTGCAGTTTTATTTACAGATCTACACTTAAAACAACAAAAACGGAAACAAGAACCACGACGAAAAACGAAAACGCAATATGACACTCTTAAAAAATTACAAACCAGCTAGAAAATACTCTGGCAGTGTTTACAAATTAATTGCTATTTTTTTTTTGTACAAAATTGGTAGATAATGAAAATGTGAGGAGACTACATATCAACTTAAATAAAACGACCGCTATGCACAGATCTGTACATATGAACACACACCTAACACTGTTTGACAGCTCATGTGTTGCCCTTTATACACTTTATTTTGTAAGGCTCACGCAGTCATCATTTGCACACTTGTAACTTTCAGCCATTTCATGTGTGAGCGTTAATAGCAGCAACTCAATGGTACCAGAAAACCTGCAGACTTAGTACTTAAAGTAACACAAATCCCGTAGTACTAACCCACTTGGTATGCCAGATACTATGTCAGAAAGAAAAGGACTAATGCAAATAGAATACAGCACGGACATCTAATTAAGCTACACCAGTTAAGCCCACTAACTGGGGGAAAAAAAAAAGTCTTATGCATGAAGGAACTCTTTAAGACTTATTAGTATTCCTTTCTTTTTTTTTTTAAAACAATAAATACGGCATTATTACATTACGCAAAGGCTTCGCGAGAAAGTCAACAGAACACACAGCAACCTAGCCAGGTGAGCTCAGTCTTTAGACTTTGGAAAAAAATCAGCTTTGTGCCGCTGGCAGAGAAAATTAGACAAAGCTGTAAGCAGAGGCAGCTAATCAGATGAGATAAATATGGGAAATGGGGAAAAGCTTGGCATAAATGGTTTCCCATACAGGAAAACACCCCACAGTGCATTTCTAGTAGGCACTTGACACAAAGCTCCCCCTCCCTCCCCCACCCCAGTGCTTCGTCACGGACCACACCGCTATTTGTACCAAATCCAGTGTGTGTGAGAGAGGAGGCTGGGGACAGAGGCCGAAGAAGAAAAACGAGGAAAATCTGCACCTTTGTTTTCCTTCCCAAACACACACCCACGCACACCCACACACAGAGTTTAAAGTGCTGGTGTCATTTGATTTGACCCCACCACCACTTTGCATATTGTGGAAATCTACCTGGAGTAAACTGGCTGGGGCTTTCGTGGTTTGTTTTGTTTTGTCTTGTTTCGTGTTTTTCCTAAGGGATGTTTTCGATTCAATTCAACACAGGAACCCACTGCTACCGTGTCAGGCACATCGCCTTTCAATTTAACTGTCTGTCTCATCTTGAGGTTTTTGTTTTTGTTTTTCCGTGACTCCCTCATACCTGCAGGTCTTCAGCGTCCAAGGAGTGGATGTGAGGTACCAGGCCACCTGCCCGGGGTGGGGGGAGAAGGCTCTCTCCCGGGGCCCATGGGAAAGCCATTCTTGGACGTACCTGGGAGGAGGTGCCTCCGACACGAAGCCTCCAGCAAGTGGGGGGGGGACCCCATCCCCGAAGAGTAAGGCGGGAGGCGCCCTGGCATTCTATCGCTTCTTTTCCCACATCCCGGCTTCCCTTGGTTCAACTCGACTCCTTCATAGAGGAAGGGGGCCCGGGCTCTGGCCAGGACTGCAGCCCCCCAGGCAGCGGGGGCGCCCTGCTCTTGCCAGCGTTAAGTGAATGCCCCGGGACAGAATGCCACTCACATGGCGGGGATGTCTTTCTCCCCGGAGGCCTCTCCATCTGACCCCATCCTGAGAAGTGGTCTCCCTGAGTGCAGTGTAAGAGAGCCCTTGCCCTTGCCCCACTCTTGGGGCCCGGCGGGGGGGGGGGGGAAGGGGGAAGGAAGCCCGAGGATGGAGGGATCCACACCTGTGGCTCCCTGGGACCTGCTCTGTCATCTGACCTGGTTTTCCTCTCGCGTGGGCCACCCGTGTCCGCGAGCCCCGGGCCCCACTCGCTGCCAGGAAGGGAAGCGAGATGGAGCTGGAGTTGGTGCTTCTCGCCGAGGCCGTGACACCTGCGTCCCTGGCGTCTAGATGCTCTGATCAGTAGAGGTTCTCTACCTCTGCTTAAATCATTCCAATGAGCAAAAAACCGTTTCAAAGTAAACAATTAAATTGAAATGGCGATGGGTGCCACAGGAATGCTTCAATGGCGGCTAAAAAAAAAAAATTTTTTTTTTTTTTAAAAAGCCTAAAACAATCCACAAAGAACTCCTAAGTGAGCGTTGGCTACAAATCAACTTTAAACTGACAAATACGTTGGGGACGGGGACTGGGAGTGGTTAACGGAGCCAGGAAAATCCACACCAGCTTCGGGCGGCAGAACGCGAGGGCTCTTCTGGATCCGCAACAGAGAGTGGAAACCGGGGTTCTTCATCCGAAAGGCTGTGCGGGTTCTCCCGACCTCCTGGCGGGACGCGCGGCCCATAGCTTACACTGAATTATGACAGTAATTTAAATATTCCTAAGAAGAGCTGAAGAAATCCATTTCGTACTTTTTGCATGACTTCAAGTTCACAGTCCCTGCCATTCCATTCCATATTAGCAGACCCCCAAAGACATGCATTCTGCGGAGAAGGCACGGCTTGAAATGCTATTAAGGAAGATTGCTGTTTTCGAGTGGGCCAGGTGGCCAGACCCCATTCTACAGCCCATCCATCAGGCACAGCAAGCCAATCCGGGAAGGGAGTGGGGGAAGAAAAATGGGGTGAGAGACACCTGATTGCACATTTTCTCACTTGCTGACTCATCCAGGAGATTTGGGAGCCTGGGGCAACGCAGGGCTTTCCCAAGGGAGCCTGCAACTGTGCGTTTAGACAAACAAAAAAAAAATTATTTTTTTTCCTTAAATTCATGAAAACATCAGCTTTGTTCTGAAGTTTGTAGTTTACTTCATGATACTATCTTGGAGGAAGAAGGTAGGAAGGGACAACACTGCATGACAGGTGCTCTGGTTCCATAATAAAAAAATATTGGTTTATAAGGAGAGTTCACACAATGCATAATCAGCTACACATAAAATCTTCCACCAGTGGGAGCTTTTCCAAATCGTAAGCATCGAAGAGATCGCTGATGCCTTCTTCCTCCCCAAGGCTTAGGAGATAGTCTTCTTGGAGCAGCGGGGGCAGTAAGTTCACAAATGGTCCTTCTAGGTTGGAAGGAATTTGGTCCTCAGTCTGCTGTAAGAGGTTGGCTGGGGAGGCCAAAGGAGAAAGGTTTGCCATAGAAATGGAACAATCGCTATGTCCTGAGTTGGTTGAAGCCAAGTCTAAAAGGGGGGAAAGTTGGGGGAAACAAAAAGAAGTTAGGAGCCAATCAAATGGACTTTTTGGAAGAATACGCATGTTGCTGTTAAAAGCATGCGCCCTTTGCTGCGATGATCAGAAGCCCAGACCGCCGCGTGCTGTTTGCAGCGACTGGCCGCCGGGCTCTGATCTGGTCTGACTCATTACTCTCTTGAAATGTCTGCAGTTAGCAAACAAGTATACAAATCGCTTCAAAGATCAGAGGCTAACAAGTTCCAACACTTCTTTCTGCTATCAGTTAGTCACTATTTATTTACTTATTGAGAGGGACAGATCTTGAGTGAGTGAGAGGAGAGAGAATCTTAAGCAGGCTCCACACTCAGCACAGCACGAAGCCCGATGTAGGCTTGATCCCGCGACCCTGGGACCATGATCTGAACCAAAATCAAGAGTCATTGGATGCTCAACCAACTCAGCCACCCAGGCACCCCCAGTAAGTCACTATTTAAAGGAAAAACAAATCATAACATCTGTAGTGAAATGCTGGCTTCTGAGCAGGGCTCACCGACTCTAACTTTGCCTTTTTTGAACTAACTTTTTAAAGATACCTCTAAAAACGCACATAATAAGGCATATCCACTTTGGATTTGTTCTGAAAAAAAAAAAAAAATGGCCTTTCATTTTACCATCTGAGGTGCTGTGTGTGTTTTTTTTTTTTTTTGCTCAATAGATCAGACCCTATTCACTTCAATCACCCCTATTCTTGCTGCTATATTGGGAGACAGTATGGGGGAACATTAAATACACACACCCCCGTCTGCAACTGAAAGAGAGGGGAGAAGTTAGATTTTCCCCTGGGGGCTATTCCTCCCATATCTTGTCCCCATCACACTGGGGGCAGGGAGGGCGGGTGGAAATTAAGTTACAGCTTCTTCTGACAAAAGGCTTTTCTCTCTCCAAACTTGTTGCCTTTCAGTGTAGCGATGATTCACCCGGCCAGCTCACAACAGCTTCACTCCGCACTTGAGCTGGTTTTCCAAAACACTGTAAGCAAACAGTTTTGGCTGATCGCGAAGCCTGAGGGACTCCATCCGCCGGTGGAGGAGTCCTTTGCTCAAGATAATGATTTTATTCTGTAACTAGTCAGAATGTCTTTTTTAAAAAAAGTTACCTTAATAACGTTTAATAGCAGAAGTTTTTATTTCGTGCCTAGACATGTGGTTCTGACAAAGGATCCTGCTAGTCACCTTCCTTTTGAACATAGTTTCCAAATGAATAAGTGGAATTTTTACCTTTGGAAGGGGGTTTCGGGATATTCCCATTGTGGTCTTGGTTGTTTGTTTTCATTGGACTGTGTGTTTCTGTCTCTTCTGGACACAAATACACCTCAATGGGCCCTTGGGTACTTGCCAAATGTATTTGTAGGCTCTACAAACAGAAGAAGCAAGAAAAGTTCAAATTCAGAAATGAAAGCTACAGTGATTTTCATCTAAAAATGGAAAGTAAGGGTAATTTTCATTCTTTCCTTTGCTTCTTCACTGGTGGCCCATCCCTGATCAAGAGCAGGGGCCAGCAAACTGCAGCCCGAGGGCCAAATCCAGTCCATCCACTGGCTTTGTAAATAAAGTTTTATTGGCAAAGAATCATGCCCATTCCCACGGTTTATGGATTGCCTCTAGCTGCATTTTTTTTTTTTTTTTTTTTTTTAACTAATAATATAATAATGGCAGAGGTGTGCAGTTGAGTTGTCCCAACAGAGACTTACGGCTCACAAGGTCAGGAATATTTACTGCCTGGTCCTTTACTTTTTTTTTTTTAAACGTTTATTCATTTTTGAGAGACAGAGAAACAGAGTGTGAGTGGGGGACGGGCAGAGAGAGATGGAGACAAAGAATCGGAAGCAGGCTCCAGACTCTGAGCTGTCAGTACGGAGCCCATCGCCGGGCTCGAACTCACAAATCATGAGATCATGACCTGAGCTTAAGTTGGACGCTTAACTGACTGAGCCACCCAGGCGCCCCATTGTCTGGTCCTTTAAAGAAAAAGTTTGCTGACCCCTGCCCCAGAGGAGGTGAACTGTGTTCTTTAAATATATTCCTTCTTTGCAAACTATTAAAAGGTCTTTCAAGTGTTCTACAGACAGTATTTCCAGGCTGTCATTCCTATCTGGCAGGGCTTTTTCATGTGAACTTTAACAACCACTGGACGAATGGCATTCTTAAGTGCTAGGAGCAGAGCTTCATAAGAGAATGTGGCACACTAACATCTAAAACTCTTCTTCATCTGGGTCACAGAGCTATTATTATCATTTAAGGTGAGAACTCTACCCTACATGGGAGTTTGCAAATCTCATTCTCTTATTTTCTATGCATTTCCTTTTTGCTATGTTTCTTTATTGTATAGTTACAGTCCAGGCCTATATTAGTGAAGATTATCTGAAAGCAACCACAAAAATACGCTCCCTACTTTCTTATAATACTCTATCAATTCAGCCACAGCCTTGTGTGATTTCTTAAAAGTAAACATGTTATAAAAGATAAATTCTGAAAATGTGCTAAGGTACGTTGGGGGGTTACTTTTTTTTTTTTAATTAGGGAGATACTTTTTTTTTTTTTTTTAATTTTTTATTTATTTCTGAGAGACAGGGAGAGAGGTAGCATGAGCAGGGGAGGGTCAGAGAGAGAGAGGGAGATACAGAATCCAAAACAGGCTCCAGGCTCTGAGCTGGGCTGGCTGTCAGCAAAGAGCCCGACGCGGGGCTCGAACCCACGAACTGTGAGATCATGACCTGAGCCGAAGTCGGACGCTTAACCAACTGAGCCACCCAGGCGCCCCTGGAGATACTTTAAAACATTTATACCTCTATTCCTGGCAGGTCCAGGGCAATCAACATAAAATTCCCCAATGGTTCAAATCAATCAGAACCACCAAATAATAGAGAAAGAAAAAGTACAAGAGGGACAGGGCGCCAAACATTGAGTTCAATGCTGCTATGTTAAATTTGACTTCTGGGGCACTCAAAGCAAATGAACTGTTGAAATGTTTTTTAAAGTTTGGGTTAAGTAAAACAGATGGGAAGAAGTATCAAGTTTTTTGGAAGATACACCCTTTGTCCGTGTCTCAATGATTCCTTAACTTCAGGCATTTCAGAAAGATCTCTGCAGATGAACAAAGACATTATCTCCTTACCTCTATTGGGTCAGGCACTTCAAGTCTTGTTTCTGGAGGGGCTTTGACAACTATAACAGTTTGGTCTTTAAGGCCACTAATTTTTCGAATATCTTGATATGTAACGTAAGCTAACGTAGGGAGCGTTAAGGAAATCTTCCAGTGAATTGCCTCAGATGTACCCACTTAGAAGATAAAAGAACAGATGCATGGAAAAATTCTTTGATGTATTTTATGACGTAAGAATATATCGGTGTCTCCGTCTAGATCTTTAAATATATGGGATCTCACATGAATCTTCTTTTCTGGTTGATATTCTAAACAACAAGACAAAAGCACAGCTTTTCCCTGCCCATTTCTAAAAAGCCCATGGCTACTTAAAATATCAAACACAGAAACGGAATAGTTAAACTATCCAAAGAAAACCAAAACCCAATTTGTTCAAGGATTTTCTAGCCATGTTCTTCTGGAGCATGGACATTCCATAAACTTCAGAAGTGTTGTCACTCAAATTGAATGATGGCAGATCCCAATTTACAGGGGAAAAAAAAAGTTCTATTACCCATATATTTTTTGCAACTCCAGTAACTTCTATCTGCTGCTTAACTATTAGCAAACGTCAGCAGCCACTCAAATGAATGGTGAGTAGCAAACAGATCTTTTGGCAGAATTCAGAAGACTGCTCAGGCAGATGGCTTGTTTTCTTAAGGGCACCCGGGCTGGTGGTGATTCTATACTGCCCATTGATAAGAGTGTCATTATTTCTCTGCTACAAAAATCATCCTCTGTATGGTATTATTAACTGTAAATATATCAGCATTCACAAGGAGGAAAGCAGCTTCCCAAGGCTCTGCAACTGAATAGATTTGAGACTCACCCATAGGAAGAGAGAGCAAACAGTATTTCAGTACCCTTGCTAATGACTTCTGTGCACTGAACAATTCTTTGGAGTGCCCAGCAGCCAAACCTGAGGATATCACAAAAAAATATGGTACCAACTGCATGATGAAAGTGTTCACGTGAGATTGCGTAGAGAGACACGTTCTTATTCGGCAGTAAAAGAACTCACACAGCTCTCTTCTATAAGGCACAAAGAGTAACATAATTAATGTACAAGGTCTTCTAGCCTGTAGTATTTTTTATGTGAGCCCACAAAAAATGCCTACGATAAAGCAGCAAATCACAACTCAATGAAGGCCTTTCTGCAGGTAATGTAATACAGCAAATAGAGTAAATGATCTGACATGTTTAACACGGAAATAGGGTTTGGGGAGCCACGAGGCAACGTCTCTTAGAACAGTGGACTTTTATTAGACATTGAAGGAAGCTAGGAACGTGCTGTGCAGAAAAAAGCACATTCACTTCATATCTGTATATACTTTTAGGGGCATCTTTACAGACTATCTATCTGAAGTCTCAACAGTTGAGACAACAGCTAATTCAGTGCTGAGCTCGATGGGACAGGCTCACGTGGGAGTCCGGGTCTTAGGTCCCCATTTATTTCATCAAGGAAGCAAACTGATGGTTATGAATTTTTACCGAGAACCCTCGGGGGAAATGACAGCCAGGTACCTACCCCCCGGCCCCCTGTCAAAAAAGCTATGTGACAAGAACTTATTAAAATAAAAACTCATCTACAATTACTCAACATGCTGCAGGAAGGAAAATTTCAACACATTTGTGAACAAGCTGTACCACATTCGGAACTGAGTGGTGAATTGAAATAAATTGTGCAAACACATTTTCTAATCTTACAAACTTAAAAGGACTTCCACTGTGGCTCCCTCCTGAATTTGCTTTTTTAGGTTAGCAGCTCCCCACAAGGAAGCTTTCAGGTTCTGGAACAAAGGCCCCAGAGAAAGCCAATGTAGGGGACCGTGCTGTAAGCTACACGTCGCAGAGAGCGACCAATCACAGACAACCGCCTCGTCTCTTCCTCCATGGGGCTCCCAACGGAACCTTGAAGGAAGGAGCCCCACTAGAGTTATTCTTGTTTCTTTCCTGGGAAACCCACTCTGGCCACCACTGGGGATTCAAATCATCACACCTCTTCTCCATGTCACTAATCAGCAGCTGACAAGATGAATCCTTTGGTCAAGAGAGAGCGAGCAATCGCAGTTTCAAAACATGGCCTGAATCGGAAAATATATGTCCCCACAGCCTCCAAGGGAAAGCCTGTCAGACATAAAGGGTCATGTGGAATGATCAGAAGCGGGGAACGCAAATTAGAGAGGAGGTGTCTTAAACTAGAGAGGAGGTGTCTTAAAACATGGGCTTTGTCTTCTTCTAGAAATTGAGAATATTGCAAAATCTTGTCAGCATGATGAAGTAAGCCATACATCCTTCTTGTTGGAAGGACAATGATGAGCAGTTTTCCCGTGATGGCCAACAGATTGTCAGCCAGTTGACAAGAACTGGCTTTAAAATTTTTTTATTTCCAGAGACTAATGGCTGTAGATGAATGGATGAACTGAGATGTCTCAAGCCTGGGGGTTGGAAGGGGTTCTGAAATCAGCTCTTGATGCTGTGAACCAGCATTAACGCACGGGAGAAGTTACAGTGTGTTTTTTCTCTACTCTTTTTATTCCTTCAGCTATAGCCCAGACAGATTCAGCAAATTCCAATTGCTCCAATATCTGACAAAAAGAAAATAGAATGTGAAAACCCCAACAGTGACAGCTAACGCCCACCAAAAATCTGGGGAGCCAAAGAGGAATCTGCTGGATGTTGTCATTAATATTAACACCGACACCTTACGTGTCTTATAATAGGGCTGCCTTACACTAGGAGTGTGTCCATATGTCCCAACCACATGAATAACATGATTAAAAACAAAACAAAGAAAAAAAAACAACAAAAAACACCCCACAGTTACCACCTGGCTATCAAAATAGATAGGAGAAGATACCATCCAGTGACTATCCTTCCATAAATACTGAGCTCTAAAACAAAGGTACGTGGATTTACACACACACATGCACACACACACGCACACACACGGACTTGGGTGAAACCAGAGTAAAAGTCTACTTGTGCGTAAGAGTCAGCCTGACAACTCTGGATGTAATCTAGAAGGCACTAACCCCCAAGGAACAGCTGACACAAAGGATATCTTTGATTCTCTGAATCCTCGGTTAGCAGTTTGAGGTCCAGGGTGCAGGTTTGGATCAGCTCATCTAATTTCTTCTCTTCCTGGCTGAGCTCGGTCACTTCCTTCGACAGGCCTTGACACTGGGCCAGCGTGCCCCCGTCCTCAGACAGACTGCAGCCCCTAGAAGCCCAAACACAGACCCATCGTGGCTACTTGGGAGACCGGAACGGAGGTAGGGGGAGAGGGAGGGCAGGGAGAAATGGTCTTTTGAGTAAATGTCTCCTCTTTTTTTCTTTTTATAAATTTCTAAAATGTTTGGTTATTTTTGAGAGAGAGAGACAGAGTACGAGCGGGGGAGGGCCAGAGAGGGAGGGAGACACAGAATCTGAAGTAGCTCCAGGCTCTGAGCTGTCAGCACAGAGCCCGACACGGGGCTCGAACTCATGATCCATGAGATCTTGATCTGAGCTGAAGTCGGACGCTTAACTGACTGAGCCACCCAGGAGGCCCTAAATGTTTCCTCTTGACACAGAAGGTCACGCTGCTTGTTAGCCGATTGTTAAAATCAGAACATTTATACACATATTTTTCCCGCACAGAGTCCTTCACCTCTCCCACCACAGAAACTAAATGGGAAAAAAACAACAATCCCAAATCCAACACTGCTATTTTCAGGTTTCTCTCCTCCAGAGGAGGCCTGTTTCTTCAGAAGGCTCAAATGCAAAGGGTGAAAGGAGGGCCTCCTCCCTGCCACATGCGTCCTAGGGGGACAGAGAAAGAGAGCGGGGAATGGATGGAGAGACATAGTGAGAAAAATGTGAAAGAAAAGACGAGGAGTGGTTCAAAACGCAACGAAATATCATCTGGAAAGTACAAAAGACCTAGGTGGTTTCTGAGGGCCTCACGCCACCCACCGACAAGGAAAGGAGGTTAAGGGAACAGATCTGTGTGCGATATGGGAGGACAAAGGCCACCACCCAACAGGTTTCTCTCAACCACAGGCCAAAATGGGTCACTGAGTCGTCACAAAATTCCAGAAAAGTACCAGAACTTACCCGCTCATCCTATCGTGTCTGGGGTAGTATTTTGCCCAAAGCCACCCTCTAAGAGATTTGTTCCTTCCCACAACACTTTCAAAGCTCCTTCTAAAATAGTGGCTCTTCAGGCGCTCCGTCTAATAATTCATGAGCGGCATTATCATCCATTTAATCACGTGTGTGGCTGACAAGTGCTAACATCCCTGCTTTCCAGAAGGAGCCGAGGCAGCTAAGTCTTGCCTCAATTTACCCAGAAAGTGAGGTGATGATCTGCTGTTTGTTGAGCCACGGATAAGGATAACGTGGCAATGTGTTAACACAGGGCCACAGTTCATTTCCAAACGCCTGTCAGAGATAAGCCAATGACATGTTCCTTTAGCTTTCACACGTGAGCACACACGTGGCATCACCACGAGATGGATGGCATTTTACTTAACATCTGCAGACCCCCTCTCCCCACCCCCCCAATGAATCCCAGGATCCCCTGGCTTGAGGCTAATCAAGCTTTTCATCTCTGAATGTATCTAAAGAGAAGGGCTCTGAGCAAAGGAGGGGCAGGGAGAAGGGAACCGCAGAAATGGAGTGTGGACATGAACGTGAAGCCTGGGACGGGGTCATGGCTTGTACTCACATCCATTGCACGTTGTTTTTCGACTTCTTCTTGATGAGGTGGATGCCTTCCAGCACGTTGGTGATGTCGTAGATCCTCCTCTTTTGCACTTTGAGTACCTCCGCTGCCTTGTTCAAATCCAAGACCCCGTCAGGGGACTGGCTCAGTAGCTGAATGAACTTCTTGGTGAGCAGACCAAGTGATGTGTCATACCGTGTTTTTTCTGAGGGAGATTTTGGAGCTTAAAGAAAAACAAAAGCCGAGCGGGTGGGGGGGGACAGGGAAGGGGGAGAGGTAAAGAAATGAAGGGTTTCTTTGCAGGTAGGCAAGCCCTCTTTCCCGCTGCAGCCCAAGTATTAGTGTCAAAGCAAAGCTGTTGCCGTCATTGTTGGGAAGTTATGGAAAGTTATGCAATGGCTTTATTAGAAAAGGAAAGGGGCGCCTGGATGGCTCAGTCAGTTAAGCGTCCGACTTCAGCTCAGGTCATGACCTTGGGGTTCACAAGTTCGAGTCCCATGTTGGGCTCCGTGCTGACAGCTCGAAGCCTGGAGGCTGCTTCAGATTCTGTGTCTCCCTCTCTCTCTGCCCTTCCCTGGCTCACACTCTGACTCTGTCTATCTCTCTCTCAAAAATAAATAGGGGCGCCTGGGTGGCTCAGTCGGTTAAGCATCCGACTTCGGCTCAGGTCATGATCTCACAGTCCGATGGTTCAAGCCCTGTGAAGGGCTCTGTGCTCACAGAGCCTGCAGGCTGCTTCAGATTCTGTGTCTCCCTCTCTCTCTCCCCCTCCCCTGCTCGCTCTCTGTCTCTGTCTCTCAAAATAAAATACATAAAGAAAAAATTTAAAAAAATAAATAAACATTAAAAAAAAGGAAGGGACAGGACAAGTTCCTGTTTGATTAAAGCATTTTACTGTGAATTTTTCAGGAGTTTCTACTTTGGCTTACCCTACTCCTCGAGTCTAGTGAAGTATCCTATACATGGTAGGTGTTCAACAATATCCGTTGAGTGAATGAAAAAGTGCTGTAGCCTCAGGGGGTGAGCACGTGGGAAGCCTAACCTGCTGGGGCCCGGGCTGCGAAATCTCCCCAGCACTTCATGACGGGGCCTTAGACCCAAGCTAACTGGCTTTGCAGACGTGTGTGTGTGACTTATTCAACCACTCTTTCAAATAATGCCTCCCACGGATGAAGAATACCGAAAGCCTTTCAGTGGAATGGCCCCGTCCCTCCTAAAGGCAATGTCCTTATTCAATATCGTATTTATTCTCTGACAGGTGCGCAGGTCAAGGCCTTTGCTGAGCAATACACACCGTTTGCGGACTGCCTAATTCATAAACTCCACGAAAGGGGCGACCAAAGCCTAATTTAGCATCCACGTTAAATGCCAAAGACATAAAGGGCTGCTTAGCTGTTGCCAACCTCTTTTTCTTTCTCTCCCAGAAGAAGCAATCGATGGCAAGGAAAACCAGCTGCAGCGTACTGGTGTCTGTCAGTTCTTACACTGCCTTATGCCGAGTTAGAGAGTCAGGCCCGGCGCAGACATTCCTGACTCTGGCTCGCTTTGTCTACACCCGGGTGAGCCTGCTCTCCAAAGTCATGTCCGTTAAGGAAAGTTAAAATTAAATTTGATTATAGAGTGGCGCCAAAGAACTTGTATTGCAAGCTGAAAAGTGACACCACACACGTTTAAAGAGGCCTCCCCTGGAGTCGGTATTCAGGTCCTGAAGTGCCTCCGAACCTTTGCGGGGTGTCTGCGGACACTGTACTTACTTTTCAGGATAGGAACAGAGAGAAATGAAAGAGGCCACAACACGCCAGCAGTATTCACACCGGGGCATCCTCCCAGCCGCAAGCTTTGAAAGGTGGGAAGCCCACACCCAGGAGGAGAGGAGATGAGAGCATCCTTACTTTTTGGACTATCTGGACTTCGCAGCGCGGCTCTTCCTTTGCCCTTGGGGGTTTTTAAGCCATCGGAGAGGTACTGATGACCGCTTTCTCCCAGCTCCAGCCTTCGCTTGGCCTGCAATGTGAAAGCATGAGCGTTGGTCACTGGGCACGTGGGCAATCGCAAGGGGTGGGGCTGTCTGTGACCCCACCCTGCCATGTGCCGAGGGCCGGGCTAGCACTTCAACCCTCTTCACCTGTGCCGGATTCCCCATCAGACGGACATATCCAGTGGTCCTTCAGGATTAGGCTCAGGAGCCGCCTTGTTCAATCATTCATTCATTCATTCATTCACTCATTTATTCATTCATCATACGTGCCAGGGGTGGGGCAAGACACCAAGAAGACAGCTGGCATCGTGGAACATAAACTCGCTTTTCCCTCGCAAAACTTTGCCCCCATCTCTGATCCGGGCTAGACCCCTTTCTCCTGCTCCCGCAAACGCTGTTTTGTTTTTGTTTTTGTTTTCTAATTTTTCAATGTTTTTTTACTTATTTCTGGGAGAGACAGCGTGAGCAGGGGAGGGTCAGAGAGAGAGGGAGTCACAGAATCTGAAGGAGGCTCCAGACTCTGAGCTGTCAGCACAAAGCGCTAGAGATCACGACCTGGGCCAAAGTCGGACGCTTAATGGATTGAGCCACCCAGGCACCCCAAAGGCTCTATGTTTATTTGTATCCTCGCACTTAGTGAATATCAGGGTTATTTTACTTATCTGTTTCTCATTTCCTTTAAGGCAGGGACTGTTTCCCATTTATCTTTGTACACCTAGTGCTTGGCACAGAGCCTGGGCTTCTGTAGGTATTCAATCACTCTATTTATATTCAACGCAAGAGTGATTGAATAGTAACACAACTAGTCACAGACCACAAATGGTCATTCATCAGAATAACAAATACTCCAAACGCTCCATCTTGGGCTTCACCTGCTATTACTGTCTCCGTTTCCATCATCACACCTGACAGGTGAGAGGTCTTCATCCAAGTTTGTAACTTAATTTCACTTCAAAAATATCCACCTAGTATCTACGGACGGGGCACCGGACTTAGGGAGCACAGGTAAAGCAAGACAGGTTAAGTGTCCCTGCCTCCCTAGTGCGTAGAGTCCGCGAGTAGACAGATCATGAAGTAACTGTTGTGTGCTAATGTTTGGGTGTGACAGGTGTTTGGATGGGAATGGCACCACCAGACACCCGACATGGCCCCAATCGAGACATCGAGGCTCATTTTCAGGGCAGACTCTCTTAATGAGATGCACAATTTCATGGGAAGTCCTCAGGACGTGGAAACAGAACTTCATCGGCTGATAACAGATACCCAGCTTCTCTGAAGAAAGCTATCAGCTCATCTCGCTCTGGTCACTACAGTGGGTACCAGCTGAGTGTGGCTCATCTGAATCAACCCGTGCGCCAAGTATAAAATACACACTGGATTTTGAAAACGTGCCCCTACCCCCCAAAAAGGGGCAAAACCCATCACCAACGGTTTTTATATAGATTACATGTTAAAATGATATTTTGGCTTTATTAAATATTATTAAATCAGATAGAATTAAAATTATTTCACCTGTTTCCTTTCATATTTTTTTTTACTATGTGGCTTGTATTGTGGCAGGCATTATCTTTCTTTTTAGTTAAATGTTTATTTTTAACTAATTAAATAAGGTAATAAATAATTTTAAAATGTTATTTTTAAAAATGTAATGCTTATTTATTTTTAAGAGAGAGTGCAAGCAGGGGAGAGGCGGAGAGAGAGGAGGGACACAGAATCCGAAGCAGGCTCCAGGCTCCTACCTGTTGGCTCAGAGCCTGACGTGGGGTTTGAACCCATGAGCTGTGGGATTGTGATCTGAGCTGAAGCTGGGACACTTAACCGACTGAGCCACCCGGGCGCCCCCACACATTATCTTTCTATTGGGCAATGCTGGGCTGAAGTTCACTCTCAAGGCCTAGGAACGATATTTGGCAAATTTCTCAACTTCATTTTCCCCTCCCAAATCTTCTGTCAAATCCTTGTGTGGGCCTGGTGTTTTGTTTGGCCCAGCAAGCGCTCCCTCTTCATGAGGGGAAAACCCTCTGATTGTCTTTGGGGAGCACCCCTTCCCTGTGCCAGCACATCTGTGCACACGGTGACCCAGCTGATCTCTGTGTTCCATCCTCCCCTCCCCTACAGTGACTGGGCCCGATGGCCCATGACCAAGCCTGGGTGAACAAAGGTCAACCCAGGAATTTTTCTAGAACTACTGGCAAGAAGCGGTTGTGCCGTAACACTAAGGTTGACAGAAGCCAGAAGCCACCTGACAACAGAGGCTCTAGAAGGGAAGATGGAGTGGAGAAACAGAGAAGAGGGTCTGAGGTCACCATTCAGAACTCTGAATCAACTGCTAGGCTGCAGACAGCAGCTGGTCTCCCCCCAGACATCAGCTAATAAAAGCTTTCTGCTGCAAGCTCTTTGAGCTGGGGATATGGAAGTGTGGTTCTGAAAGTGACAGCCCATAGGATGGGCTGAGTTCACGTGGGCCACAGTGCAGTGTGATGGCAAGCCCCATCAGAGTGGCAGCGTGGGCGGGCTACTTCTTGTGGCCTCCAGGAAATTACCACCAATAGAGGCACGCTTCGTGGGTGAGTAGAGAGGGGAACAGCTTTGCTCTGGAGGACTTTTCTCTCCACAGAAAGCAGTAGAGACGCACAGCTCTATTTCCTCCGCATTAAGGTCCCCAGAAGGAAGCCAAACAGGAGAAGAGCTTGGGACCCAGAACTCTTGGGCTCCTGAGTCTGTCAGTTCTTCCTGAACACTCACAATGAAGAATTACTCACTGGCCAGCAACCTGGGGGGCTATTAGTTTTTCCTCCCCATCCAGGCTACTGTTCCAAATTGCTTTGAGGCGAAGACCTACGGAAGCAGTAAGCTTGTAGGCTGGGGAAATTCCCAGGGATCTGTTGCTAAGAAACAGAGCTCTAACTTCAAGGACCAGGACCAGGACCAGGCAGGTTGTGTGACTTTGGATAGCTGAACCAATCTAAATACTTGATGGAAAGTCTACTAAATCTTAAAGGCACTTGTACTGCTGAAGAATCCTTAAGTCCTAGAATCCTGAAGATTGATGAGATCTCAGCCTCTAAGGGAATCACTCACCAAGCCTGTAAGTCTACACCAAAAAGAGAGGGGCTGTGGAGGAAGGGCAGCCCAGCAAATAGTCCTCGAGGGTAGAAATTGGGGGGAGGGTGTCTTTTCAACTACACAAGCTATTCCTACGGAGGAGACATGACAGGCTTTGAGAGGTGACCCCTGCATCATTTTCCTTTCCCAGATAGACGTTTCTGCCAGGTTATCCTGGTGGCATTCCTCCGCCGTGTAGAGAAAAGGCTGAACTGGATTTGAGACGAACGCATCCTGGTACTTCGCACTTACAGGTCGCAGACCTGAGGACGCGCACACTAACTGCACTCTCTTGGGAAAGAGCTGGCTGAACATTTGCTGGATGATGGAGCAGCATTGCCTTAACACATTCAGGCACACGTGCTTAGTAAAAAACAAAAGCAAAACCAAGACACTACACAGGAGGTTTTAAGCAGTACATGTGGTCTCTGCTCACACCAGGGCAGACGGAAATCTCTCTCCATCAGCTCAATTTTTGTTTGCTCTTAGTGTGACCATCTCCCCGAACCGTTGACTTCTTCTGTTTATAAAGAGGTCTTCATATCACACGGCCCCTATCAGTAAAGCAACTCATCTATCTGGTGCTCAGTGGAAGCCCCAGCCATCTGGCCCTGAGTAGGAATAAAGGGTGGGTGGGAGATGGTACGGAGAGCGCCCACGTGGTGTCTTTCCGAGGTATTATCAAGGGTGGCTTTATTATAAATGAAGTATGTTTTCATTTTAGAACCTAAGCCCAAGATAACACATTGTATTGTTAAATTGCTGTACAGTTAAATTGCTATAAAATTATTACTTACTTTATTTATATTAAATAAAATAATAAGAATAACTGTCACACAGCCTGCTTGGACACCCATAGTGTCTGCTTGTCTGCCATTTGTGGCCCCTATGTTTCCCTTCGGGGAAGAAACTTCTCCATGGTTCTTAGTTCAGGTGGTTTCTTTGTCTCGAAGCCTGATAAGCAGAAAGGCTGACGTTGCTCAACATCTTAGGCTGGCCCTTCCCAACAAGGGTTCACAGAAGAGTACTGTAATCTGGGCCCACCAATCACTGTATTCCAGTATCCCTTGGCTAATGGGCCTATGACCAAAGCAGGAGAATCGGCCAGTGCTGGGACTGTGGTTAGAAACTACGGGGAAAGTACTGGGTTCTTTTCATTGGGAGTTATTAGTAGGATGTAGCCTGGAGCTTCCTGGGAACTGAGCCACCATGGAAGTAAAGAGCTGGAGAGACTGAGTCCCAATGCCTTCAAGGGAGGTGCTAGAAATGGCCATGCCCAAAGGTAGGTCTACCCAAGACTTCCATTTTGTATGAACCAAAAGATTCCCTTTTTTGGTAGAAGAAAACTGAGGTAGATGACTTCTACTTGCATCCCGGAGTTCTGATAGATGTAGCATGCAAGTATTAGTTAGAACAAAAGGAATATCTGAGTGCTTATAAAGTATCATGCACCATGGTAATTGCTTTCCACTTGATTATGTTATCTCCTTTTCACAACATCCCTACAAGGTAGTTGTTATTAATTCCTAGTCTACAGGAGAAGATGGAGGTTTCGAATGCTCAGGTAACTTCTCCAAGATCCCACAGTCAGTCAATAGGCCTCCTCTAAAGCCTATGCTTATAACCGCTTTAAGGATTGTGAAAAACTGCCACATGAAAGTATGTGAAAAGTGATATTACACTGATGCCACCTTTAGGATAAACCTAGAGCTTTATTTATTTGAGAGAAAGAGAAGAGGGCATGCGCACACAAGCGTGAGTAGGGGCTGGGCAGAGGTATATATATATATATATATATATATATAAAGAGAGAGAGAGAGAGAGAGAGAGAGAGAGAGGGAGGGAGAGAGGGAGGAAGAGAACCCCAAATCAAGAGTTGGACACTCGGGGTGCCTGGGTGCCTCAGTTGGTTGGGTGACTGATTTTGGCTGGGGTCATGATCTCAAACTGTTCATGGGTTCGAGCCCCGCGTCGAGCTCTGTTGTCAGCTCAAGCCTGGAGCCTGCTTCAGATTCTGTGTCTCCCTAGCTCTCTGCCCCTCACCTGCTTGCACTGTCTCTCAAAAGTAAATATACGTTAAAAAAAAAAAGAGTTGGACATTCTGACGGGGCCACCCAGGCGCCCCAAACCTAGAGTTTTATTTTATTCATAACTTGAAATAAAAAAAAACTTTCCTTTATACAATAAATGCACATGGAAATTCAGACAGCACAAATGTGTATATGAGGAAAGCAAATCTGTCTCACTCCTGATCCCATTCCCTTCTTCAAAGGCAACACAATTAAGTTCCTTTGATCTCCTTTTAGACAGCTATGTGAATATACATATGTACACAGATACACACCCCTGCACCTTATAAAAAACTGTACACCAGTGATAGCATTTATGAACACAGGCTGACCTTATTTTTCATAGCTATATAATTCTGAGTTTATTAATAAGCCATAACTTGTTTACTTAACTAAACACCTACTAACAGCTCTCAACACTCTCCTACTACAAGTGGTCACCATGGCACTATGGGGTAGGGATCACTATACCCACTCTGCACTGAGGCAGAGAAGGTAAGGGTTTACCTTAATGAGTCACAGATGCCAGGATTTGAGCCCATGGCTTCCCTGGACTGATGGAAATGGCCCTTCTGTTGCCGTAGCAACTTCTGGACTACTAAGGCCTGACTCTGCCATCACAATGCACATGCGTGCTCCGGGCTGTCTCACCGGACCACGAGCTCAGGTCTTAAGTGGCCTTGCACACAGCATGCACTCAGACAACTTTACTTCTTTATTTTGATCGAAACAAGGAATAAATCTCCAAAGTCTCTTGGCAGGTAGAACACAAAGCTCTGAAATTACAACCCATAAGTTTGGTATGTATGTATGTGTAAGGTACTTACACACACACAGACACGTGCATGTATATGTATACATATGTTGGAGATTCAGCTCTACATACTTGTAAAGATTTTCAAGAAATATAAAGGGGAAAAATTAAAGTAGCAGAAGGATTTTATAGGGCTAAAAAAAACTATAAAACATAGACTTCATTATAAAATTTTCCATGTATCCACAGAGGAAAAAAGTCTTGAAAGACCCAAATCAAATGTTAATGGAGGTTATCTCTGAGAAGTAAAATTAAATACGGGGTAATGACCTCATGCTTATAGTTCTAACATATTTATTGGACAAAGTAATATGTCTTTAAATTTTTTTTTTTAATGTTTATTTACTTTTGAGAGAGAGAAAGAGTGCAAGTGGGTGGGAGAGGGTCAGAGAGAGAGGGAGGCACAGAATCTGAAGCAGGCTCCAGGCTCTGAGCTGTCAGCCCAGAGCCTGACGTGGGGCTTGAACTCACAAATCTCAAGACCATAACTGAGCTGAAGATGGATACTTACCGACTTAGCCACCCAGGCACCCCAAAGCCATGTGTCATTATACATACAAAAGTTACACCTTCTAAACTAGCAATCCTGCTCTTCGGAGTATATTCTGAGAACATTTATGTTGTTTCTAGGATCTGTCTATTGAAAACAGTCCAGCTGGTTTCTTGAATATTTATTATTTTTCCACCTATGTTCAATGTAAATGCCCAATTTCAGAAGAAAAATTCAGTAAGTTATTGTACATTTATATAATGGAAGGTTGTGCAATTAATAATGCTGTACATCTATATATATATGTTTTAAAAAGTAGGGGTGAATGTAAAATTTTATTTTTGTAGGGAAATTAATTATATGCATAGGAAGAAATGATATCTAAGGATATATATTAAATAGTTTAAGAGTATTAGTCTTTGGGTGGTAGGATTAGGGTGATCTTATTTTCTTCTTTCTGCATCATTGAAAAGTGATTGCGGGTACTTGCATAACAAGACAAAAATTTCCATTTGAGGTTAAAGAAAAGAAGGCTGCTGGTTTGTGTTTTAGACTGTTGAAAATCTTCTGTACCATTCCGGAGGCATAGGGTATAAGTTCAGAGCAGAAACGGGCTATACTACCAGAGACTCATCCCAGGCTCACGGTGGGGAGGGAAGTAGTGTTCTTAAGTACCATTGGGCTGAGCCACAGGAAAAAATTAAATCAAGAAAAAGGCATGGTCCATAGTTCACACACTGAACCCTAAAATAAACTCCCTTTGCCCCAGTTAATAAGAGATCCAGGCAAAGGAATGAACCAGATCCATGATACATTCTGTCTCACGGCCAAAGATGAGACAGGGCATTTCGAACAGAGGAAGAAGAGAAATAAAAGATGGAAGATCAAAAGATCTGAGGGCCAGGTTAAGGTCATTATAAAACTGGATTATGAAATAATCCAATGGAGAGAATCTCTAGTTCAAGACCAGACCACAGCTGAATCCCACTTGGATTCTGGCCATCCTTGGGTCAGTAGGTTAGGGCAGGAGGATTTTAAGAAAGGAATAGCCAGTTTCCAGCTGTGACTACATATTAACTCAATCTGGCTAACCATTTTAAAACTCATTAAATATTTATTAAGCACCTGCTGTGTACCCAGCCCCACACAGGCTGATGATTATACAGGCAGCACAGTGGTCCCTCCTATAAAAGTGGCTGCAGACAAGCAAATAATGGGAAATGCATGATGAACACCACCATGAGCCCAGGGCTGGGGACAGGAAGGCAGCAAGGGGGCCTGGACGGAGAAGGCGGTGGGGGTCTGGAGAGGGTGGTCCGTCTCAAGAGGGCTGTCCAAGCATGAGCAGAAGCAGAGAGACTTGGAAGGGCCCTGGTTCAGGGGTGCTGGTGAGTAGGGAGGGGCGTGGGTGCCGAGGGTGCAGAAGGGGCCACATCACAGTCCCTTCTGTGCCACACTTGGTGTCCCTTTTCGAGATGAAGTTACCCAGGATGAACAGCTCTAAAGTCCTCTCCAGCTTTCCTCAGCCAGGGTCAAGTTCAGAATTGACCAGGAGCAGCGTCTCTATGAGCTATTAGGTAGAAAGCCTAATCAGAGAGCAAAGTGTCTCCTAACAGGTGGGGGAACTGAACGGGAAGGCAGTTGGAGGCATGTAGAAACAGCAAGTGTGTGTTTCATCTTGGTGAAGATTTCCCCTTAAATCCCGCATCCCAGCCACCACCCGTGGAGAGTAGAGTCCCTCTTTTCTCTCGTGCTCCTCCCCCATGCCTCCTCGCCCCAGCTAAATTCCCCCGTCACTGGGTACCTCAAGCACCCCCAAACTTGGCCATTTTTTTTTTTTTTAGGCTACAGATCTAGGGTATCTTCACTATAATTTGTGTTTGCAGACTGGTCTAAGCTCATACATACGAATGTTTCTAAAGGAAAAGAAATTAGAACTTCCGGAATCGAAGCCATTTACTCATGAACTGGTGGCTGCTTCCCTTTCTACAGACATTTGTTTTCTTTTTAAGAATAATCTGAGGGATACCTGGGTGGCTCAGTCAGTGAGGCATCCAACTTTTAATCTCCACTCAAGTCATGATCTCACAGTTTCATGAGTTCGAGCCCCACATCAGGCTCTGTGCTGACAGTGTGGAGCTTGCTAGGGGTTCTCTCTCTCCCTCTCTCTGCCCCTCTCCCACTTACGTTGTCCTTCTCTCAAAATAAATAAACATTAAAAAAATAAAAATTTGAGACAGAGCGCCTGGCTGGCTCAGTTGGTAGAGCATCTGACCTTCGATCACAGGGTCATGAGTTCAAGCTTCACGCTGGGCATGAAGCCGACATAGAAACCAAACCAAAACAAAACAAGAATGTTTTTTAGATAACTTAAAAATAAAGTAATGCATATGATTTTTAAAAATCCTCTAGTTCAGGCAGCTAGTAATGGCTACCTCCCCAGGGAAACCAGTTTTCTTATTTCTCCTGGTGGTCACTTCTGCATCTGTTAAGGAATAAACTTGCACAGCTATTTCTGGAAGAAAATGTCCAGCCCCCAATGATGACTATCATCCAACTGAAGATGACCGCACCTTTTTATATCCATCACATCTTTTCCTCCATCATCTCAGGTATTCTATCAAGTCCCCACTATTTCTCCTGAAACTCCCGGGCCTCCTGCTGTCTAGACCCTAGACTGACTGTTCTGTGAGCCTGTTGCAAAGCTCTCTGTCCAGTGATTTTCCACTCACTGTCCAGTGTGGAAGACTGAAGGCGACATCTGTCCCTTTATTTGACTGCCGAGCCTCTGCACCTTCCTGTACAAGCGGAGAACTCCCTGCACTCTTTCCCGGCTTCCCCAGAGCCTGGACCAGTCCTGTCACCTCGGCGGGAGGACGGGCATGCACTGCTGCCCCGGACCCAGAATCTGGAGGTGCTCTGGCAAAGCCGCAGGCCAGCTGGTGACGGCTGCCAGAGCCCAGGAGGAATCGCTAGCGCCACTGGGCTCGCTGTGGTTCGACATTCTGACTGTGGTTCTGCCTCCTGATCCTTCCTGGTCCCTGCCCGTCCTCCAAGCTTGCTTCTCTAATCTCCAATATCCTTCAGTAAATCCCTTCGCTGCTTAAGTCAAGCCGGGGTTGCATTCTGTTGCCTGCGACAGAGTCAGGTTCCTGATCCCAATGCTAGTCGACTGCTTTCCTGGGACACGTCCGAAGAGCAGTATGGAAGAGGAAGTTGGAGTCCCTGCATATCTGACATGTGTATTTCATCCTCACACTCGGTAGTTTGGGTAAGTAGAGAATTTCTAGCTGAACATCGGTTGCCATCAGCAGCCACAGCTCCAGGGGTTTTTAGGGCCAGTGTTGATGATGAGAGACCTGGAGCCACTGATTCTTATTCACTTGGAACTACTCGGTTTCTAACCTCTCTGAGAGATGCCCAGACTGTAAAATTTATTGTAAAATTTCGTGACATCTGTTCAGGTGCGCAACTTTTCTCACTCACTGTGTGAGGGACTCTGGGCTCCTAGAAGCTACGGGGTTGGCCTTGAGCTAGAAGAAATATTTATGTTGCAAATCATCCCCTTTCATTTTCTCTCATTTTCCTGGATTTCCTATTCCTCTTAGAGGGATCCTCTAAAGCTCTTATTTTCCATTTCTTTGCCTTTTTGTTCTACTGAGTCTTCCTAACATCAAATCTAACTTCCATTCACTACAATGCTTTGGGGTTTTTCTTGTTTTGTTGGCAACTAGATTTTTCATTTCCAAGACTATTTGCTTTGCTTTTGCTCTGATCAATCCCTTTTTATAGCATCTCGTTCTTATTTTATGAACAGGAGAGCCTCTCGTTCACCACTAATTACTTCTCTTAAAATTTTCTTTTGTTTCCTGTTTAATCTATTTTCTCCATTGTCTTCTTTTCCTACTTAAAAAAAAATCTTAGCCTCACATTATAATTGTTGTAGTCCTTTCTCAAATGTCTGGTCAAGCACCGTGTCTGTCCCTATTTAAGAATAAAGCCAAACAGTGACAAGTAGAGACTGTACGACTCAGGATGAGGTGATATCCTTAAATGGAGCCAATCCATTTACTGTGAGATTTCTCAAAAACAATTTGGGGAATAGACTCCTAGATTCAGCTGCTAAAAGCTTGAGTCTCGTTTTGAATAATTAAAAACAACATCGACAAACTGTTTATTGTTATTTTCATAGGGTTTCAAGGGAAAGGAGAACTGTGTGAGAATTTGCCTTTCTTTTTTTAAAATAGTTTTTATTTATTTTTGAGACTGAAATAGACAGAGCATGAGTGAGGGAGGGGCAGAGAGAGAGAGAGGGAGACACAGAATCTGAAACAGGCTCCAGGCTCTGAGCTGCCAGCACCACGAACCGCGAGATCGTGACCTGAGCCGAAGTCAGACACTTAACTGACTAAGCCACCCAGGCACCCCGACAATCTGCCTTTCTGAGCCAGATGTGTCTATGTATTTAATTCTCACTCATCAGTGCATAATGTTGACTACCCCACCGTATGTGAGGCATCATGCCAACCACTTCCATCATAAAGGTTTCTTTTGCATGGATGAGGGGCAGATGCCCTAATATCCTTTCTACCCAAGGCTCTACCCCAATAATTGAATACAGATCTTAAAAAGCAAAAAACCTTGAAAACCTTTTACAGGTTAATTCTGTATCTATATCAAATTAAGAGTAAATGAATAAGAAGCTTAAGAGAAGGGCTTGATTAATAATGACATAGATTTAATGTTATGCAAACGAAATAAGAGAAAATAAGCAAGATTTCTAATAATAAGAAATATTGGGATAACCCTTTCTATAATAACCATTGCGGTCTCTCAAATGGAGAGGGCAAAAGGTTTTTACCCCCCCCCCCCCCCCCCCCCCCCCCCCCCGCTTAATTATTCTCTTTCAAGTCTACACTTTTCATGGAGGACTATTCAGTTTATCTTGATGTTCTGCTTCAATTCCTCATTTTTGGTTTTAGGATTNAAAATAAGCAAGATTTCTAATAATAAGAAATATTGGGATAACCCTTTCTATAATAACCATTGCGGTCTCTCAAATGGAGGGGGCAAAAGGTTTTTCCCCCCCCCCCCCCCCACACACGATGCTCAAGCTTAATTATTCTCTTTCAAGTCTACACTTTTCATGGAGGACTATTCAGTTTATCTTGATGTTCTGCTTCAATTCCTCATTTTTGGTTTTAGGATTTTACTTCACTTCAATACCAAAGGAATCAACCAGGAGCTAATGTTTTCTGCAGAAGGCCAGATAGTAAATATTTTAGACCTTGCCGGACACAGCCCGGTTTGAGTTCTTTAACTTTTCTGCTGCAGGAAAGCAGCAGTCACATGTGGGCTTTGTTGTATTTCAATAAAACTTATTTACATAATAAGCTGGGGGCCAGTTGGCCCAGGGGCCACAGCGTCTGGACTCATGGGACAAACCATTATCTTCCTCCAATTGATGTTTTTATTAAAGGATATTGACATTGCTCACAGCAAATACTGAAATTCTAGGAAGTGAGCCAATCATGTTTTTGGATCACCGAATTATGTCTCTGTCAGGCTTAGGGGGTATATGTAAGAACTAAAAAGAAGTACTAAAAATCCAGCAAATTTGAGCTGTCCATTTGAATAGCTGAACCTCAGCTCATCCATAGAAAACAATGACAAAGACACAAAGAGACTCCTTTTTACGTCCTCAATGATTTATAGCCAAAGAGATAAGTTATAGATGCAATGAAGAGGTATAAACAAATTCTTACTATGGGTTTGACAGATCAATTTTAGAGAAAATTAATTTAATTGCTTCATGATTTGTACTAAAAAAAACCTCTCAGCAAACTTTCTCCCATTCAGTTATTGTAGAAACATCAGAGTAACTATTCTGAATCAAACCAGTGCATCCACAGAGGATGACTTCAGAATGTGGTTGGTAAAATGGCTTGTGGCACATTGAGAGCACCTTAAACCTCAGAAAAACAGCATGTGTTTAATAACTGCCGTGGCTCCAAAGGACAGGGCACTTGGTCCTGGGGGACACAGTTTCACAAACTGTCCCTACACAGGCACATGATAAATGGACTCCAAGAAGTAAGAGCACTTTTGAAAGATTTATGAACCTTAGAACTCAATGAAGAACTTCCTCTTAAAGTAGTAAAATGTTACTTTAAGTATTATGAAGAACAGAAAGCAGACATCTGCTTGTCTTGCGTCATGTCAGGAATATCCAATACTTGGACAACTGACTGGAGGATCAAAGAGTGCTACTTTCCCATTCACTAAACTTTCATTTAGTGGCCAAGTTAAATTCCTATAGTTTTCAGGTTATAACAAAGTAAGGAGGAAACTGGGTGGAGGCCAATAAATTCCAAGTTGAGAAAACGAAGTGGGGAGTCCAGGGAGGTCAAAGTAGCTTGAATTTGGACAAGAGCACTGAAAGGAGAGAACTGGTCAGAGAGAGAATCTTGGAAATCTGCAGAAGGTCCTTCTTGAGAATTCGGCACAATACAGTGTATGTAGGTGAGGAAACTAAGCAAGGCCTGGAAAAACAAATGCCTGAAAGAAACAAAACTGCAGAGTGCCTAGAGTTCCCAAACGGCCTAGAATTATAAAATTGTAAGCACACTGTTCCTTCAATTGTTTCTAGCAGACAAACTAGGAACCCCCCCCCACCAAAAAAAAAACAAATATAAAGACCAAAACAAAAAGGAGCCTTCACAATTCAGAGGCACAGGTAGAGTATTCAGAAGGGTGTTGCTGCATTGGTGAGACAAAATTAGCCCTAGAATAAATGCTGCTCTGGTCCCATCCTACAAAGCAAGAACTGAAAGATCAAACTCTTCCTGAGAAACTTAATTGCATCTCAGAACAAAACTGAAGAATATTTACATAAGTACAAAAATGTCCAGCACCCAATAATGACTATCATCCAACCGAAGATTACCTGGCTTCCAAGGATGCATGAACATATGACCCAGATTCAGGAGAAAAGTCAGTGAATCAAAATTGACCCAAAACCAACACAAAAGTAGAGTCAGTTGATAAAGACAGAAAAAAGTTAATGTGACTGTACTGACTATGTTCAAAAAGCTAACTGGAGATACCAGTGATTTAAACCTACAGATTAAGCAAGTTCAATGAATCCCAAACACAAGCAAACATGGAGAAAACCGTAATAAGGCATATCACAATCTAACTGCTCAAAATCCCTGATAGAAAAATCTCCAAAGCTAGTGGGGGTGGGTGGAGGAATATGTGGCAGAGAAATAAAACAGATTTCTCATTTTTAATAATATAGCCAGAAGACGGTACAGCAGCATCTTTTTAAAACTAAAAGAAAAGAAATTATCAAGCTAGAATTCCATACCCAGCAAAAATAGCTTTCAAAATCCAAAGGCAAATAGACTTTTCCTGCAATATAAAAGCTAAAGGAATTTTTTTAAACCAGTAGGCCCACAGTAGAAAAAATACGAAAGGAAGACCTTCAAGCAGAAGGAAATGATGCCACATGGAAATATGGATCTATACAAATGAATTGAGTATATAAAAAATGGTAACTACACCGTAAATATGTGACTTCCTCTTCCCTTATATTTAAGTTTCTGTGAAAGACAATTGGCTAAACAAAAATAGTGAATTATATCATGGAATTTATAACATAAGTATAAGTAAAATGCATAATACTAGCATAAAGGCCAGAAGAGAAGAAATGGAGCAATATTATCATAAAATAAGTGGTATAATCTTAAGCATACTTAAAGAATGAGGAGGGGTAAGTGCAAAGAGCCAAGAACAACCGAGACAACTTTGAAGAAAAGACCAAGGTCAAGAGACTTGCCCTACCAGACACCTAGTCTAGTATTGTAAAATTACAGTAATGAGTGAAACGTGTACCTGCAAAGGAACAAGCAAAGAGACCAAGAGAATAGAACAGGAAACCCAGAAAGAATACCACACACACATGAAAATGTCATGGATTGCAAATGGAGCGCTGCAGGTTGTTGGAAAGGATGACTGTTTTTTGTCTGTTTTATTGAAGCATAGTTGACACACACATTAGCTTCCGGGGTACAACTGGGTGATTCAGCTACATCATTCATTCTGCTAAGCTCACTACCTGTGTGGCTATCAAAGAACGACTATTTAACAAACGCTGCCAGGACAATTGTTCATCCGAGAAGAAATAAAATAAAACTGGATCCCTACCTCGAACCACACACAAAATTCAACTTCAGATCTAAGTGAAAGGATCAAACTTCACAGTGATGAGAAGAAACAGAGGAAATATTTGGCTTCAATTGTTTCTTAAACAAGAAAGAAACACACAAATAATACATGTGAAAAACTACATTAAAATTAGCTCTGGTCATCAGAAGACCACAATAAAGTCAAGCCACAGGCTAGGAGAAGGTATGTGTGATGCGTAGAGTCCTAAAGATTATTATCCAAAAAAGATAAAGGATTAGAAACTGGTAAGAAAAAGGAATATAACCCGAGCAAAAGAGATAGAAGACAGGAATGGGCAACTCCCAGAAGAGGGCACCTAAATGGTCAAAATATTAAAAGATATAATCGGGGAAATGTAAATTTAAAAGAAACACTCTTTCCTGCTATCAGATTGGCAAAAAACCGCAAAGTCTGAAAATACCAGGTGTTACAAATACGCACAACTGTTGCACCTTGCTAGTGGGCAGGGGGTTGGGGTGTAAACCCTCTGGAAAAAAGTTTTATCTGTACTTAGTGAAAACCACCAACCCCTCTGCATGCACCGTGAATTCCTGTACATATGACAAGGAAGCATAAAAAAGATTTTGTACCAGGCGCTAGTTACTGACACTGATGAATCACACAAATTCTGAGTAAAACAAAACAAAACAAAACAAAACTAAGCTAAACAAAAAAACACCACAGAATGGACATGGTGCCCTTACATAAAGTTTTAAAACAGCAAAAACCTTATTAAATAGCCTTAGGGTACTACGTGTGTAATATGAGCACACACACACACAAGACATACACAGAAAAGTAGGAGAAACAGGAAATATAGAGAAAAAAGAGAAAAAACAATTGGGGAGGGAAACAAGAATCTTCCTGCATTTAATGATGTCATCACATGATGCCCTTCTTTCTATCCTTTGTATCTGAAATATTTCATACAGTTGATTTTAAAAAGCGGGTAGGAGTCAGCTAGCAAGGGAGAATTATGGGTATGTGACCAAGCACTGGAAGGGTAATCTGGCAATATTATTGACATTTTAAACATGCACAACCTTTTGACCCCACAACTGTACTTCTGGAAATCAATTTATCCTAGAGAAATACTAAGAAAACATGCACAGAGACACACGTACGAGGACATTTGTTATAGGATTATATTTAACAGCGGGAACTTAAAAAAAAAACAACAACATTAAATGTCTGTTGTCTGTTAACAGGGGGATGGTTAAGTAAACCACTGTGCATTACACACCCACACTGTGGAACATTATGTGGCTGCAGTGTTCTACAATGAAGTCCATCTTTGGCTTTACCCAGTAGGAAAAAAACCAAGTCAGAACACTATTTGCAGTACGGTCTCCAATGCAGAAACAAAAACAGCCACTGTTGACAGATACATAGGAAAGGCCTCGAGGGGAAGCCTGTCAGTGAGGCAGAAGGCAAAGGGTGGAGGAAGGCAGGACCCTCTACTGATGGAAGGTGGGCAAGTATACAGTGTCTCTGTAATTCATTTTCAATTGGTGAAAATAGAATATAAACAAAGGAAACACATGTTAAGAACACAATAATAGCCAAGGCACCAAAGAAATTATGAGAGACCTGAGGAACTCGAAGTTAAAGGTAGGAAGAGTGGGGGTGGCCCCCACTTAGATGGTGGGATCCTGGGGGCTGGGGTGCAGGGGGCCTCCAAAGAGAATGACAAAGGACAAAGGTCAATGAAAGAATGAATGGATGACAGGAAGGAAGGAAGGAAAGAAGCAAGGAAAGGTGAGAGCTTTTGGATTTTAGAATTATTGGCTGTTTCTATAATATCAATTCTCTACATGTTCTCTGTAGTTCAGTACCTCCCAAATTTTTAGAAAGTTAACTAAAATTTATTCAATGCTTACTGTGTACTTTCATATGCGGTTGATCTTTGAACAAAATGATTGGGGCACCGACCTGTTGTGTGGTCAAAAACTGCGTATAAATTTCTGACTCCTACCAAACCAAAACTTTACCAGAAGCCTTAATGATGGCATAAACAGTTGATTAGCTCATATTTTGTATGTCATGTGTACTATGTACTATGACAATAAAGTAAGCTACAGAACAGAAAATGTTAAGAAAATCATAAGGAAGAGAGAGTACATTTAACTGTGCCATACTGTATTTATTTTTTAAAAAATCCATGTAGGAGTTGACCAGCACAAGGTCAACTGCACATCATTTTAATTACGGAACAGTGGGTCCTCTAACAAACCTTTAACTTATTATGGTGATAATGTTTTTGTATTTATTAAAAAAAATCAATGCATAGGTGAAGGAGATAAAAGGTACAACTTCCAGTTATGAAATAAATTTAAGTCCTGGGGATGAAAAGTTTTGATGAAAAAAAAAATTAATGTAAACACAGTGACATCAATTCTGGGTGACACGGACTATTCAGAAGCATATGTCACACAGTGTCCCGGTAACGGGAAGACTGCAGAACAGTCTCTTCATCTACTCGTGTGGGTGATACTTGGTTTTCAGAGCTGGTGTTGCCGGGGTCAGTGAGTCTCCACCAATAATCCCGGGGGGTTCACCACTCTCACCAGGGCTCCTCCTTGCAGGATCACCGAAGAGCAAAATAACTGTGGAAAATCTGACTTCAACTCCAATTCATAGGACCCTCAAGAAGGTAAACAAAGGATTAAGCAACTCTCGAGGTGAGAGAATCAACCCCAAACACCCAGACCAGGGCAGATGATGGACCCTCCATTATCTCCACTGTTTCTCTCCCAATACCTTCCAGAGAAGCTTCGTAGGGCCCTGTTTGCGGGAAACAGAATATTAAAAAAGCAGTAGCTACCCATATAAGCAAGTTTTGCCCCTTTGTCATGGAGGGTTTTACCAACAGGCCTATGACCCTGCGTTTGAGAGGTCTCCAGAGTTTGAAGGACAAGATGGAGTCCCGGGCAAGTGAACACAGTTACGCCGATAAGATATGTGTTGGCCCCAAGATGAGACTTCAACTTTTGTAACACCAAGGAGTAGAAATTTACCTCCAAACAGGACCACCCACAAGTTTTCTGAAGTGGAGGAAACATAGAAAGGGTCTAGGATGGGGGTTCGGAAATGAGCCAGACCAGGCCAGGTAGGTAGGCAGGGCGGCTCATGGGCCATGTTAGTTTCAGCGAGTCCTGCTCTAGTAGGTACTGGTTCTTTTTTTTATTTAATTTAATTTATTTCTGAGAGAGAGACAGCGTGGGAAGGGGAGGGTCAGGGAGAGAGGAAGACACAGAATCTGAAACAGGCTCCAGGCTCTGAGCTGGCTGTCAGCAGAGCCTGACGTGGGCCTCAACCCACAAGCTGTGAGATCATGACCTAGGCTGAAGTCGGATGCTCAACTGACTGAGCCACCCAGGCCCCTAGTAGATAACCGCTTCTGCTTGACCTAGGAATTTAAAGACCACCCCCCTCCCCACCTGGAAAACACACAGAAGGATCCTCTTGATCTTTAAAGTTTTTTTTTTAATTTAATTTAATTAATTAATTTATTTTAAGTGTTTTTAAGTGTTTTTTAATTTATTTATGAGAGAGAGAGACAGCGTGATCAGGGGAGGGTCAGAGAGAGAGGGAGACACAGAATCTGAAGCAGGCTCCAGGCTCTGAGCTAGCTGTTAGCACAGAGCCCAACGCGGGGCTCGAACCCACACAAACGGTGAGATCGTGACCTAAGCTGAAGTCGGACGCTTAACCGACTGAGCCACTCAGGTGTCCCTAAATTTTATTTTTTTAAACATGTATTTCTTTTTGAGAGCGACAGTGCACATGAGTGGGGGAGGGGCGGGGAGAGGGAGACAGAGGATCTGAAGCAGGCTCCATGCTGAGCTCAGAGCCCCATCTGAGGGCTCGAGCTCACAAACAGGCCGTGAGATCATGACTTGAGCCGAAATCAAGAGTTGGGCGCTAAAGGACTGAGCCACCAAGGTGCCGCTAGATCCCCTTGATGTAAGGGCAAAACAAGATCGCCCTTAAAACAGAAACTACTCTTTGAAAGGAGTCAAGTTCCTGCACTCACATCCTGCAATTTTATGACTCCCCAGGTTCTGATATAGAAATTGGGCGTTAACTCCCTGTTGGGCTAACCTGGGCAAACCTGCTGATAGAGATCATGACTCAGGAGCCTCTGACTTACCCACTAAAGGTTCAGGACAAGGTCTTGGCTTTCTTCTACTTCATAATGAGCCACTGCCTTTGAGGCAAAGAAGAAAAATCAGACTAGAAAGGTCTACGGCAGAGATTGCTACTGACTGTGTATGAAACCATGTTCATTTTCGAAACGCACATAAGAAGACCTTGAGGACACACTAGGAAGAAACGCTATGAAAAATGTAGGACACAGTAGTGGTGATACAATAGTGTTGAAGATCTACAAACTTGGGGATATAGAATTCAACAAACAAGCAGTAAAGGAAAATATTCTTTAAAAGAGTTTTGAAAAAAAGTGCTACGCTAGTGTGATATAGGAAAGGGATGATGATAATGCTAACCTTATTAATAATAAAATCAAGAACAAACTATAAAGTTTATCAAGGACTAGACTTTATCCACAGCAGCATCATGATTATAGAAAAGCAACAATTTGTCTCCATAGGGTCTTACGCTCACGCGGAGCCCACAGGGCTCTCTTGGGGGCCATGAATAAGTGGCGCGTACAGCGAGATGGCCACTCTGATAGGCTGCCTGCCTCCTTTTTTTTTTTTTTTTTTTTACAAGTGCATTTTTTCCTAGTCATTTACCTCTCCCAACTCTAGCCTACCTACCTTAGAATGGTTCTAGGCATCAGATGTTACCTCAATAGATATCTGTTAACAGGCAAACTAAAGAGACACAAGGATCTCAAAAAGTTCTCCCCTTGAACCTGATGACTAGAACAATTTCTCCCTACTCTATACTAATTTCCAGATGTAGGCAAGGGATGGGGGTCTACGAAGGAGAGACTCTTTTCATCTCTGAAGCTCCCACATACATTGGATCTTCCTGCTGTTTCTCGACTTGGAAAGGTCACCTGTGGGCAAAGTGAGTTCACAAATGCATTGCTTTCTTGATGAATGACCCCAAGCGAACCTCAGAGGACTCCACGTGAGGGCTCACCTGAGAATCCGTCTAGACATTCCTATGGCCAGTGTTAACTACTTTGCAGTTAATCATCACCAATGCAAGAAGTACCTACTTAGTAAAAAAATATAAAACACTTATCTGTGTGATAAATAAAACTTCAAGATCTCTGCAGATCATTTGAAGCTTACATATCTGAGAACATTAGCTTTGTAAACTCAAATTGACCAACCCAAAGAAAAAGCCCTGATAGTTTTAATGAAACATACGATTCATGAATCTTGTAATTACGTTGGCACTGTTCTCAACTAATGGACTGACAATCTTTTATAAAATCGATTTCTATTTGTACTCATACACTGTGTGGCTCACTAAAATCCATGCACGTGTAGACAGTCACTTCATAAAAATCAGGGAGGAAAAGAGACAGGACTCTTAGAATCAAGTTCCAACTTAGGAGAATGTTCTTTATGAAGATATTCTCAGAGTGGTATACAAAGGTGAATAAAATAACAAACTCTAGGATCAGATACATTAAAAGGAATGTTATTTCCACCATGTTAGTAGAGTCCTTTAAGTCAGTTTGCGAACTAGAACTTAAAAACACTCTTTTAGGGGTGCCTGGGTGGCTCAGTTTGTTGGGTGTCTGACTTCGGCTCAGGTCATGATCTTGTGGTTTGTGGGTTAGAGCCCCATGTTGGGCTCTGTGCTGACAGCTAGCTCAGAGCCTGGAGCCTGTTTCGGACTCTGTTATCTCCCTCTCTCTCTGACCCTCCCCTGCTCATGCTGTCTCTCTCTCAGAAATAAATTTTTAAAAAACATAAAAAACAAACAAGCAAACAAACAAAACACTCTTTTAAACTGACAGGCTGTGGACTCATGGCAAGAAACGTTGGCCAAGACACAGAGCCTCCCTGGGCCTGTTTCCTCACATGCACAAAGTGAAGAGAAGACCAGAAATATCCCTGAGAGTCTCCCCAAGCCTCACCTACCGATAGAGTTTGCCTCTCGTTCATTTGCATATGCCAGCTTTGAGCAAGATGCCCCAGTGTGTACTGACCAGCACCAGGAAAGTGTTAAGTTCAGCAGAAATTTTTTTTACTTGATTTACAGTTACCAATACAAGGTAAGGGAAATATATGTCAAAAAACCACCGTGGAGGGCACCTGGGTGGCTCAGTCAGTTGAGCGTCAGACTTGGCTTAGGTCATGATCTCGTAGTTCATGAGTTTGAGCTCCACGTCGGGCTGTCTGCTGACAGCTCAGAGCCTGCTTTAGATCCTGTCTCCCTCTCTCTGTCCCTTCCCCCACCCATGTGCTCTCTCTCTCAAAAATAAACATTCAAAAAAAAATTAAACAAACATCGTAGGCTCCTAAGCGAAAATTTAATACCCAGAGTCTCTTGATTTGTGGCTTCCTCTGTAGCCAAATGCAAACCTCCTTCCTCAGCTCCTTCAACTGTTCAACCTGAGGTGTGACCAAGGCACGCTTTCCCCACTGGACCCTTTCGTGAGCTCTTCCCTTGGGCTCCTAAGGGTTTGGTTCGAGAGGTGACTAGAGTTGTAAAAGGGATGAGAGAATCTCTTTCTGTCCCCACCCTATTACCACACTGTTTATGACCAAATGGCACCCTGGTCAAAAGAGTTTGGGACACCTTTACCCCAGGGCCACCGTCAAAGAACACTTATTTTATTACGAGCTGTGCCCTGTCTTCAGGGAAAGCAGGAGGTTAAGAAAGTGGTGTACTCCATCCTTATCTCCCTGTTTGGCCAACTAGGACTCGCTTCAAGGAAACCTGTGCAGCAAGGGGTTAGTTAATAAAATCACAGGGCTTCTAGGAGGGAGAGTTAACCGCTCCTGAAGACATAACACTATCTGATGGCAGAAAGGCGGTAAAAGGTCTAAAAAGGACAGTAGTTTAGATAGCAGATGCTTCTGGGAGTCAAAAGCTTCCAAAGAGGGTTCAAATCAATCTGCTAAATGCATCAAAGCAGAGCCAGTGGGAAAGCCTAAGGCTGACCCGCATCCCTGCCCTCCGCTAAGAAAATCAGCAAGTCTATTACAGTGAAATACACAGGATTCAGAGAGAAATGGGTTCTTTAGAAGATGAGAAAGTCACCCGAAAGGAGGTGATTTAAGTTTCAAGCAAGTTGCAATTTCAACTACAGGGTTCTTGCTCTGACTGCCTTTGTCGTTTTCAAGACCACTTTCTCGCCTGCAACATCTGCTCCCAGTGACGGTCCTCATCACAAGCCCTGCCTGGCTCCCCACCCTTGACATACTGATTTAGGTGTATGGGTGTGGTTAAGTACGGGAGGGTTTTTAAATGCCACCCAGCTGATTGTAAAGTCTAGCGGGTTTCAGCACCACAGCTGTAAGCTGAACCCTGGCTGGCAATTCGGTCCCGAAGGCGCTGCTGTTTACGGGAAGTCCGCCTTAACTGGCCAAATACAAATAAGCACAATTATGGTGTGGCCAACACTCATCAGGGGTAAATATGTATTCTGTTCTGATATCAAATTATTTTTAAAGGCAGAGGGGCAAAGGGCAAGAAGGAACAAGGACGCTTTTGTAGAGGTAAGACAAGGCTTCAACGCCCCAAGACTTCTTAGCATATTATAGGAACCAGTTTTGCTGGTTTTTTATTATAGGACAAAGGGAATCACTGACCCAATCGCAGAATCTTGGATGTAAGATGTTCGAGTCCAAAGCATTCGTGAGATATCCCTGGGACTTGTGCAAAAACCCAGGGAAGCCTCCTACTAGAAGAACACCACCGTCAAAGGACGGACATTGTTGGTGGGACTCTTTACATGCTTCCGTATCAAGAAGATAAGGCCCAAACCCCGTCCACCTAGAAGGCAGAACTATAGGCTTGTAATTTTCCATTAAGAGACTAAATATGACTCGTAGGGCCACGGGTCTCACACCTGGGCAGACTCAGAGCCCCCCGGAGGGCTCGTTACGTGCAGACTGTTGGGCGCCACCACACAGGGTCTCTGATCTGCGGATGGAGGAGGGGGATTTGCCTTTCTGATGAGCTCGCAGGTGACGCTGATGCAGCTGGCCTAGGGACCACACTTTGAAAACCCCTGTTTTCTAGGGCCCGCAAAAGGCCCCATTCTTGATTGGTACCAAGAAGTATTTCCGTCCTGCTTCAGGCTTTGTGACAAAGTGACAAATTACCTTGAGTAAAATGAGGCACTGTCTTAGAACCTTGTTCTCCTGGAGAACAACAGTTCGGTTAACTTCATTCATTCACTCGTGAGTAAATGTCACCCTCGGAGGAGACAGTAGAAGAAGTGCCTTAAAAAAGAAGGACCCAAACATTCTTTCCCAATAATAGTTTGCCCATGGTTTGTTTCACAAGAGAATAGTGGCTATTTTTCATTTATAAAATGTTTATGATGTGGCATTTAAGGGGAGGCAAAGGTGGGCTTTATAACTAAGTGGTTGGGGCCACTGAGTTATATCTGGAAAAAAAATAACGTTGAATCAGTACTTTACAGAACACAAAAGGAGCAAATATTTAAATGAAAAAAAAAAAAAAAAAAAAAAACAACCCACAGGGGCGCCTGAACGGCTCAGTCAGTTGAGCGTCTGACTTCAGCTCAGGATTCGAGCCCTGCATTGGGCTCTGTGCTGACAGCTCAGAGCCTGGAGCCTGCTTCAGATTCCGTGTCTCCCTCTCTCTCTGCCCCTTCCCTGCTTGTGCTTGGTTCCTCTGTCTCTAAAATAAACATTAAAAGAATTAAAATAAATGAATAAATAAATAGCCATAGAAGTTCTGCAAAACACACATGCAAACAGGTCAACTTCTCTATGTGTGTGTAGAATGGGAAGAGTGGAGAATACTTTTTCTTTCTTTCTTTCTTTCTACTTATTTATTTACACAAAATTTTATTTATTTATTTATACAAAATTTTACACCGAGCCCGATGTAGGGCTTGAACCCAAGAACTGTGAGATGATGACCTGAGCTGAAGTCAGACGCTTAACACACTGAGCCACTCAGGTACCCCTCTTTTTATTTTTTTTAAAGTTTATGTATTTATTTTGAGGGAGAGAGAGAGCGAGGTGGGGGCAGAGAGAGGATCCCAAGCAAGCTCTGCGCTGTCAGCACGGAGCGTGACGCAGAGCCTGATGTGGGGCTTGAATCCATGAATGGTGAGATCATGACCTGGGCCAAAATCAAGAGTCAGATGCTTAATCAACTGAGCCACCCGGGTGCCCCATGGAGAGTGCTTTTTAACGGACTCAAAGTCTGAAAGCCATAAAAGAAAAAAGTGGAAAAACCTTGCTACATGAAAATTAATGTCTGTATGGGGCACACAAAACCTCAAAGATTAAGAAAATGACAAACTGAGAACAGTATTTGGAGATCATATCATGGACTCAGAGCTAATTAACCTCCCTATTCTATAAAGAGCCCTACAAACCAATAAGAAAAAGGTCAACAATCCACTAGAAGAATAAATACAGGAACATACAGTTTGGAAAAAAACCAAACCAAAACAAAACAAATGGACTTTAAATATGATGTCCAATTTCACACTTAAAAAAAAAGCATGCACATTCAAACCATATTCATATTTTATTTTGCATATCAGATTGGCAAAAAGCCAAAAGGGTTGTGACCTCCTCTGTTTGTGAGGTTCTGGTAAGTTGTGGTGGGAGTGCAAAAGGAGGCAATCAACACCACCACAAATTCACACGCACGCATCGTCTGGCCAAAATTCCACTCCATTCTGCAGTAAACTAGAGAAACACCTGCACCCGTACGAACTGATATACATGTGCCACGTTGTTCGTAATAGGCGAAGGCAGAAAGAATCCAAGAGTCTACTCATGGGAGATTGATTTAATGACCATGGCACATCCATACAATGGAATATAAAAAATACCAGGCCGTTCTATGCGTTCTGGAAAGCTCATTAAAGTCTATCATTAAATGTAAAAGCGAGGTGGAGAATAACATACAGCTATCTTTTCTAAGAAAAGAAAGTAAAAAACACTTAATTTTTTGAATTTCCATGAACAGTAGAAGAATTCACAACACGCTAAGAGACATGATGACCTGTAACGGCACAGCGTTTGCGGGTGGGGGGTGGGAACAGGCTAGAGAGCAAGGTTTTCAAGAGTACCTTCTTATGAAAGTTCCTTCATAATAGGTATTAAGATCAAATTGTCAACTATATCACAAATGAGAAACTTTGGTGTCCACAAACATTTTTTTTCCCTCTACATGTTTTCAGCACAATTCAAAGCCAAAACACACACATACACACACACGCACACACACACACACAAGTTCTTAGTAAATACCAGTCAAGTGATAGGGCTTGGCCGAAGTTATTGACCTCCAGGAGGCCAGACATTGGATGGCAAAGTCCACTCTAAATGCAAGGGCTTTCCAGAACGGCATTTACTACAGCGGGCCTCTGGAGATGAAAGAAGCCAGGCTTTTAGTCTTACTGGACCATTCAATTTCTATAAATACCCTCTTCCAATTAAGCCAATGAATTTACATTTCTTTGGAGCCCATGCTTTTAAGGGAAGCTCAAATGTTAGCCCTAGAATGCTTTCCACTTTGTGGCACTTTGCCCCCACCTTTGTTTTAATAAATAAGCAATCAACATCAGCACGGACTGTAGGCTTTGGGAATATACAATTCCCCAGATCAGGCAAGAAATGCAACCCACCCTTCCCCCACCTCTCAAGCCTGTCTCTTATCTCACTCAAAGATGAGGCAACACCTTCAGATACTGTACAAAGTACACCTCGGTGGGGGGGGTATACAAATTAGCGATAGTAATAACTTGAGCGTTTTCAGTACCTCTGTGTCTTCCAGAAGAGATGCCAGCTTTTACATATTTCCTAAAACATCATACTTTTAAATTCATTCCATATGTTTAGACTTACAGAACATTTGCAAAAATTTAATGTAAACCTTATACAAATGTGATACAAAAATTTTATTTGTTATTTTTTTAATGTTTGTTTATTTCTGAGAGAGAGAGAGAGACAGAGTGTGAGTGGGGAAGGGACAGAGAGAGAGGGAGACACAGAATCCGAAGCAGGCTCCAGGCTCTGAGCTGTCAGTACAGTCTGATGAAGGGCTCAAACTCACGAACCACAAGATCATGACCTGAACAGAAGTCGGATACTCAACCTACTGAGCCACCCAGGCGCACCACAAAATTTTTTTAAAGTAATGACAAACACGTTTAACTTACTCTGGGCTCATGTCAAGGCTCCAGAGCTACAGTTCCATGATCGTCTGTCACAGATCAAGGAGAGAGAACCAGTCTGCTGACCTCCCCTGTACCAACACCTCTCCATGCCCGGGATTCCCAGGAGGATGTCTACCAGTGGCCAGGAACGTGCCAGTCTGCACTAGCTCCTCGGAGAGCCCACTATCATTCCTCTTGACGTGTTTCTAAGCCAACGCATGGACAGCACTCATGACAAAACCCAACCAAAAAAAGCCCACTTCACAAACTAGCTTTGCACCGTCCCCTGCTCGGTTTAGCTAAAGTTACCACCTGGGATCCACTTGGAAAAAGAGAATGGGGATGGATGAGTGAAAAACTTTTCACATCAACCCTCAGGAATGACCCTTGAGTGAAATCCTAGTGTGTCACCAGGAAGTAGAGTGTAAAAGACCCAGAGACAGAGTGTGCAGAAGCGCCAGTCTTCCAGTCCTCCACCTAACTCACTGTGTGACCCTGGGCAAGTCACGTCCCCTCTCTGGGCCGCCATTTGCTCATCCCCAAAAGGCAGTGGTGGTACCTGAGGTCACACAAAGGTCTCTTCCGGCCACGCGGAGACTGGAGCTTGAGGTGCCTTGCTTCTGATAGCATCCTCTGTCACTTGAAAACCCGAGTTAGTGGCAAGCATAAATTATGTCGCTGACTGTGGGTTCTTCTGTTGGGGACTGCTGACAATGGATGGATGTGTTGTAACCCAACGCGTGCACAGAGTGACGGCACAGCCTAATCCTTTAGATTTCTGGCTCCTGATTATACAGCAGTCTCGGCACAAGATGACATAATATAAAAAATAAATTCTCTATTTCATCTTGTTTCCTATCCTTGGAGACTGGATCAGTGCATGTTCTGGGGAAGGGAAAAAAATCCCAGAAGATGGCTGCAGGTCTCATCTGGGGCATGGTGAAGGGCGTCCAGAGCCCCCAACACACAGAGCAGTAGCTTCGGGGTTCGGATTACATTTCTGTGCCGAGGGCTGGCGGCGGGCTGTCAGGTCCAAGGCAAAATGGCAAGACTTATGGCATTCACACACACACACACACAATGCAGTCTTGCTTAGCTCATTTGTCCATTGGGCAAGAAACAAGGGAGGCAGTGCCCTTCCCCCACATCTGTCAAAAGCCGCAGAAGGCCAGGCACTGCCTGGTCCTGTTCCCCTTCAAAGTGACATTAAACAGGATAATGGGGAGGTTCCTCTCTCCTCTGTGCTCTGTGGACCCACCAATTCTGCCCAACAGGAAGACACAAGCTAATCCATTAATCTAACTTATTACACTGCATCCTGATACTACCCAAGAAAGACAACTTACAAGACTGTCATCTTCTGGGTCCGAGGTGGCTGCCTTTCTTTATAAAGGTGCAGTAGGACAGTGACATGATAGGAAACGGCTTTTTTTGTTATTAAGATTTATCTGTCTGAAAACTTTTAGCTTTCTGGTTTCCCTCTAACTGCCTGTGCTGCCCTTCCTTCCGGAGGGGGGGGGAGGGGGTGGATGACCTATCTCATTTTTCATTTTCTGGCCAAACAGGTATTTGACATCAGCGGTCAGCCATGCTTCCGCCCTTCGGTGCTGCCCGCGCTGTGACAGCTATCCGGACCTGTGAAGAAGGCACTCGGCGCCTTCAGTTGTAAGCCCCTGCCCTTTTGGCAAAACGACTGCCGTGAGTATGTGCTGGGCCTCTGTTCAAAGTCAGATTTGCCATGCCAGGCAGTATTATTTCATTTCCCCCAAACTTTTCAGTCACAGATGAGAAAACTGAACGCCAGCTAGAGAGTGGCAGAGTGAAGGCATGAACCTGTCTTTCTAATACCCGATTTGTGTCCAAGAGTGAGGTGAAAATAACATCTTTGGCTCTAAGAAGCTACCGAAAGCAAGAAGTACATGGTTTTTTAAATCAGGGTAGAGATCAATGGTAAGATGCGTGTGGGCATAAAAGAAGAAACGTAGGTCTCAGAAAATGGAGAAAACGCACTCATTCCTACACGAAAGGAACACCTTGCTATGACCCGATGTCCACTCCCCACCTGGACATGGGACGAATGAAGGCTCAGGAGACTGGTACCGATCACCTAAGTGACAGGGACTATGAGTGGCCTGCAGCTCGGTGTGACTCCTACCCTCGGGGACCTAGCCTCAGAACAAAAGCCCAGCGGTCCTAATGCCAAAAGTTCACAGCCCAATCCCACAAGCCCCCGTCCATCCCCAGGATGGAGGAGGACTTTCTGCCAACTTTGGATGGACTCTGCAACATCTCCCAAGACTTACTAATAAAGTCTTGGGGAGCCTGGGTGGTTCAGTTGGTTAAGTGACTGGCTTTGGCTCAGGTCATGATCTCACGGTCCGTGAGTTCAAGCCCTGCGTCGGGCTCTGTGCTAACACTGTGGAGCCTGCTTCAGATTCTGTGTCTCCCTCTCTCTGAGCGCCCCACCCCCCGTACTTGTGCTCTCTCTCTCTCTCAAAATAAACATTAAAAAATAATAATAAAGTCTTGAACAGCTAAGAAAATGTGTATTCTCTGTTTTGTTGTTGTTATTGTTTGTTTGACATAACCTTTCATTTCCCAGGATCTTGCTTCCGGGTGGGGATGTAGGTAAGCCACATGGAACTGCAGGGCCAGCGTGCACACTGGCCTCCCACTCTGGGGTCTGGATTCCGCCGCAGTGGGCAACTGATATACAACGGAACACAGGATCAGGTCCACAACATGACGTCAGGTGGAGGTGGAGGGCCCACCGGGGATCCCGCAAGATGCTACGTGCTCTTCTTTCATGAAGGAACTAAGAGACAGACCAGCCTGTGATCTGCCCGATGACACTCTTCATCACAGTGTCAACTGTGAAACTCTACTAAAAAATGGGATATCCCAGGATATCCCAAGGATTTGAATACATGTATTTCACAAAGACTGAACTTGTTACATATCATGAGTAGCCAATAATAAAAATCGCCTTATCTAGGGGCACCCAGGTGGCTCAGCTGGTTGATCAAGACTCTTGGTCTTGGCTCAGGTCATGATCTTATGGTTCATGGGACTGAGCCCCACATCAGGCTCTGCGCTGACAGTGCGGAGCCTGCTTGGGATTCTGTCTCCTTCCCTCCCTCTCCACCCCTCCCCTACTTGTGCCCTCTCACTTTCTCTCAAAGTAAATAAATAAACATTAAAAAAAAAAAATCTCCTTGCTTAAAAGCACCGTATCAAATCATAAGTGTGTGGTGTGGACCTAAGAGTGTAGGAGACACCACAGAGATGCTAATATGTTATTTCTAAATCCAAAAAGCTTTCCAAATACGGCTGGGGAAGAGTGTTCTATCATCCTGAAAGCTAAGCAATGATAAAATAGTGGTAGGAAATTGAAGTAAAATAAATAAAATAATTAACTTTTAATCTGATGGAAGACACGTAATATTGGTGTACACAGTTAACTGTCACATAATCTCCACGGGCAGTAAAGCTACCAGAACTCCCATGGGCTGAGACACGGCCCGAAGCACTACCGTTTTCAGGCAATGTGATCAATAACCACCACGCTGGGGCTTTCAGATGGACAAAGTGGACACTCTGTGAATCACTGAAGGTCTGGGGAAGCTTAGCATCTATGTACATATCTATGTACATATCCAACACGGTACGCCTATGAAGAGAAAAATTAAGAGGGACGAGAGAAGAGCAGGTCTGTGAAGAGATGTCCCAGAGACAGGAGCAGACATCTCTGCACGTGGGGAGCTCCCATTTGGGGCAGATCCAGTGCTGTCCTGTCTACACTGGCCCTCCCACACTGTACCCGAGTGAGAATGCCCGGGCAAGCCCAACTTTCCTTTGACACACTGGTCTCCTTATCTGTCAAAAGATGGTAATGGTGCTCATGAGTCACTTGCTTCACACAAATGTTTCAGAGGTTACATGAAAGAGCAGATTTGAGATTTGTCGAAAAATGATTAATTGAGAAACCTAAATGTTTACTAACGGCTTTATCTACAGCGGTTCACGAAAAGAACTGCGTCCAGGTATAAATACGCATGTACAGAAACACATATATAATTGAAGGTGTTGCAGTATTTCAAATAATTCTAAATGTCGCTTAATTTATTGTTCCTATGTGATGATGTAAGAAGGCATAAAAAGTGGAATGTTATAGAAACTCAAATAATTCTAAACTTTGCTTTAAGAAATAGAAAAGTACAGAAGTTTCCAAGATAACTGGTAAAATGCCCTCTGACATGTGAGGAGCCTTTCCTCTGGTAAAGCAGCAGGAGGTGAATTTTTCCTTTAGATGAACTGGCCGCTGTTAAGAAGCCGGTTACCAGGGTGAGGAAAAGTCACAGGCAGATTGTTTCTGGAGGAGGTGGGGTGCGCGCACTACGGCCTGCAGGGCTCCCTGTACAGTGACAAACACAAGCAGCACCACGCTGGACCCCACAGCCACAGGGGGCCTTCCTGCACCCCATAAACAGAAGCTGGCAGATTCAGCCAGGAAGGGGCAAAGCAACCCACTGAGAGCAAAGACAGTCGTTCATGGGAGCAAGTGAGGCCTGGCGCGCAAATCAGAGTCAGGGGACATCCAGAGGGGCTCCATCTCCCTCCTGCAAACTGCCGGTGGGAATGCAAAATGGCATAGCCACTGTGGAAAAGTTGGGCGACCCCTCAAAAAGTTAGACGCAGACATACCACACGATCCAACGATCTCATTCCTGTGTCTATACTCAAAGAAACTGAAAGCAGGGACCCAAATGGATCCTTCTATGCCCATGTGTACAGACGCTTTCTTCACAGCAACCCAGTAGTGGAAATAACCCATCAAGAGATGAGTGGAATATTATTCAGCTGATAAAAAGGAATGAAATTCTGGGGCGGCTGGGTGGCTCAGTTGGTGAAGCGTCCAACTCTTGGTTTTGGCTTGGGTCATGATCTCATGGTTTGGGAGTTTGAGGCCCGCTCTGGGCTCTGCACTGGCAGTGTGGAGCCTGCTTGGGATTCTCGCACTCTCTCTGCCCCTCCCCTGCACACATGACTGCTCTCTTTCTCTCTCTCAGTAAATAAACTTAAACAAACAAAAAGGAATGGAATTCTGACACCTGCTACTGAGGGGTTAACCCTGAAGATGCTGCGCTAAGTGAAGGAAGACAGACGTGAAAGGGACAAATGCTCTGACCCCACTTACTGGAAGCACTTCGAGTAATCACATTCATAGAGACCGTGAGTAGAACAGGGCTTGCCGGGGGCTGGGAAGAGAGGGGCGCGCGGAGTTACTGTTAATGAGTGCGGAGTGTCTGTTCGGGATGGTGAATACAATCTAGAAATGGATACTGGTGATGGTTGCACCACATTACAAATGTCACCGAAGTGTACATCTAAAAGTGACAAATTTCGTATTAAGATATGTATATATATGTAACTTACCATAATGAAACGAAACAAGATTCTCCAAAGGTGCCCTCACCCCTGCAGGTGCCTCTCTTGCCTGCAAACATTGGGTTGCAGGGTCACCTCACGCCTGCCTCTCTGATCACCTTCCTTCTTGTTCACAGAAATGACTCCTGGCAGAAGGAGGCTCCGATATATCTGGGGACCAGAGTTAAAGCAGGAGGTTTAGGATCCTCGGTCCTGCGTTCATTCCACTGGTAGCTCCAGGCTGTGACCTCCCCTTCCAAATGAAAATAAATCATGCTTACGAGTTTTCATATCGACAGTAACTATCAACACTTACAAACACTTTAAAATTTTTAAAAAAAATTTAATTTTGAGAGAGAGAGAAAAAGAGCATACAATGGAGGGGAGAGGGGCTGAGAGAGAGAGAGAATCTTTTTTTTTTTTTAATTTTTTTAATGCTTTATTTATTTATTTATTTATTTCTAGGAGAGAGAGAGAGAGAGAGAGAGAGAGAGACAGCGTGAGCAGGGGAGGGTCAGAGGGAGGGAATCATAGACTGAAACAGGCTCCGGGCTCTGAGCTGGCAGTCAGCACAGAGCCCGATGCGGGGCCCGAACCCACGAACCGCGAGATCATGACCTAAGCGAAAGTCGGACACTTAACCGACTAAGCCACCCAGGCACCCCGAGAGAGAGAATCTTAAGTAGGCTGACCTGGGGCTCAATTCCATGACCCTGGGATCATTTCCTGAGCTGAAATCAAGAGTCAGACGCTCAACCAACTGAGCCACCCAGGTGCCCCAAGATCATTTTGGAGAGAAACTTCAGTTTCTCTAGTAGGTTCCAGAAAGCAGAGCAAATCCTAAGTAGGAAAAGTGGGCTTTTTCTACTGGTCTCATTGACTCCCTACCAAGGAGCCAAGAGACTGAAAAGGGGCCAAGCCCTCCAAGCGCCTGTGAGTGAATCATTCACACTCCCCAACTCAGGGGCCACATTTTCTCCTCTCCTCTTTGGACTGATGGATACGCTTGGCTAGTTATAAATGCCTTGATCAGAAGTAGGCAGGGGCCAAGGTAAAAATTTACAGTGGCCATCTGTTTCCATTGAGAAATTGTGGAAGAAAGCTCAATGTCAGATAATGTTGACACTACTAACCTAAGTTACTGTGACTTTTCTGGAAAAGCGATTTAAATAATTATGATTTCTTCGGTAGTAATACGCCTGTCACAACATATGCATTGGGTTAAGTACTTGTGGAATAAAGACTACGGTAAAAACAATTCCCTCAAACAAAAGAGGAGTTCAAACTGTTATGAAGCCCATAGTGTATTAACATGGGTAAATCCTTGGTATGTAGTGAGGGCGGTTCAAGGAAGTTCGATGAAGGAGTTGGGGGATGAGGAGATAATGGACGTCCAGCATCTTGGTTAGGCTGGGGTACCAGTGCCTTTAACAACGAGAATGTAGAATCCAAACCCAAACATACAGAAAGAAAAGTATCAGTACTGGTCATTTAACTATTTCCATTACGCATGCTTACGTAAGACACGGTTTGCCAGGTCAATGAGATGTGGCTTCTCTCGTTTCTTTCTCCTCCTTTTCCTTTTTTAAAATAAAGGTTGTAGAGAAACACATCACTGCATTTGTAATCAGTTAGGAGTATACGGAAGGAACTGCAGTTATTAAAATCAGATCCAACAGAGAAATGAGCCAACACACTAAGACGTGAAATAAAAACACAAACAAAAAGGAACATCTGAGTAATAAGTCTGTGTCCGTTCTCCAAAGGACAGCTTGCTCTGTCAACCCAGGCTAAAGGGTGGTCTACACATTCTAGAACTCGGTTCAAAATCTGAGCCATTTTGCATTCCGTTCCACATTGACAGAGTAGTTCTTTGCTGCTACTTATTTATAATTTAATTCCCCCGATGGTTCTAAAAACGAGGGAAGAAATATTTCCAAACAAAAATCATTATTTATACAGCTGGAGTTTCCATTTAGTTAGGAAAATTAGTAGAAAAAAAATGTTTGGTCAGAATTTGAGATAAGTTTTGAATGTTTCACAAAACCTCGTACCACCGACTTCTAAATCTCTTTTGTTAGATGGAAGTCTTTCCCCGAGTCGACAAGGGAGCCCCCTCAGCCCCCCCCCCCCCCAATCAACTAAATTAACGAATTCTGATCTGGGCAGCTCCAGATGCGGTGGAGTCTTTTTGAATCAGCAGCAAAAATAGCTCAATTAAAATACCATCCTAATATGTCGTTTGGTTTTGTTTGAAAATGGAAACCAGCAACTTGCTTGCACGAGTAAGTAGAAGACAACTGTTCAGGCCGGGGTCTACGGAGCAGAGGGCAGAGCAGACAGCTGGCAATTATCTGGCTAACTTAACCAGATAATCCATGCCTAAAAATTCACTCCGGTGCCCAAATTGCCCAGACTGGCTATATTCACGGAAGAACTAACGAGCGTAATTACCAAATCTCCTTCCAATCTGTGCTGCCGAGGCTGTGCCCAGGTGATGTGGATCACGAACTGGTCCTCAGTCCTCCACATCCCCCCAGTGAAGGGCACGCTTGTATTTTCACAACGTTAAATCTGAACACATCCCGAAGTGTCCTATGGCCTTGTGGGACACAGTTATCACATCCCGAATAAAGTATCGAAAATGTCCAATAGACCCAAACTAGCCAATGATAGTGGGGGCCACATCTTAAATGTATACACCTTGAGACAAACCTCGCAGGGAAGAGGCATGCTGTTACGCCTCGTGTGAAGAAATTCTAAAGGAAAAATAAAAATACTCAGAGTAAAAATAGGGAAAGAATCTGCAAGATTATGCAGATTCGTGTTAGCCAAAATTTGAAAGCGTGCCTTTTAGTTTATCACCAAAGTGTGAGACTAACACTCTCACGCGTACGCAGCACTCTGTGCTTATCACCAGGCACGCCTCCACTAATCCTCACAACCATGTAAGGTTCTTCGGGTGAATAGTGTTATTCCCATTGTACGGATTAAGAAAACAGGGCCCTCGGAGTTGCTAAAGCAGAGCTAATGTCAAAACTGAAACTTGAACCCAAGTCTTCTGGGTCCAAGTTGAGTGCCCTTTCCATCATGCTGTGCTGAAGGCTCAAGTTAACTTAACGCAAATAAAAAAGATCAGGTTACCCAGTCAAATCTGGTATTCACCATCACGGAGAGGCTTAGGGTCAACACACGCCATTAAATAAATCTTAAAACCAGGCACAGCTTGAGGATATGGATCGTGCAGGAAGGTAGTGTGAGGAAGGCTGCTTTCCATGAGCTCTATCTGACCCTGGGCGAGGGCTTGCTTCTGGACCCAGTTTCCTAATCAGTAAACACTGAGCAGAGAACCCCTAAATCCCTTCAACATCGCCCTCATGAGAAATCTGAGTGCCTTGTTTTTTCTGTTCACACCTCCTCAGAGTTTGGTGTTAACTCTTCCTCCTTCTGGATATTCGAAGCTTTTCCAAGTCTCTCCACCCTCCCTAACTACAGGAACACAGGGTTCTACGACGCACTTTACCAACTTTGGCCCAATTTAAGAGGTGAACAATATACAAACACTACGGAACAAACAGTTTTAGAATTATTTAATGTCCACATGTTACTATGCTAGTTCCATTTCCAAACTTGATTTGCATCAGTCAATTTTTAGACTCTTCAGGGTAGCAGAAGCCGGAATAATGGTCTTCCCCAGAGACAAATACTACTCCTTTTAAATTGATGCCATTTCAAATGCTGATAAATTCTATTCAAGATCACCAATCACCTGTAATTGGCAATGACATGTTTTACTTCCATAGAAGCTAGGCCCAACCAAGAGACTTCTATTTCTCAGTAGTACACCCCACGCGGCAATACCGACTTCTGATGTTTTAAAAGGTATGAGAGGCTTTCCCACTCCCTAAATGAACTTAACGGTCACACTTTCATACAAATCTGTGTTTGAACTTTACTTGAATTAAAGGGCTTAAATTATGGGCTGCGTGTTTCCTTCACTTTCATGCTTTCTTACCTCTGGTACTTTAAGAGAAGAAGGGAAAAGGGGTTACCACCCCCAAAGCATCGAATGTACAGAGAAAGAGGAAGATCTAGAATATTCATTTTAGCATACTAGGAAAAACCCAAACCCTCCTTTTTTATGAAGACGATCCTTTGATGTACAATCTTAGTTTGACAAAGTTGTCATTGGGGTGGCTCAGAGGAAAAGGTGACTAAGGAAAAAACTGTTAACAGTAACAGCCATTATTATTATTATTATTATTACTCTAAAATAACAAAAGGAACCCATTTTTCTTACTTCCTGTATTCCTTCACGGTTATGGTCTTCAGCAATTCAATGAAATTTAGCAAACTTCATTGTTCCCTGTCTTTTTTTAAGTGAAGAAACTGGCTTGGTAAACTTCTACTTTTATTATGCTCCAGTGGGCTGGTCTCACTATCAAATCAAAGGCCAAGCAACACTCAAGTTACCACACACTTAGGGCTCACTGTTAATTTTATACACGACAAGTTATAACTAACTCAGGCCTCAAGTTCTTCCTCTGTAAAATGGATACACCACTGACCGACTTCAAAGTGGGAAGAACACATAAAAACGACCATGAAATACTTTGAAATGGCCCATCACCACCTTGCTCACCCAAGGCCACACCCATCTGCACACCCGTGCCGTGCAGAGCAACCACGGCAAGGGCCAAGTGCTGTGGCTCTGGCGCCATGTTCTTGGGCACCATTTTCTTGTACCCGCCCGTCTGTGGCCCGTGGTTGGAACCGGTCACTGTCTACATTCATCAGCCAGGCTCTGATTCTATGCGTGTGCCTTTGCTGACCTGGAAGGGCAGAAGGCACTGACTGCTCGGGGCTGTCTGCGGAGTAATTAACAGTGCTCACACCAAGATGAGCGCAAGCATTATAGAGCTTGTGGCAGTGAACGGGGCCTGTGGTCAGGAAGAGGATATTCAGCTCCCTGACTGCCTTCTGGTCTTAAATGAAACAAAGAAGGGAAGTTCCAAGGTACAAGAGCTAAACTGAATAAAGACATTCTGGAAGAAACCCGTTTCTCTACAGACTTTGTAGAGGAAGAGCAAGCAACACGCTTTGGGTGATGCTGAAGAATCCACTGATGGATTTAGATGCTTTCTGTGGGTTAACGATGTAAGTGGCAGTGGGAGGAGTGAAACAGATGCATTACTTGTAAATTTTCTTCCAACACCTTGATGTCACAGTATAAGCCTTATCTAATTATGTCACAAATCATAGTGTCCTCAAGTTCAGGGATTCTTAGATCCTAGTGACCATTCCACCTCCTAATTAGATGGATCACAATTGGAGGGAACTAGTCAGAGGTTTCTTGGCTCCTTTGTGGGGAGCTCACCAGAAGTCAAGCCTCCTGACCCCCACCCCTCCCACGAGAACACTCCTTTCTTTCTGTTCTTTTCATTTTTTAAAAATGTTTGTTTTTTGACAGAGAGAGCGAGCGAGCACAAGTGGGGGGGGGCAGAGACAGAGGGAGGGGCAGAGAAAGGAGGAGACACAGAATCTGAAGCTATCAGCACCGAGCCTTTAATTCATGAGCTGCAAGATATGACCTGAGCAGAAGTTGGAAGCTCCTGGTTCTGAGTTGTCAGCACAGAGCCCAACAGGGGGCTCGAACCCACAAACCATGAGATCATGACCTGGGCCAAACTCAGACGCTGAACCGACTGAGCCACCCAAGTGCCCCCGAGAGCGCTCCTTTCTTTCTACCACAACAGGGACGTGCTGCTGGATATTTCCTTTCATAAATTCTTGCCACAAGTGAATCTGGGCTGTTTTTGATTAATATCCTAACCAAAAGATCACTGGGAAAGCTCTGTCCCTCCCACAAGGGAGGACGGGCTTGGTTTGACCAGCTGTCCCTGGATCTCCTGTTCAGTCATCAGGGCCTGTAATAGCCTCTTACAGTCCTGACCAGGTGAGTGCCTCTTGCAACCAAATAGAATCATTCACAGAAAGTCATCCCAAAATTTACAAAAGATTGTGGGAGAGGGAGCAGGTGGAGAAAAGGAGGAGCAAGAGATTCAAAAGGAATCAGTGGGTCCAGAGCAGGGATGGGATCACTGTTGATAGGAATCTTCACCAATATGAGGTAAGCCAAGATAGGACCTCTATTTTTGCATAATTCCACCAGGGCTCTTAACCTTTCTTTTGTGCCACGGACTTCTTAGGCCTTCTGGTGAAACTACAGATAGATAACCTTCTCAGACTAATGTTTTCATACACCTAAAACAAAACACAAAGGAAACACTTTGTATTGAAATATGGCTATTCAAAATACTAAAAAAGAAATTTATGATACAGTTATTCTTGTACTTTTTTATTAATGCATTAAATAAAAAGATTTACTAGCAGGTCAAAAAACAACTGTAATTAAAAACAAAAATATTTTCTTAAATGTTTATTTAATTTTGAAAGAGAAACACAGAGCACAAGCGGGGGAGGGGCAGAGAGAGAGGGAGACAGGGAATCTGAAGCAGGCTCCAGGCTCCGAGCTGTCAGCATCAAGCCTTGAACTCATGAGCTGCGAGATCATGACCTGAACCAAAGTTGGAAGCGCAACCAACTGAGCCACCCAGGTGCCCCTGTAATGTTTTTATTTATTTTTTTTAAAAGTAAGCTCCATGCCTAACATGAAGCTTGAACTCATGACCCAGACGGAGATTAAGAGTTGTATGCTCCACAACAAATGACACAGCCAGGCACCCCCAAATTACTATAACTGTGAAATGGTGATGAATATACACAATCTTTGGAGATTATCTGCGAACAAGCAATATTGAAATGTGATATGAAAATATCTGCGATTTCTGTGGGTGACGAAGTCCCAGGTGCCACCAATTCTACTGTGGTTTGTCACCACCACATTCACAGTGGAAGGAAATGCTAAAGTTCAGTTAGAGGGTAATAAGTATAAAGAAGTATAATCTAGAATCCAATCAGGATCCAGGTTAAGAACCACACACTGGACAGGGCGCCTGGGGGGCGCTCAGTCAGTTGAGTGTCCGACTTCAGCTCAGGTCATGATCTCATGGTTTGTGAGTTTGAGCCCTGCATCAGGCTCTGTGTCTCCCTCTCTCTCTGACCCTCCCCCCACTTGTGCCATCTCTCTCTCTCAAAAATAAACAAACACTAAAACAAATTTATTAAGAAAAGAACCATGCACTAGACAAAGATCCCTGTAGGGTCTTACTCATCCATGACCCCTGAAATCTCATGAGCACAAAATAGGTACTCAGTAATGTTTGAGCAGGTTCAACAGATAAGTCTGACTTATCTACTGGGTGACCTTTCAAACTCCAAATCTCAGCTAGTCCACCGACAGCCAGCCTACTTCAGCCTCTTCGTTCCTTTAGCAAATATTCACAGAGCACCTAGTGAGTGTCGGGCAAGAACATTCTAGGCACTGGGCCAACACAAGATGCTAACTTCAGATGGTGGTAAGTGTTAAGAAAGAAAACATGAAAACAGGATGAAGAAGGACTGGATGGTGGCAAAGGCCCTTCGGAAGTGTCAGCGGGGTCTTTGATGACAAGATCCAGGGTCGCAGGGAAAGATGTGGGGCCATCCCAGGAGGAACGACAGCAAGTGCAAAGGCTGTGGGGCAGGAAGAAACTTCTCGGCACAGGCTTTTCCTACATCTTGACTTATTCTCCTCTGAAGTGCTCCTCTCCTCCTGGGTCCCCAGGTCCCCTCCTGCACAATGTTGCCCAGTTCATCCTCCTTAAGCACTTTTGTGCTATGCGCCCCTTGCTCAAACATACAAAAAGCCCCCTATTCCTCAACATACCTGACCATATCACACCCTGTTTACTACTCCCTCCCCCTCCCAAACACCAACCCTCAGGCCTCTTTCAAGACCCTGGAAGAGGCTGTGCTCATTTCTCCTGGACCCTTCCCTTCTTCCCTCCCTCCCTAGCATTTTTGCATACTCCAGGCCACAGTGTTTTCTCCATCAGGGGGTTTCAGGGTAGCTGTTCCATAAATCACCGAATTCAACCATAACTCTACTAATCTGACCATTCCTCCAGTGACAGGACATTAAACTCCCCTCAAACTTCTTTCTTGTTTTTGTTTTTTTAAATTTATTTCTGAGAGAGAGAGACAGACAGACAGACAGACAGAGCATGAGCAGGGAAGGGTCAGAGGGAGAGGGAGACTCAGAATCTGAAACAGGCTCCAGACTCTGAGCTGTCAGCATAGAGGCTGATGTGGGACTTGAACCCATGAACCGTGAGATCGTGACCTGAGCCGAAGTCGGACGCTTAACTGACTGAGACACCCAGGCACCCCATCCCCTCAAACTTCTAAGTTCATGGTCTGTATCATACAGCTTGTCTTAAACAGACTTTTGTCCTCTGCTGATGTATATCTAATGGTCTTGTCTTCTAATTCAGCCTGCAAATTCCTTTAGGCGAGCAACACCCTTGCCTGCCACCTGCCACCTCTTCCAGAAATGTATGGAGCAGAAGTGGAGACACAGGCTGCTAGATAAATTTAAAGTCAGCCGACTAATGTCATTATCCCCCTCCAAGTTCACAGACCCACCTCTCCAAAGCCCTCCAGGAGACAAGACAGACAGGTTTGGTGAAAACAGCCACAAACTTGAGACTCATGACAGAGTAGACTGTATTCTAGATTGAGTGTTTCTCAGTGGCTCAGTCAGTTGAGCGCCCACTTCAGCTCAGGTCATGATCTCGCGGTTCGTGGGTTCTAGCTCCGCGTTGGTCTCTGTGCGGACTGCCAGCTCAGAGCCTGGAGCCTGTTTCAGATTCTCTATCTCCCTCTCTCTCTGACCCTCCCCTGCTCACGCTGCCTCTCTCTCTCTCTCTCAGAAATAAATAAAACATTAAAATTTTTTTTTAGATTGAGTTTTTCTTCTTCACAGGTGTTAGGGGTTGAATTCGTTCCCACCTCAAAATGCGTTGTGTTGAAGCCCTTAAGCCCAATGCTTCACAATGTGACTCTTCAGAGACAGGCTCTTTGGAGACAGCGCTGAAATGAGGCTGTTCGTGTGGCCTCTAATCCATAGAGGCTGGTGTCCTCGCAAGAAGAGATCTGGACACACAGGTGACACCAGGGACACACATGCACAAGGGACCGTGTGAAGAGGCAGCAAGAGGGCAGCCATCTGCAAGCCAAGGAGAGTGGACTTGGAAGAAACCAACCCTGTTGGCCTTGGTTAAACCTAACCTTGGTCTAGGACTTAACTGTGAAAAATAAATTTGCTGTTTAAGTCAATCATCAGTGGCATTCTGTTATGGCTGCTCCAGCAAACTAATATGACAGGCGTCTAAATTCAGATACTTCCCAAAAGCAGAGACCAAGACACGGACATGGGTGCAGGTAGTGTATTTGGAAGTGACCCCGGAAGTAGGAGTTAGCGAGCAGAGAGCACGACGCAGGTGTATTATTTAAGGGTGTGTGAACCAGGTCATGGCTATGGATAATGGGGGCTTGATTCTGCTGTGGCCTCCAGGACACCCCCCTGGAACTGTTCTAGAAGGCAGGGACATCTGCCCACTGGCTTCCTTCCATTCCTGAAGGGCACGGGGATGGTAACTCCCTTGACTTGTAGGTTAGTATGTGTACACCCGTGGCTCAACAGAAGCTCCTTGGGAGAAAGCAGAAAGTGAAACAATATGCACCTAAAGCAAGATATGAGTGGCAAGGAGAATCTGATGCTGGCGGAAGCCATCAGAGAGGACTGCGAACAGAGGCAGGACACAGTGATGCCATGTGGGACCAGAGGGAACATAGAGCTGCTTCACCATAGCTGATATGGCTGGTTCTTCCTCCAGAGGCAAGAACACAGATAAGACATCTGGAGGCAGCAGGAGTCTGTGCTGGACCCATTCTGAGGCCACAGAGATGTACCGACGGGTGTCCGTGACACCTGCTTTCCCTCCAGAAGGCAAACATGGACGTCATCAGAGAATCGTGAGGGGGTATCGAGGGACACTCGCTTGGGCATGCTCACTGTCAGCAGACTCTTGCAAATTTTTTTAAAAAGTTTATTTATTTTGAGAGAGAGAGAGAGCAGGGGGAGAAGCAGACAGAAAGGGAGAGAGAGAATCCCAAGGAGGCTGCATAATGTCAGTGCAGAGCCTGACGTGGGGCTCGATCCTACAAACCGCGAGATCCTGACCCAAGTCAATACCAAGAATTGGATGCTTAACCGACTGAGCCACCCAGATGCCCCAAATTCTGTACTTTTAATGAGAATTCGGGTTGGGCTTTTTTTTTTTTTTTTGCTATTTTCCAAAGCTAACCTAATTCTTTTACAATCAGCCTCTTCCCATTGTTGTAACTGGCCTTTGAGCTCTAAGATGAAACCTATGAATTATGCAAACACAATTGAGTTTAGATACTGTATGCTCTCATTCAAATTTTAGGTAGTACCTGGAAGCCAAACCATAAGAGAGATTCTCTCCCCCATCCACGTTTCACCTCTGGAATTGAGTTTTTAGGTCAAATACAGGGCAGTTTTGTACACCAGGTGAGAGATTTCTAACTCATATTCGAGCCACCGTCAGAGACCAAGGAATGTGACTGCAGGGCAAGGTTTCTAAATTACCCTCAGAAATGTCTTCCTTTCCTTTTGGCGAATAGTCGCCTGAGATTTATGATTGAACACTTTTGTAAAGTCCTACATCCAAGATAAAGTTATGCAGGGAGATGCCAGACATGAGTGGTATTTCCTGGTATTTTCCAATCCTCTGAGCCCTATCTTTAGGGTTGCCAGATTTAGCAAATAAAAACGCAGAACACTCAGCTGAATTACAGTTTCAGACAAACAACAAATAATTTTCATTATAAGTATATCTCAAATGATGCATGGGACATACTTCTACTAAAAGCATTTGCCGTTTATCTGAACTTCAAATTGAACTTGGCATCCTATGTCTTACATGGCAATCCTACCTCTCTTAATATTCCAGAATGGAAAATTAGCGAGATTAGAATTTAAAAGTAGAATTTCTATTTAAAATATGAACTTCCTGTTTTAACTCTGATAAACTACAGCAGACCATTCAAAGCATGACTAGTCAGAACAAGCTGCTATTCTAACAGACAGGATTCATTTTAGAAGTGACAGCTCACATTAACAATTAGGGTAGCTCAATACCAAAGGAATACAAGTTTAAAAACAAATGATTCAGGTTCCCCCTAGAAATCAGTGTCGTAAGAACAAAAACTCATGTATCTGTATGGAAAAGAGCAATTAAAAATGTAAGAATATTTTTATTTGGATAGCTCACCACTGTTTACTTAGTGCTCACAAAAATTAAAAATATCGATGGCATTGGGGATAGGGGTTGGTGGGGGGGGACACACAAGCAAAAAGCCGTTGAGAAGTTTTCTGACTGGATCGGAAAGCTTTCGATACCTCAAGCCTTATGGAAGAACTAAAGAATGTCCTCTCCAGTTTCCTCCTCCCCTCACAGTTTGAGAAAATGGTCCTGGATTTTTTTTTTTTTTTTTTTTTTTTTTTTTTAAGGAATTGGCCATAATAGGAGGACAGGACCACCTGAGAGCATGGTTTCTCAACTTCAGCATGATGGATATTTGGGGCTTCTAACTCTTGGTTTGCGGGAGGGCGCAGGGGAAGGCTATCCTGTTTGCTTAACTAACTGCATTCCGCAGCCTCTACCGGCTAGATGTCAGGAGCATCCTCTCCCCTTCCCTCTCTTCAGTTATAACAACCAAAAATGGGAGCAAAATTGTCCCCCATTGAGATTCACTGGCCAAGGAGAACCTTCAGTATCTTGGCTTTTCCTTTTCCCTGGCAACTGTACAGTCCTGAGTTCCGGCAATTTTTAAAAATACCATTGCACGGCAGATTAGAATAATGAGACAGAGAGAGAGAGAGAGAGAGAGAAAGAGAAAACTCCCAACAAATGAAAATGGTCCTAAATTTTTGTAGAGTATAATTAAAAATAAATAGGTCTGTCTGTCACCTCTGTATACATGGAGAGTCGTGTGCTAATACGAAGGCCATCTAGACCCGAGACCTGTCTTTACCCTGTTTCTCCAACTTGCTCCCCATACAGAATAAGAGCTGGCCCTTCTATCACCTTCTGTGACCCACACACACGTCCCCATTCAGTCCCTCTGTCTGAACCCGGGGAAGTAGGTCGTTCATCGTCCCATGGTAGGGATGAGAGAACTGAGAAGTCCTGAGAAGTGAAATAGCTTGCCCAAGCTCCCCAAGTCAAGAGATCTTCAACCTAAGTCACTCCAAAGTCCAACCCCTTCACCACCTCTCTCTGCTGGGAGGGAAAAAGAAAGTCACTAAATGCCTCTGACCTTCACTGTGTTTCCTCACCTGGAAATGACATTTCTTAGTATTTCTCAGAACTGTTGCAATAACTTGAAGGCAGCTTACTGGGCTGTGGGAGGGAAAGGACCAAAGTCCTGGGCACCAGTGAGCCGTGATATCCAGCGATTTCTGGGCGAGTGTAACATCCACCCAAGGTTCCCTGCACTGGAGCGTGGGGCCCATCTCAAAGGCCAGGAGAACCACGCCCTGAGTCCGAGACCTACTCATACTTGAAAATGAACCAGTGCCACTCACTTTGAAAGAGCACTATCAGGAATGCCAATGCAAAGAGTAAACATCATAATTAACCCTTAGGACTTTGAAGAGTGGAGAAGTCAGAGACATCAAGTCTGGCAGGGGAGGGGTGTGGCAAGTGGTGGGAGGGAAGTGACTCGCGCTCTGGGATTCCCTCCTTGCACAAGCTCTGCGTCACCTCCAGGGCTGCTCCAAATGCATGGTGGCAGATATGTGGCCACCTGGAGCCGTAAGCCTCCCTGAGGCCCCCAAAGACCTAGGGGTCACGGTGTTGGGTGCCTGTGGCTTAGTGAACAAAATCACAGAAGGTCTGAGTACAAGGAGGCTATGAAGATTCCAGGTTAAGTGTTCACCATGCAGTCTGGCCCCCACCTCCAGCACAAACGGAATCACGTGTGTTACCTGCCTGTTTTGCAGTAGTTTCTGGACCAAATTATGGTTTGGAAACTTCCAAGAGAAAAAGGAGCAAATGCAAAGTGTTTTGGGAACTCGGTCCATGAAGCCGAAAGGAAACATTTAATTTTGGGGTTACAAAGTCTCAGCAGGGTAAGAAGTAGCTGTAGAGCAAACCTAGGGAGGTTCCGGATTCCTTTTCTGTAAGAAATGCCATCTGTCTGAAGCTTGGATCACTAGGGCCTGGGAAGGGCAAGTAGCGATGGTAGTGAACATCTCTCTACTTTATCCTCGATGCAAAAACAGCCAACGCTGCGCCTTATATTGAACTTTTCATTCTTAATTACTTTCAGACACCTGTTACCCCGTTCTCCCCCAACATCACAGTGGAGAAGGTACACACTGTTGGATGGTCTGGGGGCCAGAAGACCACAGACAATTCCAAGAGAAAACTGTCCCACCCACCATTTCATGAAGCCATATTTAGATTCTGGGTCTAATTTCAGCAGATATCAGCACAGCGGAGGTACAGTTACAGCGGACAGATCGTTTGTCAAGAATGGAAAAACACAGGATGCTGGGGCAACGTTGCACTGAGGGGGGGTGGGTGGGAAGGAAGAAGTGAAGATACGTTTTACAGGAAACGTGGAGAGAAACTGCTACCTGAGTGGGCAGAGTTAAAGCTCTGGCCCTGGGAGGGACCGAGAGCCCAGGTCAGCCGAGGCGAAGCCACAGACAGGACGCCATGGTTACCAGCTGGTCACCACCAGAGCTTCCCGGCACGCCCACCTGGGGCCACAGTCCTAGGGTGACAGTGGGTGGTAATCAGGGAGACACCAGGCACAGGGTGGCCCGGGAAGGAGTTCCAGCCATACCTACAGACAGAAGAAACAAGGCCTGTGCTATATAAATAATAAAACGATTATACATTTACCTCTCAATCAGGAAGGAAACCTTGCCGGCTTTCACAAAATTAAGACTGTGGTCTATGCAGTGCAAGAGGAGATTTCTTTGATGGGCTGCCTTGTTTTATGATACAAGGTCGGGTAATGCGGACTGATTAAACAAATAAGTGAGCGACGAGGCACAATGACATATTTTTACAAAGGCCTGTAAGATTTAGTAGCAATTCCTCCATCCCTACCATCCGTGATTGCTGAAGAAAAAGTAAACGGAATGATCTGGGATATGAAAACAAACTTGTGGGGCGCCTGGGTGGCTCAGTCGGTTAAGCATCCAACTTCAGCTCAGGTTATGATCTCATGATTGGTGGGTTCGAGCCCCGCGTCGGTCTCTGTGCTGGCTGCCAGCTCAGAGCCTGGAGCCTGCCTCAGATTCTGTGTCTCCCTCTCTCTCTGGCCCTCCCCTGCTCACGCTGTCTCTCTCTCTCTCAGAAATAAATTAAAAAACATTTAAAAAAAACCAAACTTGACCCACAAATTGCCAATTTAATTACACATATGTGAGAAATTCACCAAAAACCTAATCATTTATATTCTGGACTAGTATTACAGTGCAGCTAGTCGGTTAGATATTTTAAATTATAATTTCAAATGGACTCATTGTCATAGGCCTCTGGGTCCCATTTTACACATGGAATCAATAGACTCCTACTAATAAATAGGATTACTTTCCTAAGGCTCCCGGTGGGCGCTCGGCTGGACTGGTGTTTGGAAGGCGGTTTCGAAGTTCTCCAAGGACAATTACTTCCCTGATATTCACCCTCAAGAACGGGAAGGACCCAAGAGAAATCAAATCAAGGGGCAACTGCCTGCAAAGGGCAGGCTTAGCCGGGCAGGGAGATGGATTCAGACAGTTTCAAATGCTCCTCTCCGGCGATGGGCTTACAGATCCACCAAGGCCTCTGTCCCTCCATCAGAGAGCTAACGCGTGTGGCGTGTTTGCACGCGATCTACATGGTTAGAAGCTACCCGGGTTGTGACTACGGCCCTTCCTGCCACAACACCCCAGAAGGGGCAGGGCTGCACTCCACAGCGTCCACTGCTCCCAGAGCTGAGGGAGGGCTAAGCTTCCGGCCCAGGAAGCATCTGCTGCACGAGCTCTGTCCCCTCTCATTTGTGTTCTGCTCTGTGGCCCCACCTTGTCCCGCGTCCTACATGGGAACACACACCCTCAGCAAGGCTGACATGATCAAGCCTCGCTGCCCCTGGATGTGAGTCCTTAGGAGAGCTCTTGTTGGTCCTTCCGTTTCATGCAGTACACTCTCTACAAATGCCACTGACTGCCCTGAGGGACACAGAGATGCCCAATACCCCCTCCCAGACAAAGGCCCCAGAAACACCTTGGGAGGGACTCGCTGCATCTGGCTACCATCATGGCTAAAAAGGAGGCTGGGAATTGCTTGGTCTGGACTCCTGCGTCTCCCACTGACTGTCTGGAAGTGTAGCCTGGACAAACTGCTTAACCACTGAACTTCACCTTCCTCATAAGGGTGCTGTGTCTGAAGAAACAGTATATGCAAGATGCTGTGTCCGATGTAAGTCTGGTACAAAAGTACTCAGTAAGGTGGACGGTATGTTTATTACCCTGAATTCATAGTGGATGAGGAGACAGAGCCCCAGGCTGTAAAACTGCAAGAAAGTACAATGTTGAAGACTAATTTTAATGAAAAAGAGAAAAATACACGTATAAGAGGAGGGGGCAGGATTTTCCTTACGTATAGCAAAACATACTACAAAGCTACTGTATTGCAAGCAGTGTGCCATTTTCTTAGAAGGAAACACAGATATCAGTAGAGCAGAGTAGAAAATCCAAAATGAAACCAACACAGATCTGCATGCACGTACACGTACACACACACACACACACACACACCCCACACACACTTTCATATGATAAAAGTGGCTTTTTTTTTTTTTTTTTAATAATCTCTACGCCCTGTGTGGGGCTTGAGCTAGTGACCTCGAGATCAAAAGTCTCATGTTGTATGAATTGAACCAGCCAGGTGCCCCAAAAGTGGCATTTCAAAATCATGAGTCTTGAGGATGCCTGACCCATTCAACAAGGGGAACTAGTCTGACTGTGCATTTAGAAAAAATATAAAGTTAGATCTCTAAAACACACACACACACACACATACACACAACCTTTCCAAGGAGACTAAAGATCAAAATAATAAAATTATTAAGTCAGAATAAAATACAGAGTACTATTTTTTAAATGTTTATTGCTGAGAGGCAGAGACAGAGTGTGAGTGGGGGGAGGGGCAGAGAAAAAAGGAAGACAGAATCTGAAGCAGGCTCCAGGCTCTGAGCTGTCAGCAAAGAGCCCGACATGGGGCTTGAACTCACGAGCCGTGATATCATGACCTGAATTAAAGTCGGACGCTTAACCAACTAAGCCACCCAGGCACTCCAAAATACAGTGTATTGTTATAATTAGGGATTAGGAAACTCTCCCAAAACAAGCCACCGACTTCAAAAACTATTAAGACTGTAGTTTTGTAGTTTTTTATATTAAAAAATGAGGGCACCTGGGTGGCTCAGTTGGTTAAGTGTCTGCATCTTGGATTCGATTCAGGTCATGATCTCATGGTTCGTGAGATAGAGCCCTGCATGGGGCTCTTTGCTAACCGTGCGGAGCCTGCTTGGGATCCTCTCTCCCTCTTTGCCCCTCCCCCACTTATGATGTCTCAGTGTCTCTCAAAATAAACTTTGAAAAAAAAAAAGTACAACTTTGGTAGAAATAGTTCATAGATAAAATTAATAGAAAAATGACAGAGGGGGGAAAAATATGTACTACACACACATGCATGCACACACCAAAGTCCAATATCTGAAACTCGTTAAAAGTTCCAATAATTTAATAAGAAAGTGGTAAATAGCCTTGTAAACAGAAATGGTAAAGGATTCAAAGAGGCAATTTACAGAAATACAAATCAGGTCAGAGATGCTTATGTTTACATCCATAAGACGAGGACAGTAATCATACCAAATTCAGAGGGATGTTGAAGTTTAAATCCGTAAATTCCACGTAAAGTGCTTGAAAGAATCCTGGCACATAAATACGCGGAATAAGGATTAGCCAGTAGCAGTAATAGTAGTAGCTGCGGTGGTGGTAACAAGGATTAAGAAAATCACAAAATAAAAATCGGAGATCATCATCTAGCATCACGAGCAAAGCCATAAAAGGACGCCTGTTATCCAATATTGGAAAGAGAAGAGGAAAACAGGCATCCTCTCCGCACGGGCAGTGGGGACATTGGGGCAGGACTTGCTCAGCCTGTCTGGAAGGCAATCTGGCCTCACCTATGAGCATTTCCCTCCCCATGCCCTGTGATGGACATTCAGTATATAGAAATGTCGCCTACGGAAAGACATGTGTTACAAAAACATGTACAAAGGCAGTTAAAATTGGAAATAACCGGAACCACAATGGCATGGGGAGAGTTAACTATATTCTGACAAATCCATACAATGGGCAGAGTGCAGCTGCGACAGAGTGAACACTGGCGTGGAGATGCATCCAGTGCCTTGCTAAGCACAAACTCCAAGCCACAATTTGCACCTTCGTATAAAACATGTATTTGCAAATAAACAAAAAAGGAAAAGGCCAAGCTGTTATTGTGGTTGTGTCTAGGAAGGGTTGCAGGCTGGGTGGGAAGACCGAGTATTTTAAACTTACCTCCATTGATGGTCTTTGATTTCTTTAAATAAGGCAGCCTGTACTAAAAACAAGTATTTTCTTAACAACAACAACAACAACAACGGTAAGGGCGCCTGAGTGGCTAAGTCGGTTAAGCACCTGACTTTGGCTCAGGTCATGATCTCAAGGTTCTTGGGTTCAAGCCCTGCATCAGGCTCTGTACTGACAGCCCAGAGCCTGGAGCCTGCTTCAGATTCTGTGTCTCCCTCTCTCTCTGTCCCTCCCCTGGTTGTGCTCTGTCTCTCAAAAATATATTTTTTAATAAAAACAAATTTTTAAAAAAGACAACGAAGTTAGTGTTTCTTAATCCTCAGTGGGCACCTGACTAGATTAAGTGTCCACGGCATTCCTTCAACGGCCAGCAGGAGCCCCACCTCTGCAGGTATGCTCCAGAGAGGGGCTATTACAGCTGGTTACTAACAGAATCGTTCAACTTGAACCTGACTCCACTCATAATGTGCTGATCTCATGGGGCATGGAAGGCAAGAGCAGTATCTGCAACCGGCAGTTACACTCCTCGGGGTGAATTAAGAAGCTCGCGTGCTGGTTTGTCAGTGCTCATGTGATTTACACAACACCAAGTTCCCCAGAGCAGCAGATCCGAGCTCCAAATCACGCCAAGCTGGGGCCGACATGTATGCCTATTGAGAACTCTTCTCTTAGGGGCAAAAATAGAAGGAAACCTACCTTACCTAAAAAAGGGCAGCCAACAAGCTGGCTGTTTCAACAGTTATTCTTGTATTCACAGCAAAAGGTGAAGCAAGACCCAAAAGAGCTCACCACGTGGAGACCAGTTACGGTCAAGTATGACGGTGCACGTCGAGATCCGTTTAAAGAAATGTTTCTAAAATTCAACTACGGTAGACAGACGAGGCGGCTCTTTTCTAACCTCTTTTACTCCATGGGGCAAGACGGGATGACCACACCCCAGAGCTGGTTTGGGGAAGGATGGCAGCAGCTGAGTCATGCTAGACCTTCAGAGGTGGCAGGCGTTTTAGGGGCCACACCTTTGGCCACGCTTATGACACAGAGCAGCAAATGTCGGAAGTCAGGGGCTTAGAAAAGCTGATCCTCACACTCTTCAGCAGAGCAGGAAGCAAGAAATGAGTACCTCCCGCCTTTTTCTCAACCTCTGTAATATAATCAACCACAAATGGCAAACTTAAAACTGTCACTGTCACCAGAAGTTGTTTTGGCTGAAGGTGGACGGAAAGGGGGCGGGGTTGACCACCAAAGGGCTAGAGAGACACTTTTAGAAAGAGAACCATCAAGACAAACCTGGGCCATAAGAAAGCCACATAATCTTTCACATGCATTTTCAAGGCCCAGCCTTCTATCAAAAGAAGCCATCGTTCCATCCCAAACACTCCTTTTAACACAGCAGTAATTAATTACACCGGTTACTTAGAAACAGCGCAGGGTTTGGGCTGGTGAAGAAGTGAAAAATTTCTGCCACTCTGATTAGGGTCCTTTTTTCCTTTTTCCATCCCTCTTCATGGAAAAAAAATCAGGTTAACATCTTTTTTTTCCCCTAGTTTCTAAGTTTAACTACATATATAAATAAAAGTCTTAACTAATCAAAATTTCTGATCCCAGGCTTTTGATTATAATTTATATGATGGCTATTCATACCCATTCAAACAGTGGGTAGTCAAAAGCTTTTTCGCACAAAGAAGTGTGGCATCTGCTTAATGCCTTTATTGGGGCTAGGGGACAGGAACTGCCCGGACAGTAACCGAGTAGCTGGCCACTCTGTGCCCAGCTCCAGGCTGGACGCCTTCCCGTGGTCTCTCATTTCATCTCTCTCACAATATCTTTAAATACCCAAATTACCAGACATGTCAGGAGAGTGACCATTTCATTTCCAGATAAGTTTTGTACATCTGGCTGGCAATTTGGTTATAAAGATTTTTAATGGTGCTAGATAAGAGGACCATTAAAAAGAGAAGGAATTAAAAGGAGGAAAATATTTGTCAGGCAAACATGTCAACAGTCTCTGGAGAAAAGGGAGGGAAGCAGTTTCCCTGTTTGCTGGATGATGAAAAGCCCAAAGAAGGCTAAGAATTTCTGTTACCAAGTTCTGGGCTCTGGCGGCAGGATCCTCCCGGAGTCCTCTGGTTTCAGGGAGGGACGCCAGGCCCAGGAAGGGATCAAGGGGTTCTGCCAGCTGTGAACTGTCCTGATACACCCAAGACTATCGCTTGTAAGCTCTGTCGTTATTAGAATTGCACTTCTAGAAGCAACACTGCAGAGCAATTAAGGCATTAGCTCGCCCCCAGCCCTTTCCTGTTGAGAGAGATCTTTTCTCCAACAGTGCCTCTCAAACCTGGGCACCAGAATGACCTGGGGTGGGGGGCTGTTTAACCCCACATGGCTGGTCCCCTCCCCCTGACCCCGGGGAGCTTCGGTGTGACTGGAAAGTCTGCATTTCTAACATGCTCTCGAGTGCTGCTGGTCTGGGACCACATACTGAAGAACCGCTATTCTAAGAAAACAGACCAGAATCTATCAAAGATAAGAAAAGGCTGCTTTTTTTTTTTTTTTAAATGTAGCAAAATCTTTATCAGTTGCGACCCGAGCCACACAAAGGCAGGGAATTTTGTCTGCTGCTGGATGCCCAGCGCCTGCAACGGGGGCTGGCCTGTACCTGGTGCTCTGCGCGCATCTTCTAGGTAAGTCAACGGAATCCGTGGGCTCCACAGTGGAAACCGGCCCACGTGGGCAGGGGTGGGCAAGGGAGAGTGGCTGCATTTGCACCAGGCGGCTCACAGGTTTTTTCCTTTTTCATGGTCACAACAGAATACATTTTTAAGTATTTCACAACCAGCTCTCTGGGAGGGGGGGGGGGGAAGGCTTTAGTTTGTTGTATGTGCCATTTTCCTTGGTGTAAATTCTTCCACCAAAGTGAACCATAAGCTACCATCTTGGCATCACTGAATGCAGACGTGGGGAGAGAGGAGCACAGGTGGTTCTCATAGCAGGTCGAAGGTCTCCACACACCCCTGGGAACAGCTAAGTGTTGGGGAGGCCGCACCAGGGCCGCCCAGCTGCCCCCCTCACGGCATATTTGTGTCTTTCTGGTCCTGCAGCCCAACACTTCTTTGTTTAAAAACGTTTTTTTAATGTTTGTTTTTGAGAGACAGAGCACAAGCAGGGGAGGGGCAGAGAGAGCGAGCGAGCGAGCATGAGCAGGGCGGGGCAGAGAGAGACAGAATCTGAGGCAGGCTCTGGGCTCTGAGCTGTCAGCACAGAGTCTGACGTGGGGCTTGAACCCACGAACCGGGAGATCATGAGCTGAGCCGAAGTGGGATGCTTAACCAACTGAACGCCCCACGCGCCCCCCACCGACACTTCTTTAGAATGCAAGGTAAATGACACATTCCTTCCAAAGCATTTAATCCTGAAAACTCGAAACTCAGATTTTCCATGTGTTTTAGTATGCGGGTGTGAATGGAAGTCTGAGCTACAGAACTAACTAGGCATCCGTTTTCTTTAGGTTAGTGGAAGAGAACAATTGTGGCACTTCCCAAGGATGCAGAACGGATTTATTTTTGTTACCTGCTTCTGTGTGTACCACAGTTAATATTGTCACTTGCAAACGATAATAAACATGGTTTTAAAAAATTTTTTCCCTTAATTTATAAATTCAATCTAATCTTCAACAATGTATAAATTTCCTGGTTGATTAGTGTATTTCAAGCTGTTTAGACTGCACAATTACTACACATGATGAAAAATGTTTATTACACATTTTTCTCTTACCAAGTATTTTATGCATAGTAATCCTTCTCAGTTGAAATTGATTCATTTTGGCTTGTCTATTAAGAATACACAGATGTTTCTTCAATCTCTACAGACAATTGCAATTATTTTTTAAAAATTTTACCTTTTTAACTTGTTTTTTGATATATACGTTTAAGATTCTTTTCTTCCGAGCATTTGTTATTTTTATTTTTAACAGAAGTAGAGTTGACACATATGATGTTAGTTTCAGGTGTACAACATAGTGATTCAACAATCATATACCTCGTGAAATGCTCACCACAGTAAGCGTAGGTACCGTCTGTCACCATGTGAAGTGACTACAATATTATGGACCATGTTCCTGGTGACTGTCTTATCACTGGAAACTTGTACCTCCTAACACACTTCACCTTATTTGCTAAGAGCTGATGTGCACTGGAAGGCAAGCTCTACTTAACAACGAAGGTACCACTCCCAACAGTCAAAGGCAATGACAGCAGACACTTCAGAGTTCAGTGCGTTTAGCACTTCACCCACATTATGCGATTCAACCTTTCCAGGAACTGAGGTAGAACCCCAAATCCGGTGAGGGAAACAGGGGTTGGGGGAAGTAGTGGTGCGCCCAAATCATCAAAGTGTGACATGGTCACGGTGGGATCAACAACCACGTGGAGAAGTAGGTCCTGAGCAGGTCTGTCTTCATTATCCAGGTAAGTAAATGATAAATGCAAAACTTCCTTGGCCTTCCCTGAACTGCAGACTTTGATCCTTTCTTCTGCAAGGGGCAGGAAGCTTCAAGTGGCCAATTCACAGCACGCCTGCCCATAAACCAGAGAAGGCTCCAGCAGGCTGTGCCGAGCACGTTTTCTCTGCATCATCTACCAAGGGTGGGAGCACAGCTCTGGGGTTCCGCCGGGCGGGGGGGGAGGTTAGGCATGCCAATTAAAGTCCGGCTATGAAAAATCATGTACTTTGAAAATCTCTACCATATTTCAAAATGTAAATGTACACCTTATACAGAAGACACATCTACGTGATTCTCGGTTTCTGCTCTTCCTTCAAGGTCTAGTACAATAGTCAACGGGGCCCAGGGTTGATTTTGCTCCCAGAGACACGTGGCAACGTCCAGAGGGAATTTTGATAGTCTTTTTCTAAATTTTTTATCTTTATTTTTGAGAGAGAGACAGAGAGAGAATGAGCTGGAGAGGAACAGAGAGAGAAGGAGGCACAGAACCCGAAGCAGGCTCCAGGCTCTGAGCTGTCAGCACAGAGACCAGTGTGGGGCTCAAACCCACGAGCTGTGAGATCATGACCTGAGCTGAAGTCAGACGCTTAACTGACTGAGCCACCCAGGCGCCCCTAATGTTCATTAATTTTTGGGAGACAAAGTGCGAGCAGGGCACAGTCAGACACAGAGGGAGACACAATCCGAAGCAGGCTCCAGGCTCTGAGCTGTCAGCACAGAGCCCGACACGGGGCTCGAACTCACAAACCACAAGATCACGACCTGAGCCAGAGCCGGACGCTTAACTGACCGAGCCGCCCAGGTGCCCCCCTCCACAACTCTGACAGTCTTAATTGGAGGGGCTACTGGCACGGAGTGAGGGAGGCCACAGAGGCTGCTCAACATTGTAGGATGCACAAGCAGGGCGTCTCCCACCAAACGACGTGTCTGGCCAAAATGTCAGTGGTGCTGAAATCCTGCTCCAGTTTCAAACGCCCTAAAGCTTTCTCTGTCCTCTTCTTCAAGTCTGGAGGCCTGAGAGACTCCATCAACGCTACCTAACGGCCTTCACCATCCTTTATCTTATCATGGGGATTGATGAACATGTTTCATGTTGCCTTTCTCCTAATGAGGGCGAAAGCGTCTGGGCCAGTCCCCTTTGAAGCCCTCAGGAGACCGGAAACTGTATTCTGCACAAAGTGGGTGGGCGATAAGTATCGATCCAACACTCTGCTTTCCCCGAAGGGGATAAAGATACAGAGAAATGAGACGAGCCAACGCTGAAGAGCTCCTGTGGGTGGAGGTGGGGGAGGGGCAAGCGCTAAATTGGGGTCACACGACACATTTCCTATAGGTGCTCTCATTCAATCCTTGGAACCACTGAAGCAGACAGGAAACACTTGTAGGCACCTACAGCTCATAGGTCTAATTTGTAAAAGGTCACATGCTGGTAAGCGACAGAGCACACTTCTGAGGCTAGATCTTCAAGCCCTATGCTCCTCGGGGGCTCCACAGCCACTTGTCACTGGTCTCCAGGGCTCAAAGCGCGCCTCCCTATGGAATTAGGGTGTCTGAGATGCTAACAGTGAAAACAGCAACATGAAAGGAAACTTTACATTGTCAGTGACATCGTCACAAGTTTCGCTACCCGATAGAGCAACAAAGTCGGTCAGTTCAAGGCGTGATGCAAAACAGGCTTAAGTACAGGTTACGAATTTTAAAAATTAATTACAAAGATGCTTAGAATTTACAGAAGTTTTTCCTCCAGAGGAGTACTCAAAGACTCATTTTTAGATGCCAATGTGCCGGAGCTTAAGAAAATTCAAGCTTTTGTTGTTTTTTCGTTTCTCTGTAATCAGCAAAATCAGAGAGCCTCGGAAATCACGGTCCAAAGAGCCATCTTTGTCCAATGCGGAATTATGTGGCCTTTCTTTATGCACGGCGCTCTCACTCTCTAGCTGGCGCTGGGCTTTGAGAGGCTGCAAAGCATTGGCTTCTTGAAGCAGCCAGGAGCCAGGTCCGGACCCGGTAAAGCATGTAATAAATAACATCTGATGGCTGGTGTCTGTGAGCCCTGGCAGTATTGATCCCCCAAATCAACCTGATGGATCTGTCTCGTTCTCATATTACACGGCGAGACGTGAAAACAACGAAAAGGCTTTTGTGGCAACACAATGTTTTTTTTTAAGTTAGGGAAACCAGTCCTGGGTCTTGCCGTTGTTCACGGAGACTTGCACTACGAGCTCTGTGCAAAGCCACATTTCCAGCGCGTGGCCCTCGCTTCGTGGAAGGCTGCCGGCCTCAGCGTCACTCACAACCAACTCCTACCAAATCACCATCTGATGGAGGGCACACTGGGCAGCCCTGGAAGTTAACCGTCTGGACCATCTCAAGTCTCAATTCTCGTCTTAGCCCTCACCCCCACGCTGCCTTCCCACAGGATCGCCGCCGCTCTCCTACTTCCAGGCTCATTCAGTCCATGGCGCCCATACCCGACACGGTGTGACCTGGTTCTCTTCCCAGGGAAATTCTTGCCTTTCTGTTCAGTCGGCAACCTGTTCCAGGCGGGCCTCCACCTGACAGAGTGAAGAGCCTTCCTACTACGGGGCAAGGTAAGCCCCCCGAGGGCAGGGGCGTCCGGCCTGTCAAGGTACCCTGTTCCGGCCGGTGCTGGCGCCTGGCGAGCGGGCAGCAGCACCCCTCAGACCTCCCGAGCCAAGATTCTCAGCGCCTCCCCGGGCTCCCTCCTGCATCACCCGCTTTGCGCCTTGGGTAACCCACCTTCAGACGGTGTGCGTTGGCGACGACCGGGAAGTACAGACACTGGCATCACGGCGGGCATGGGGCACAGGTGCGCCTGCTCACTCTTCTGGGGCCTGCGGGCTATTCCCTCCCCCGGAGCGAGGAGCGGAGACCAGCCTGATGGCAGCCCGCGGACTCTGCAGCGGCTGCGGCCTCCGCCTGGCCGGCTCCGGCTCCAGCTCCAGGACCCGTGCTGTGCTCACCTACGTGCAGGCGCGTTTGCCAACCGTCCCAGGAGATCAGAAGCTCTTGGTATGGCTCTAACTGAACAGGGTAGAGGCAGAGCGCCGAGTACGTGCTAGAGGCTACTCTTATTACCAGGTGAGCTTGGGAAAACACTAGATTCTTTCTTTCTGACGGGCATCTTGAGTCTCTACTATATAATTAATACAGGGGCACAGACCGTGGAGGACAACATCCAGGAATGAGCTGAGATTCTCAGCCAGGCTCCCTGGGTTCTGTTTCGGCCGCCCCACTCCTCAGGGGGGCCCTGAGCCAGCCCCTTAATCCCTCGCTGTCAGGTGCTTCCCATGGACAACAAGCACGCTGACAGTCCCCACTTCATAGGTTGTTATGTGGATAATGGGCTAATGTGCGTAAAGCACTCAATTTAGTGCCCTCCATATGCGCGGGCACTCGATAAACATTAGCTATTATTATCCCACAGACCAGAGACTGCTGAGTGGTAGCCCTTAAGCCAAATCTGTCCTAGAGACCTATTTTGTTTGGCTTGCACATTTTCCTTTTTAATCGAGCCAACGTTTTAAAACTGGTAGATTTCTGGCATTTTAAGGTTGAAGAGCCGGCAGCACGCAAGGCCTGCCCTCCCCTCTGGGAGGCGTCGCCTAGGGCAGGGTCCCGCAGCCCCCTCTTGATAAGAGTTTTGTTCAAGCAGAGCCTGCACATCACAATCCCCTCCCCCTCCACGCCCCCCCCCAAGCCCCCCAGGGAACCAACTCCCTGCCTGACCCTCTAGGAAGGCCAATCCCTCTTCTCCAATTTTACCAACCTATCCAATGTTAGGTTTTATTCTCCCCCCACAGTGACTTCAGTCCAAATGGCCTCACCTTGTGTGACCTGCCTTCTGCTCCCTACCTCTGCCTTAGGATGCTTCCCCAGCCGTGGACAATCCCCTCAATCTTCCGTCTGCACCTAGCACCGGGGCTCCACCCGAGAAAGCACAGCAAAACCATCTGGGACACTTCGGGGGGGAAAAAATACCCATGTCAGGACCCCACCCCCACAGATTGAATTAATCTGGGTGGGGCCCAAGTTTGGGTATTTTGGGGAAAATGCCCAGATGATTTGGGTAGGCGGCCTAGTGTGCTCCGAGACGGCAGACCATGGGAGCCAGGCCCCCCCCCAACCCGGCGGGCACTGCCTCGTCAGGTCCACACATCCAAGGACTAGAAGAGTCTTGTTTTGCTCCCGACTCCTGTTTAGTCTTGCTTGCGAGTCACCTTGTGTTTAAAGCCTGCCTCCCCGCGCAAACTCAACTCACACGTCGTCCGCATCCCCAACGCGGCCAGCACACTGCAGGTGTCTAACGAACACGCTTCTCAAGGACCTGAGTCTTCGGGGTCGAAGGCACTGAGGGGACTTCCGTGATGGAAACGCCACTGACCGACTGACTTCTTGGAGCTCACAGGTTTGGAGGAGGCAGTCAGGACACCGCGATGAGGCTACGGGGAGGCGCACTTGATGGGCCAGCGGGACGGAGGCGGGAAGAGAGAGAGCCCACCAGCAAGGGGACGCACCGGAGGGCCACCTGCAGGGCCTCGCGTGCCACACCAGAGCCGCGCTGGGGGGAAGGGAGGGCAGGACGGAAAAGGCGAGACCTCACCGGACGTACCTCGAACGCTCAGGAAGAGGTAGTTATTAATCTGGTACGTCACAGAAGCAGCCAGCGAAGGCTGCGATTCCGGCCTCCTTCTAGAAGTGAGGCAGAGGGAGAGGTGAGGGATGAGGGGGATGAACCGACCTAACACAAAGAATGAGGGCTGACAGGGAGCTGAGAAGGGGGAACGAAGAAGGCCCAGAGGCTGGCTCCCTGACTCTGGGGGGGCAACAGAGCCCTCCCCTCCCACCCCCTATACTGACTGGGCCTCCACGCGGCCCAGACACCCCGATTTCTGCCATTCAATCTTAAGCCAGACTGTGCAGATGTGAAATCATGTTAACGGTGCAATTCATGTCAACAGTGCAACTTTATTAACACGTTTAATCACAGAAATAAAGGTTTCAGTCACGATGCTATTACTACTGCTAGTACTATCGTAACGAGCTTATTCTTCGGTTCCTTCTCCCAAGTCAGCGCACAGCTTATAAAGGGTGAAGCTGCCCCGTGCCTCACCGCTCCTCCCCGTCACCTCCCACTGTAGAGGCGGAAGTGGGTTTAAATGGACACAGGGCTAGCGCCCCAGCCCCGGGAGGTAGGTACTACGGTCTTCCCGCTGTGCAGGTGAGGACAGGAAGACCCAGAGCAGGTGGTAAGCCCCAAGCCACACGCTGGCAGGCAGAGCTGGAATTAGAGCCCCAGCACTCCGGCTCCGGACTCCATCATCGGGCCCTCGTATTTAGCTGCCCTTTCCCTTTCATCTTTTAGGGCACGGTGAGCCTTTGTGCACATGAGCTTCCCTCTCTCCGAAGGCCTGCCTGCCAGGCACAGAGGGGCTCAAAAGGGATGGTGTTCGGGGCCCCAGGGCTACAGCTCTGGTTTTCTATCTCTAGAGCCTCAGAGGCCCAGAAATAGCAAAGGGCAAAGGAGGGGCGCGCCCCACAGGCTCAGAGTTCACCCCGGTGTCAGGAGTCACAGCGTCTGGGGTCATGAAAACGGGAGCGTGGAGAAGCCCTTCTCAGCAGTTTAGGCAGGAGCTGGCGGGGAGGACCAAGGGCATTTGGCTCCTCGTTCCCTGGAAGACGGGCTCCATTTACCAAAAAATTCACCTGGGGAAAGGAGTCGCACTGATGACAACCGCTGGAACCGTGCGGCCCGCTGCCCCCTGGCTGGGTGGCCGCGTCTATCCGCGGCCCCCTCCTGCCTTGTGGATTACAGACAAGCCACAGGTCCCAGCCCCTAACGAGGGAAGGGACTGCAGCCACCTCAGATTATGTTTCACTTTTAGGCTTCAGGGCTTGAAGGGATTCTATTTTTAAGCGTTCTCGGTTCCACGCATAAAAGAAGACATTTTAATGAAATTAGTTCTGGGTTCTAAGGGACGGTGGCTTCCTCTGCAAGAGTTAACAGGCCAGCCACTTTATTAAACCAGAAGTCTTCCCGCGGGAAGAGCATCTAATCCAGTGTCACCGGCCAAGCACCTAGGGGACCTGTGAAAACCACTCCAGCCACTCAGGGTGTGGACGGCCCAGGATAAAACTTCCAGTAGGGGAACTCCGCTGGGCGCCCGGGGCCTGAACAAAGTTTCAGAAATCCTTTTAGGTTCCATTCTCTGTGAAGTCCATGTTCCACCTTTTAAGTGCCAGGCAATGTCACGTACACAGAGAACAAATTTGTAAACAACAAGGCTTTAAAACTACCACCAGGTTTTTATACAAGTCAGTCATCCCTTCCATTAAAAAAAAAAAAAAAATCCCTTTCATTTAACATCTAAAAGAGAGCTTTGCTTATCCTGAATATCTGAGAATGGGTTGTTACTCCAAGACCCACTGTTCAAAGGTCACTGCCATGGGTGCACATTTAAAAAAATGGAACCACTCTTAAAGGGGGTTTTCTACACATCCCAATTTCCCCATCTAGAGCACATGAGACGTGGTTAACTTTCTCTTGGTGAATGAGGCTTCCTCTAAGAATTCAAAGTGTCCAGTTTCAGCCCTGGCTTTGTCATTAGCTAGCTTGTGACCTTGGGAAAGTAACTGAACTCTGCTGGGGTTTAATTTCTTCCCCTGCAAAATGAAGGGGATTGGGTCAGACAGCTCTCAATGTTAGGACTCAAACGAAGACCACAGAATTCGTCAACTGTTGCCTATGCTAACCTGAAGTGTTATTTTTTTTTTAATTTTTAAATGTTTTATTTATTTCTGAGAGACAGAGACAGCGTGAACAGGCGAGGCTCAGAGACAGAATCTGAAACAGGCTCCAGGCTCTGAGCTGGCTGTCAGCACAGAGCCCGACGTGGGACTCGAACCCACAAACCGTGAGATCATGACCTGAGCCAACGTCAGACGCTTAACCAACTGGGCCACCCAGGCGCCCCATGAAGCGTTATTCTTAAGAGACTGTCAAGTTATAAGATTACTGCCTGGACCGTACAGATAGCCCTAGACAGTTGGGTCAAAGCAACAGAAAGCGGACTGAAGTGGATTACAGTTGACCCTTGAACAGGGCTTTGAACTACATGGGTCCACTTGTAACTTGTATGAGGGATGGTTTGTTGTTTTTATGTTTTGTTTTTCTTGTTTTTTTATAACAGTACTCTCAAGTGTATCTTCTCTTGTGATTTTCTTAGTAACATTTTCTATTCTCTGGGTTACTTTGTTGTAACACTGTGAACAACATGTATGCAAAAGATGTGTTAACTGTGTTATTTCTGGTCAACAGTAGGCTACTGGCAGTTACGTTTTTGGGGAGTCCAGAGCTTTACTCAGATTTTTGACTGTGTGCGCGTGCGTGTGTGTGTGCGCGCTGTTCAAGGGTCAACTTTACTTTTCTTTTTACCCCTTCCTTGTTCCATCAGCTGTCAATTCTCCCATCACCCTCCAGCTGACATAAACCCCTGCCTTAGTTTACAAATCTAAGTAGTGGCTTGCTTTGCTCCCCAGCAAAGCACAGTGTGCATGGGCTTTGTGATAAAATCTGGCAACCAGTGGGCGTTATCTCTTCTTGTTCAAAGTGCTATCGCAGACGACTGTGGCCGCCATGGCCCCAAGACTGCCCCCAGTTAAGGCTCCGGGAAGACTAAGAATGCAATCTTGTAACCTGTACATTCTTTGAGTTCTAAAAACACACTGCTTTGTGGGGGGGTTGGGAGGGTAGAGGGTAGGGCAGGTGGGGCGGGAGGGAAGTGTTTCAAGCAAAAGTGACAACAGAAAATAAGCCAATTTCCTTCTTATTGGAGCAAAAGCTTTGAGCACTGTCCCTCTCTATGAACCCTCCTCACAAGCTTCCCATCCCGTTCTCTGCTGTTGCTTTTCCGAGCCTTCTGTAGAATTAACTTTTCTTGGTGTTAAGATACATTTTCCAAGTCACTCTTTGAAGCCATAGAGAGGATCAGGGCAGGAGGAAGGAGATACCATTAGTGGTTTCCTCCATTTACTGCTTTCCTAGTTATCGTGCCTTTTTAGTCCCGTGAAAAATCATTAGTAGAAAACAAGGCTTCTTAGCAGTTGTAGCTATGGTCGCTAAAACACAATCTTTAAGCTGAGAACAAGCATGAAAATATGCATTAAACCACATACTTTGTACCTCAAAGAATTCAGAAGTTCCTCTCTTTAAAAACCCAATGGAAACAAAGGATCTGATTAAGAACTGAAATCCACTTCTGTGCTATACGCTCTTTGGAGTGATTTCACGGGTACCAATACGGGACTGGATATCATGAGCGTGGGCCAGCGTTGGTTTTCACTCATCTTGGTTTGAAAACGTTAGTGAGAAAATAGGTAGTGCAAAAAGGCACGGGAGCTGGCTGGCCCGGCAAAGTGGAAGACAAGTAAATCCCATGAAATCAGAAAACCAGCCAGAAAATGAATGAGGACTATCTGAAGCTTTGCCAAATGGGTCCCAGTCCTGCAGAAAGGGGTTAAAGGGGTGGGTGGTAGATCTCTGGGGAGGCAATAAAGACCGAAGAGTTAAAAGGAAACTACTGCATTAGATCTCTGAAAAACAAGAATAAAAGCAACTTTCCCCTCACAGCCTCTAAATCTCCAGGTGCTGCTTTTTATTCAGGTCTAAGCTTTGAGTATTATTTTCTGTTTTCAAGGCAGCTTTACACAGAGCAGCATTAATCTCCGAATCTACCCTTCCAAGTATTACACAAGGTGACGACTTCTAGAAACACAACAACAACAACAAAAAATCCTTTCCTGTTTGCAAGCTTGAGTTCCTTAGCTCACAGGGCCACACTGGAGGGTGCTTTGTCTCGAGGATGATTAGAGTGGTGCCCTTGGTTCTGATTATAGAGAAGCTATTTGCACTGCCCGCGTCTGGGTGCTGCATTATATTAAAACTTCCATTTTGGGGTATGTAGTGACTAAAAATTCTCTCCGAGTTTAAACTTGGCATCAATCATATATCTCAGCAGAAGCAAGATTATTGAGTATAGAACCACAGGAACCCAGCATTTTTCTTTTATTCGTGCACAGGAAAAACACAGAGCCTGCTATCCAGCGCCTCTGGTTCCTTCATCCTTACACAGAAATTTCAAGCACTGTGGACTCTTTCCCAAAGTGTAATCAGCAGGCTGCTGTGACTGGATTAAATTAAATCAGATGTGAAAGGCCACTGTCTCTTGCATTAATAGATCCCAAATTTCCTAGGCCTTGGATGAAATGATTTCATCCATGAGGCAGAAAACGACGAAGCTCTTTTCTGCTCCAGAAAATAGCACTCCTGACTACGGTTCTCTACGGCTCTTCTGTTCACAACAGTTCACCATCTGGACATGAATTTACCTGGAGCGTGCCTCTGACCTGGTGGCGGCGGAGCGCTCAGTTCTACAAAAACCACGAAACACAGACTGCACCCAAAAGTTGGCGGGTCCCTGGCGTCACGGGAGGAGTGTGGCCCAGGCAAAAAAAAAAAAAAGTGAGGATGAGTTGATCTAAATTTATCACAACCCAAGGCACAAGATCGGGCTCAGGCAGTTCAACACCATCTCTATATATTCCTGTCTTACTGACATGCCCCTGTTTTACCCATTGCTAGAACAGCCACGTTTTGTGGAGTTAGAAACCCAGATTAATTGGGTACAAGGAATTACATCTCACTTTAAAAAACTTGTAACCATTTTACACATATGTGTAAACAAAGAGAGTATGCAGGAAGTCTCACACTATTGCTCTAAGTTAGAAAAGAAGTAACATTTCTGAACACCAGTCTTATTGGGCATCTATACTATTATTTACCAGGCACTGTGCTTAGTGGTTTACGCGGATTATCATCTTTAACCCTTCAAAAGAACCTTAACTCCAGTACTGCTGCCATTCCTATTTTACAAGAGGAAAACTGTTTTGAGACATTAAGCTACTGGCGTAAGAGCACGAAACCTGTAAAATGACAGAGGCGATTTGGCCAGTAAGGTAGTACTCAGGTTTTCTCCCCAAAAAGGTCAGGATCCGCTCCTGTTAAGGTCTTAGAGGTTCTTGAGAACCGGGATGGGCTGGGTCTGAAACTCTGGCCTCCTGAACAGAGTTCTCCACCTCTTCTTGGACGCAGAGTGTTTAAATGGTCTCTTTGCTCAGCCAATTACTTAGCTATATCCCCATGCTGTCATTCCCGGTTTAGGGAAAGAAGGTCAACAAAATGTCAAGATCTAAATCAAAGTCTAAGACAATTGTGATAGGAAGAAAATCACACTTCGCATTCAGCGCTCATGACTTTGGAATAATAATCTCCTGGCAAAAGCAGATAAAGTTTTGAAAGCACTTGGAAGGCAGGGAGGAGAATTTTCATACTTTAAATACGATGAAGTACGTGCAAGTTTGGATAGACAAGTTCTGGAAGCTCCACGGGCAGGCTAAGATTCAAAAAAAAAAAACCGCCAGCAACCTGGTGGAGGTTTCATAGCTTCCCATTATCAAAACTGCTCTGCCATAAGTAGGAATCCAATCCAAGAATCATGTCAAGGGCTGGTTGTCTCCGTTTAGGTTTATGATACAGTAACACAACGGTGGAAGGGGCCAACGTGCTTAAAATATAACCAAATATGTTTCCGTGGGGTCAAGGAACAGAACTTGAGGCCCAAAGCACAGAATATTCTTGTGACTGAGCCCCAGCATACTGGATACAGTGTGTCTAAGTAGGTACTGTACACTGTCTCCCCTGCCGGCAGACCCTTGTCACTAAAAACCAGGAGCTGAAGCCTGTATCTCATCCTCAGCAAGTATCTCCGGAGCTGGGAAGCAGTTAAGATCCAGCCATGGGAAAACTGGAAAGAGCATGGGAATCAGAAATTTTCGTTATTCCAAGCCCCATCGCATTTCCCCAAGTGCCGCCTATGTGCTGACTTCCTTAAAGACCCCCTGCAAGACCTTGATTCCCCCCAAAATAAACCCATTTGGAACTGAGACAAGGTGAGGTCAGCGACTGGTATCTATCAGCCATTTATCTGACTCTCCTTCGTTTCTCGCCTCGTGGGGGCCAAGCCTCCCCACGAGGGTGAAGGCAGGAGGCATGGAGGAAGGGAATGAAGGAGAAAAAGGAGAAAGGGGAGAGACCTCCGGGCCACACTTCTTTCTAGTATCAACAAAAAGAGAAGCCGCATACTGACCTAAATCATCTCTCCAAGGCGCTTTATAAATTACAGGGACAAAGGGAGGGGGTGGCGGGTGGCCTGGGAATCCTACAGACACCCTACCCTCTGACCCGCCCCCCTCCCCCTCCAGCACAAGGGAAGGGAGACAGAAAACAGAGCTCAACTCGGCCATTGGCGAGAAGCCCCCCCCCCTCCGGTTTTCAATCGCCCACCCATCGGCCCCCTAGGAAAAAAATACACGTAAACACCATACCCACCCCCTGGGGCGGACACTCCCGGCCCGAGGTTCCTAGAACCGGAGGCCGGGGCATTTACTTAGTTAGATTTTTCTTGCTTACTCATTTCCCTCAAGCACCCAACCCCCCGTTCCCACTCCAAAACCCCGCTCCACCGCCTACCCCCACGGCTCCAGCCCCCGGCAGAGCCCGGAGCCCCCGCGGCGGCCGCAGCCCCGCGCCGTCCCGGTCACTAACCTGCTGCTGTAAGGGCATTTCCGAACCCAGCCTGGCTCCGGGGGCGGTGGGGGGGCCGGCTGGAGAGGGGGCCCGGAGGGCCGAGCAGACCCGCGGCGCCGCGCGAGGGCGGGCGCCCGTGCTGGGGAGGGGGGGCGAGGGGGAGCCGAGGGAGGGTGGCCGCGCCGGGGGCGGGTGCGAGGGCGCCGGGACCGTCCCAGGCCAGGGAGCCGGCGAGCAGGAGGAAGTGGGTGCCCCCCTCTCCCCCTCCAGCGCCCCCTCCCGCCGCCGCCTCCTCCCCAGTCACAGGCGCGTCCTCCGCGCACGTGTGCGAAACGTCACCGGCGGGTCCCGGGGAGAGGGACAGACCCAGCCGGCGGGACGGGCACACGGCTGCCCCCGCCCTCCGCCACCGGGGGGCGGGGAGGGGGACAGGGCGGGGAAGGAAGGGGCAAGGGGAGAGGCGGGTCAAGGGCAGGCCCGGGGCCCGGCGAGGAAGGCCCGGGCGCTCGGGCCGCGCGAGCGCCGCCGCCGCCGCCGCCAGGATGCGCCCAGGCCGGGGCGCCGGCCCGCGAGTCCCTCGCCCCCCAGACAGCCCACGCCCCAGCTCGCACCCGGCCTCCAGCCCCACCTCTCCCCCCCCCGCCCCTCTCCGCCTCCCCCACCCCTTTGTTGCCGGGAGTTCCAGATCCCAAAATGTGTCAAGCGCGGCACGGCAGAGCCCCTGCGCCCCGAGGTCGCCGCAGGGACCCCCGGCCGCCAGCGGGCCTGCGAGGCCGGCGGGGGGAGGGCGAGCACCCCATCTGTCCCCCCGGTTCCCAGCCCCCGGCGGCGCCCCACTCCCCACTTCACTTATACTCCCTCCCCCCCCCACCCCCTTCTCCATCCGGGGCGTGACCCCTTCCTACGCCCGAGAAAGAGGAAGCTTCGAGTCGGAGGGGAGGGGAGGGTGGGGGTAGGGAAAAGTGCTGGGAAAGAAGGGGGGCCCGCGAAAAGTTTCCGAGCGTTTGACGCGGTCCGCGCCGACGCAGTCCCCGCTGCCCCGCGCGCCCGGCGGAGCCCCCCGACCCTCCGGGCGCCGGGCTAACAATGAGGCCCCCGCGGCGGCCCGCAGCGCGCCCACCACCCCGCGCCGAGCAGCCCACCTCCCGCCCGGGCTGGGGACGGTGGGGACCGGAGGGCATTACCGGAGGGCCGCCGCCGCCGCCGCCGCCGCGTCCCAGCGCTGGTGGCTGCTGCAGCAGCCCGGCTCTGCCGGAGGGTCCGTGCGGCGTGGTGTAGAGGAGGCTGCCGGCGGTGTGCTCCGCGCCGGGGGCACTGGGGAGCAGGGGCCCGGCGGCGCCCGCGCCGCTGTGCAGGGAGGAGGAACAGGAGGTGGTGGACGTGTTCGTGGTGAGGATCTGGAGGTACGCGCCCGGGGCGGCGGCGGCGGCGGCGGGGAAGCCGGGGCTGGCCAGCAGTGCCCTTTTGTCCATGGAGGCTGTTGCGGCGGCGGCGGCGGCGGCGACGGCCGCCCCCTCCCCACCCCCGGCGGTCACCAGGTACTGCTCCAGGGCGGGCTGGATCCCCTTTCTCATCTCTCGCTCCTGCTCTTTTTATTGCTACGGTCTATTCATGTATTGTTTTCAATTTCTTTTATTATTTGCAGTCGGAGTTTCCAAGTCTCTCCTCCTTCTCTCCTCCCCGCCCGGCGCTTCCGAGCCCCTTCTCTCTCGTTTCTTTTTATTTTTCCGCACCGCACGGGCCCCGGGGGCCAAAAATAATCGGGGCTCTGGAGAGAGGAGGGTCCCGGCCGCACGGATATCGGGCCCCGAGGGGGGATGGAGGCGTCGGGGGCGGCCGATGCAACGGATTGCGAGGCGGCGGCGGCAGCCCGGGTGCTGCGGCCGGCAGCTGAAAAATGGCTCCAGGAAGCTGCTGCTGACAATGAATGAAGGGATACGGTTTACGCGCCAAGGTCCTCCCGCGAAACTCAGATTTCCCGCCGGCTTTTCAAACCATATTTGCATATCCCCGCCCCTCAACCCGCCGAGGACCGTTCCCACAGCCCATTGGGCCTCCAGCTCCTCGCTTGAGTCCCAGTCGTGGCGCAGGGCCGCGACTGGCTGGTTTCCATTGGCTGCCTCGCCTCACGGTTACCGGGGCGACAGGGGCCTCATTTGCATGGGCCTCCTCGATTGGCTAGGGGAGAGCAGGGCTTTTCGGGGGTGGGGCAAAAGCCTTCCCTTCTCTCCCACGGAAAGCCACGCCCTGCCCGAGCTCCGCCCCGGCGCGCGGGCGGGGGCTGCTGACCTGGGCTCGCAGACTCAGCGTCCATCTGGTCTGGGGCACAAGTTTCGCTTTTAGAAATTGTCAAGGTGACGAAGGGGGACACTTGCGGGAATTCTCTCTCCTTTGGCCACTCAGTGTAGTAGATGAACAACAGCTGGAGATTCTCCCAAAGGTGTTTCAGAGGCAAGTGGGACCACGCGGACGACGCCTGGCAGGTGGGAACTGAGCCCTTTAAATCGTGGGTTTCTCTTTTCCTGAAATCCAACCAATGCCGCGGCGAGAGCGGAGCCCGAGGCCCAGGCTGATAGACAGAAGCATGTGGGCCGACGGGGACCGTGGGGGCAGAAGGTTCGGCTGCCGTGACCGCGGGCACCACTTTCGTTAGCCTTCCAGATCATTCCTGGCGGCTTCCTTAGTAGCCGGGATGGGGGGGTTACGTAAAAAATTAAACTCTGAAAGGCTTTGAGCAAAAGCTTACCACGAGTATGGGTTTGGAGTCCAGCCACACCTCCCCCCCTCCCCACCCCCTCCGCTGGCCCAGAAGCACCCAGGGCGGTTAATCAGGGCTGACCCGGGACCGATCTGCGGGTCTCTAATCCGCCAAGCAGTAATCCGAAGAAGTGCCCGCTTCCCACCATGACGTCTCGCTCCCAGCAAACGCTGCACAACTGGCACCACCGGCGCTTTACACTCTCGGTTTCCCACCAAGTTCTCCGACTGAAGGCAAACGCGACGATCCAGACCCATCCCAAAACATTTTAAAAGATTCTGCCTTGCCTTGCCTTTCTTCATTTTAGTAAACTAGGCGTTGTCACCAGAAGCCTATTAAGTTCCTGTCAAACGGATTTCTGTACGGATGCCAACTATACGTGGATCTTAAAATTGAACACTGCTTCTGTGAGATAGGACAGGAAAAGGGACGCCCGCAGGATTGTGGGGAAAGGTGTCCGGGTCAGTCAGTCATTTGCAGGCCCAGTCCCTGAGAATCCTACAAACGAGCTGCTAAGCTGGTGTTGGGGGGGTGATGAGGGCTGTGATTCTTTTCAAACATTTTTAAACTTTTTAAAATTTATTTTTTAATTAACATCCAAGTTACTTAGCATATAGTGTAACAGTGATTTCAGGAGTAGGTTCCTTAATGCCCCTCACCCAGTTAGCCCATCCCCCCTCCAGCAACCCTCTGTTTGTTCTCCATATTTAAGAGTCTCTTATGTTTTGTCCCCCTCCCTGTTTTTATATTATTTTTGCTTCCCTTCCTTTATGTTCATCTGTTTTGTATCTTCAAGTCCTCATATGAGTGAAGTCATATATTTGTCTTTGACTAATATCACTTAGCATAATACCCTCTAATTCCATCTATGTAATTGCAAATGGCTAGATTTCATTCTTATTGATGGCCAAGTAATACTCCGTTGTGTATGCGCGCGCACACACACACACACACACTCTCCACATCTTTTTTATCCATCCATCCACCAATGGATATTTGGGCTCTTTCCATACTTTGGCTATTGTCGATGGTGCTGCTATAGACATTGGGGTACATGTGTCCCTTCAAAACAGCACACCTGTATCCCTTGGGTAAATACATAGCAGTGCAATTGCTGGGCCATAGGGTAGTTATATTTCTAATTTTTTGAGGAAACTCCATACTGTTTTCCAGAGTGGCTGCACCAGTTTGCACTCCCACCAGCCGTGCAAAAGAGATCCTCTTTCTCTGCATCCTTGCCAGCATCTGTTGTTGGAGGGCTGTGATTCTTGTAGCCCATATGCAAAACTTTATTATTGTTATCGATAATAATAATTTCCAAAAGCTCATATATTCAGTCTTACGAAAAGCCTGACCAGATATGTCAGTTCAAGCTAGGACTCCTTAGTACTTTCAGTCCTGTTATCTAGGCTGAAACAGGATGGGCTAAAAGTACTCTTAAAGCTTGCAACCAGGCTCAGGAATGTAGGTGAGCAAGCCAGTGAGGGACACACGGGCTAGTGCTCAAACATTTATGGACGCTCTTTCATAAAACTGACACTATCTTTAGGGCAGATTAGGTGGTACTCAAAGGGCATCAATTCCTGGTTGGATGAGGGGCATAACGTATCGGCAGTTTCCTTGACCTTATGCCATCAGTGTTGCTTTCCGCCGTGGGTCACTGCCGAGGAACTCAGTACTGTAACCACTCAGATTATACCACCTGTAGAACATCACTGGCTGCATGCATTCGGTGGTGGGAGGGACAGTTCTGGACATGCAGTATTAAGATTAGAGACAAGCCCAGGATTTGGAACTGGGCACAAAAATCCCTACCAGGGCTCTCCACAAGTGATTATGTTAAGATGAGTACGGCCCAGTCACAAAGGAGCGAGTGTTACAATCCAGATCCACACCTGTGCTTCTTGTTGAGAAAGCCTTGAAATACTTATCCTACTTGAGCCAAGTTATAGTTTTTAACATACGGCATTTGGAAGAAAACAAACAATGTGACATTTTAATGTCTAGCGAACCCCAGGATGAAGCGGTAGAAGGGTCCGAAGAGAGAAGAGGAGGTGATGGAAAACGAGATGCTAAAATTTGAGGTAGGCTATTGATTTGCAGAGAGGCAGCATGTTTTCATAGAGAGATAATGGGCTTTGGAGCCAGAGTGATCTGGGCTTAAATTACAGCTCTGCCACTTGCTGGTTCTACAACTTTAATCTTTAAAAGCCTGTTTTCTCCTATGTTAAGTGGGAACTCCTACAGCAATGCCCATATTACAAGGTGGCGATGAAAAGCGGCAATAATAAATGTAAAGTGCCAGGCATATAGCAGGTGCTCAGTAAGTGGTAGCTGCTTATGATTCTACTTGATGGTGTGGTTTGCAGCTCTGTCGTCCAGTCTGACTCCCAGCCTCCAACCTTCCTGTTGCCCCTGGACGTCCACATGCTGTGGCAGCAGGGCTTTGTCCCCGAGTAGGAGCACAGTCATGTCCTGGCTACGAGGGATTATAGCATCCTGACTCAGAAGTTCAGGATAATAAAATCAAGTGAGCTCTGCCACTCACCCCACGACCCACCCCATCTGTTAATGGCCAGCTTCTGGCTGGTTCCTGAGTCTGAGCCTTCATGACCTTCCCTTGAAGGTTAGATTGTTCCAGCGCTAGAGCCAGACAACTCTTGCCTTCCCCTTGCTCTGACAGTGGCCCCAAACAGCTGGTTGCAGAATTGGCCTGTGTAGTTGAATGGTGGCCCATCAAAAAACAAAAACAAAAAAACACGTCTTTATCCTAAACTCTAGAACCTGTATTGTGAACTTATTTGGAAAAAGGAATATTTGCAGATGTAATTAAGTCAAGAATCTCAAGGTAAGATCATCCTGAATTACCTGGGTGAGCCCTAAATCCAATGGCCTGTATCCTGGTAAGAGACACCTAGAGGAAAGACGCAGAGGGGAGGAGAGGCTTTGTGAAGATGGAGGCAGAGGTTGGAATGAGCAGCTGCAAGTCAGGAAACGCCATGAGCCACCAGAAGCTATAAGAGGGAGGAGTAGCACCTCCCACGGAGCCTATAGAGGGAGCAGCACCCCTGCCCCGCACATGTAGATTTTGGACATCTGGCCCCTAGACGTGTAATAGAATAAGTTTCAATTGTTTTGAGCCACCCAACTTGTTAATTTATTACGGCAGCCCTGGGGAACTAATGCAGTGTGTTAGCCTGCCTACCTGAAGCTCAGACCTCTTAGCTGCTACTCACCTTGTTTCGTGTTGCTACTAACACCAATGACAGTATCAGCCTGGGCTATAGCCCCTGTTGAAGATTTTTCGAAGTATGACTTGTTGCACACTTATGGAAGGAGTTTGTAAAAATGCTGATTCCCGAGCACTACCCAAACCTAATGAGTCCTTTGAGGCAGAGCCCAAGAATCTTATTTAACAATGCCCTCCAGGTAATTTCTTCAAGCACTAGAGATGCAGAGCCAGAGTCAGCTGTATGACTTTGGACTTCTTTCCATTATTTCCTTTTCTAGCTACAGCAGGGGTTGCCATTCTTGTGTCTAAATGCCTTGATGGGTGTTTCTTATCTTCCTGACTCTTCTCATTCTGCCAGTTTACATAACGAGTTCTGAATTCTTATTCACTTGGGCACACATACTGTGTGTGTGTATATATATATATATGTATGTATGTATGTATGTGTATGTATATAAACATATGAAGTTTGATGTTACGATCTTCTCTGAAAGTCTTCATTTCCTTTTTTATTAAAAAATTTTTCAAAATTTTAATTGTTTATTTATTTTTGAGAGAGAGTGAAAGCAAAAGTGGGGGAGGGGCAGAGAGGGAGAGAGACAAAGGATCTGAAGCAGGCTCTAGGCTCCATTCTGACAGCAGACAGCCCGATGCAGGACTCAAACTCATGAACTGTGAGATCATGACCTGAACTGAAGTTAGATGCTTAACTGACTGAACCACCCAGGCATCCCAAAAGTCTTTGTTTTCAATTTCAAATTACAATTTTGCCAACATCCATAAGGTCAATATAAATAATACCCAAGAAACAGTACTGTTAAACAGTTTTGTGGCAATTCAGCGTTAAGTCTTCAGATAGAAAAATTGTAGGCTGAGGAAATTAAAGAAACTGCTCATAAGCCCAGAAAATCTTTGGAACATCTAACATTTAAAATTGTGCCTTTTGCGGGGCGCCTGGGTAGCTCAGTCAGTTAAGCGTCCGACTTCGGCTCAGGTCATGATCTTGTGATTGGTGGGTTCGAGCCCCACATAGGGCTCTATGCTGACAGCTCAGAGCCTGGAGCCTGCTTTGGACGCTGTTTCCCTCTCTCTCTGCCCCTTCCCCCCCTCTCAAAAATAAACATTAAAAAAATTAAAAAGAAAAAATAAATAAAATTGTGCCTCTAACTCCAGTTCAGACAAGTCTGGTTACCACATTGGATTTAGAGTGTATGGCTTTAAATTTTAGGGTCTGGAGAAGATTAGTTTAAGAATTTAAGGTTTTTGTAGTGCAGTTCAGTTCGTTGCCCATATAGAAATAAGATTCTCTGTTTTTACCTTCCTGGTTAGGAAGAGGAGCATGCCTGTAAGCCATTACCACATCAGACACTAATAACAAAATTTCTAGGTGCTTATCCTAGAAAATTGACCATTATAGTTATTATAGATTGTGGTTTAGAGTGTAGTTTCTTATCTTCAGCTCTTTGTCCAGGAAGGTACTGTTTGGATAGAATTTTTGCATTTTTAAATAAATCTAGGATGAACTTTAGGCACAGACCATGGCTTTCAATCCCATCTACTGAATCTGTATCTCTGGAGTCCAAGAATATGCCTTATAAATAGGATCATTGTGATGCAGGTGGTCCACAGGACGCACTTGGAGAAATAGCCACACTGGCATCCATCCATGACCTAGAAATCTCTGCCCTATAAATTGGTTTCTTTGGCAACTATGACATAGAACATACTCTTGTAGGTAGTATCTTTTGAGTAGCTAATGTTACCATTGTTAACGTAAGTGTTTATTTAGACTGTACTGTGATTGCAAATTGCCTCTTACTAAAGCTTTTCCTGGTCACTTAACAAGGAATGCTATGGAGACAAATTAGATGAGTGGAAAAGAAAAGTATGATCTCAAAGGGGTGTGTTTCCTTGCCTTTTTGAAACAGATTTTTTAAAATTTATTTTTTTAATTTACATCCAAATCAGCATATAGTGCAACAATGATTTTGGGAGTAGATTCCTTAATACCCCTCACCCATTTAGCCCATCCCCCTCTCTCAACCCCTCCAGCAACCCTCTGTTTATTCTCCATATTTAAGAGTCTCTTATGTTTTGTTCCCCTCCCTGTTTTTATGTTATTTTTGCTTCCCTTCCCTTATGTTTATTTGTTTTGTATCTTAAAATCTTCATATGAGTGAAGTCATATGATATTTGTCTCTCTCTAATTTCTCTTAGCATAATACCCTCTACTTCCATCCATGTAGATGCAAATGGCAGGATTTCATTCTTTTTGGTTGTCTAATAATACTCCACTGTATACACACCACATCTTCTTTATCCATCCATCCACCGATGGACATTTGGGTTCTTTCCATACTTTGGCTCTTGTTGATAGTGCTGCTATACACATTGGTTTATAAACATAGGTGCAAGTGCCCCTTCAAAACAGCACACCTGTATCCCTTGGATAAATACCTAGTAGTGTAATTGCTGGGTCGTAGGGTAGTTCTATTTTAAAATTTTTGAGGAACTTCCATACTGTCTTCCAGAGTGGCTGCACCAGTTTGCATTCCCACCAGCAGTGCAAAAGGGTTCCTCTTTCTCTGCCTCCTCACCAACATCTGTTGTTGCCCGAGTTGTTAATGTTAGCCATTTAACAGATGTGAGGTGGTATCTCATTGTGGTTTTGATTTGTATTTCCCTGACAGTGATGTTGAGCATTTTTTTATGTGTCAGTTGGCCATCTGGATGTCTTCTTTGGAGAAATGTCTATTCATGTCTTTTGCCCATTTCTTCACTGGACTATTTATTTTTTTGGGTGTTGAATTTGATAAGTTCTTTACAGATTTGGATACTAACCCTCTATCTGATAAGTCATTTGCAAATATCTTCTCCCATGCTGACGGTTGCCTTTTAGTTTTGCTGATTGTTTCCTTTGCTGTGCAGAAGCTTTTTATTTTGATGAGATCAAAACAGATTTTTACTGAAACAAAAAGTAGAGACAGAACCCAAACAACACAAATGTATGGATTAATGAATTATTATCAGGTGAACACCCTTGTAACCACCACCCAGGTCAAGAACTGGAACTTGACCTGAAGTCATGTTCATATGCTCCATCCTGATCACAGCCCCTTCCTCCCACCCAAAGAAAGCATTAGCTTGATGTTTTTAGTCTTCGCTTCCCTATATTTTTTTTTTAAGTTTCATCACCCAAATATGTATCTTTAGGAACTATAGTTTCGTCTTCCCCATTTCAAAATATGTTGATGTGTTTTTTAAAGTCTCTTTTATTTTATTATTTTTTTAAAGGTTATTTATTTATTTTTGAGAGAAACAGAGACAGTACAAGTGGGGAGGGGCAGAGAAAGAGGGAGAGAGAGAGAATCCCAAGCAGGCTCCACACTGTCAGCACAGAGCCAGACATAGGGCTCAAACTCATGAAACTGTGAGAGCATGACATGAGCTGAAACCAAGAGTCAGACACTTAGCCAACCGAGCCACCCAGGTGCCCCTAAGTCTCTTTTAATGGTTCCTCATCCATCCTTTTATTTTCCTTACAATTTATCTTGAAGCCTGTAGTGGCTTGAATGGTGGCCCCTCCCAAAAGATATGTCCACTGGAACCTTTGAACCAGACCTCTGACCTTGTTTAGAAAATGGTCTTTGCAGAATAATTACTGTAAAGATCTCAAGGTGAGATGACCTTGGTTTAGGATGAGCCCTAAATCCAATGTCCATTATTTTAGAAGAAGACAGGAGAAACATAGAGGAGATATGGAAGCAGAGGCAGAGAATGAAGTGATGGGCCCACAAACAAGGCACACCACGGGTTGCCTGCAGTCACCAAAAGCTAGGAGAGGGGCACGGAGCTGATTCTCCCTCAGAAGCCTCCAGAAGGAAATGACCCTGCCAACGTCTTGATTTTAGCTCTCTAGCCTCCAAAACTAGGAAAGAATAGATTCCTGATGTTTTAAGCCACCTAATGCATGGTCATTTGTTATGCACCAGCCCCAGGAACTCATTCAAAGAGCTTGGGCCATTTGATGTCCGGGCCTGAATTTGACAGAATTTGGCGCACTCATGGTGCCGGTTAACCATGTTCCTCTGTCTTCTGCATTTCCTGCAGATTTGCAGCTGGATCCACAGTATGGACCAGACTCAGGTTTGATTCCTCTGGCAAACCCAAGGCACACAATGTCAGTTTGTCCCTTGTTCTGTGATCTTAGCAATCATTTGTGATCCTTATTTTCTTTTACCCCCACGATACTTGTCCTCAGTCCTTTTCTGTATGTGAACTTCGCTTTCTTGGTCTTGAAGAATGAGAAGGGTTCAGATAAGCGTGTCTGTCTTCACGGAGCTCCGTCTTCGATTGTTATCATGAAAATGAGGGCTCACTTCCTGAGATTTCCTCCATCCCCACTTCTGTCTAGTCTAGATCTTCCCTTCTCTTCTTATGCTTGTCCCTGTCCTGGTCAGTTCGGACTCAGTACCTCATCTTCAGAGAGAGCCCTGAGGGTCAGCTCTGAGAGGCAGAGGCTAGCTGGCTCTAGTCCCTCCAGAACCTCCAACTAGTGTTCTTGCTCTCAGCTGCTCCTGGGGGGCAGAACCCCCCTCAGTTTCAGCTGCCTTTCCCATGTCACCCCACCCACGCCTCCGAGAAGGTCTGCTGGTTCTTTTGGGAGCTTCTGTTCGTTGGTCCATCAGGCGCTCCCCTCTTCTCTCCTTCTTTCTCAGACGCAGGTGCTGATACCATGCAAGCTCTTAAGGCTATTGATGGTCTGTTCCCACCCACCCCTTTGTGTTTTGAGCCTTGTGAGGTTACTCTGCCACCAAATTTTGTCATAAACATTGCTCGTGGGTTTCTGGTTTTCCTATCTGGCCGTCCTTTCTGTCTTCATGTGAGGGTAAGAAGAGATTGAAGAACAATGCTGCCTCGTCGCCACCTTCAGATTTATTTTTCCTTTTTTTTAAGTTTTAGTTTTAATTTTACTTAGTTAACTTATAGTGTTATATGAGCTTCAGGTATACAGTATAGTAACTCAGCCAATCCCCATCACCGCCTTCACCCATACCCCAACCCTCCCTTCTGGTAGGAAGGGAGTTTGTTCTCTGTCGTTAACAATCTGTTTCTTGTTTGTCTCTCTCTTTAACCTTTTTCCACTTTTGCTCAATTGTTTCTTAAATTCCACATATGAGTGAGATCATGTGGTATTTTTCTTTCACGGATTTATTTTGCTTGGCATAATACTCTCTAGTTCCATCCATGTTGTTGCAAAAGGCAAGAGTTCATTTCTATGGCTGACTAATATTCCATTGTGTGTGTATATCACCTCTTCTTTATTCCCTATTGATGGACACTTGGGCTGCTTCTCTGGTTTGGCTGTTGTAAATAATACTGTGATAAACATAGGAGTGTATGTGTCCCTTTGAATTAGTATATATTTTTTTGTATTCTTTGGGTAAACACCCTTACTTTCCCTGTTTTTAAATTATTGTTACTTGAGAAAGAGAGAGAGAGAGCAGGGGGAGAGGAGCAGAGGGAGAGAGAAAATCTTAAGCAGGCTCCATGCTCAACCTGGAGCCCGATATGGGGATCAATCCCATGACCCTGGGATCATGACCTGAGCCAAAATCAAGAGTTGGACACTCAACTGACTGAGTCACCCAGATGCCCTGTGCACCCTCTTACTTTTCCTTTTAATCAGATTTATTTTGAATCCACCACATTTGATTGTCACAAAAACAGTGCCATGAAGGCATACATTTCCATAAGCGTTAAGAGAAAGGAAAGTTTTGAGCTGTATTCTTTCTGGGTTATCAGATAGAACTTGAAAAAGTTGAGCTGAGGAGGAGAAGTGGAGCCGAGATACTTAATTTTACTTAGGCAGTGACTCCAGTGAGATCTAGTATAGGAGGCAGTCTGTTTGTACCTCTTCCTTGTGAGCTTTAAATAGGGAACATTGTTGCACATCACAAATGAGTGTGTGGCTAGAAAATTGCTTTTTCTTTTCCACCTTGGTTTCCGGGACAGCATTCCCTCTGGGTTCCCATTCGACCCTCCTGACTTTCTGGGACTCTTCAATGGTTTCATTTTCTTTATTCTCTTAAAAATCTCTTTTTCGACTTTCTTCTCCTCCTGTTTTACACATTCTCCCTGGATTATATTTTTAAATAATTATTATAGTAAAATATATAATATTTATTATTTTTACGTCTTGTAAGTGTGCAATTCGGTGGCATTAAACACATACGATGTTGTGTCACCATCGTGACTATGTATACCCAAAAGTTTTTAATTATCCCCAACAGACCATCCCCCCCTTCCCTCCGTCCCTGGTAATCCCCATGCTACTCTCAGCCTTTGTGAATTTGACTACTCTAGGTACCACATATAAGTGGTATATACAGTGTTAGTCCTGTGTCTTGTTTATTTCACTTAGCATAATGTTTCGAAGTCCATCCATGTTGTAAGGGATATCAAAGTTTTATTCCTTTTCATGGATGAATAATATTCCATTGAATGTATGTGCCACAATTTGTTTATTCATCTATTGATGGACTCCGGGGTTACTTCCACCTCTTAGATATGGTAAATAATGTTGCCGTGATGTTAGTCTACACATATCTGTTCAAGTCCATGCTTTCAGTTCTTTGGGGTACATACCTAGTAGAGGAATTTCTAGGTACTATGGATGTTCTATGTTTAACTTTTTGAGCAAGTTCCTGGACAGTCTTGACTTTACCTGTAATTTCAACACAGTCTAGATGGTGTTGTTCAGTAGAACCTTCTGAAACGATGGGAATGTTCTATAATTCCATACTGTCAGATACAGTAGCCATTAGCTACATGTGGCTAATGATTGCAGGAAATGTAGCTTAGTATGCTTAATAAATTGAATTTTTAAGATTGATTTATTTATTTTGCAACATAGTGTTATTAACCATAATCACTATATCATACATTACATCCCCATAACTTACTTATTTTATACCTGGAAATTTGTACCTTCTGACCCCCTTCACCCATTTAGTAAACTTAAAATCAAATTTCTTTATTAATTTTTTTATTTTATTTCTAGGAGAGAGAGAGAGAGAGAGAGACAGCGTGAGCAGGGGAGGGTCAGAGAGAGAGGGAGACACAGACTCTGAAATAGGCTCCAGGCTCTGAGCTGGCAGTCAGCACAGAGCCCCACGCGGGGCTCGAACCCATGAACCGCGAGATCATGACCTAAGCGAAAGTCGGACGCTCAACCGACCAAGCCACCCAGGTGCCCCTTAAAATCAAATTTATATAGGCACATGAGGGGGGCACCTGGGTGGCTCAGTCAGTTAAGCGTCTGACTTTAGCTCAGATCATGATCTCACGGTTCATGGGTTTGAGCCCCGCGTCAGGCTCTGTGGTGACAGCTCAGAGCCTGGAGCCTGCTTCAGATTCTGTGTCTCCTTCTCTCTCTGCCTACCCTCTCCCGGTTATGCTCTGTCTCTGTATCTCAAAAATAAATAAATGTTTAAAAAATTTAAAAAATAGGCACAAGTGGCTTAGCGGATCAAATAACATATACTTATAGGCTGTGACTTTTTCTAATTCTGTATTTCCAACTTGGCCATTTTTCCTGAATTTCACATATGAACTTCTACTGTGTTTTCATGAACATATCCTTGATTCGCATGATCTTTATTTCTTTTGTGAACTATTGCTGCAGAATTTGAATTCATTTCCTAATGTGAAATTGGCATCAAACTCCAGTCAATTCTACTGCCAAAATGATCTTGTCTACATCACCTCAAGACACTTTAACTGGATCTAGACTGTCTACTGGGCAATGAGATCTAAGTGAAGTTCCTAAAACGTTAGTCTGACAAACTTTGTCTTTCTGAGACTCCTCATGACCTGATGAATTAAGACCGAATTCCTTATCTTAGCCTACAGTTTCTCAGGTTCTCTCTCGTTTCATTTCACATCATTTTCCAACAGGCAACAAGACTCCAGCTGTACCAAACTACCTGGAGTTCCTCAAATGTTCTCTCCCACTTCCATTTCTGCTACAGCTGTTATTCTGCTTGAAAATGCCCATCACTGTCTGTCAAAATTATACACTGTTACTCATCTTTTAAGGCTCAGCTCAGGGAACACCTCCTCTCTGTAGATTCCTCCGATCACATTCCACCCCCCACAATATTTTTCATTCATCCAATAGTGTGTATTGAGCATGTACTTTGTGTCAGACCAGTTTACAAACTGTGGCTGTAAGTGAGAAGCAGATAGGCTGAAAAGTGTCTTCATCAAGCTTGAAGATAGGGACTAACAAATAGGGAATAATAATAATAATGACATAGTTATAGCTATATTTAATCATCATACATAATAAGTGCTGTGGTGTGAGACAGTACATGGTGCTCTTAAAGAACTGCAGAAGGACACCTCACCTGGGCTTAGTGAGAACCTAGGGAAGGCTTCCTGGAGGAGGAAATGGAGGGATGGATAGGAATTGTTCAGGTAGTAAAGCATGGGAGCAGGGAACATGAATGCATGGCTTCTTGAAAGCGATGAAGGTGGTTCAGCAGGAGATTATGGAGTACTTTATAAACGAGTATCAAGACATTTGGAATTTATCCTGAAGGCAATGAGAAGCTATTGAGACAATGTGTGACGTGATAAGATCTGGTCTAAGAAGGACTCCTCTGGCCACAGTATGTGGAATGTACTGGAGGGGCCAGGACTATGGCAATAATCCAGGTCAGCGAACCATGCTCCAGGTCAAATCCGGCCCATGGTCTGCTTTTAGATGCCCTGCAATCTAAGAATGGTTTTTTATCCTTTTTACATTTTTGAATGGCTGAAGAAAAATCAAAAGAAGACTATGTCCCAAGACACAGTAAAAAGTAAATCAAATTCAAAGTTTGGTTTTCGTCAATAAAGTTTTATTAGAGCATAGGCAAGCCCGTTTGTTTACACATCGTCTATGGCCGCCTTCGGTCTACAGGATAGAGTTGAGTCATTGCACCACAGTTGAACCCACCAAGGTGAAAATGTTTATCTGACCCTTCACAGAAAAAGTTGGCCAACCTCTGATCTAAGTGAGATATCACAGTGAATTAGACCAGGCTACCCAAGCAGATGTAGACGCCTTGTCTTTTCCACAGCATGTGAATTAAAATGGTAACCTATTAGTGTTTTTTTTAATTGTTTTTTTTTTCTCTTCCATTAAACTGTGGACATCTTCAGAGCAGATATTTTTCTTTAGTTAACCTTGTCTCTCGGTATTTAGCATTCTGTCCTTGCTTAGTAAATGTTTGTTGGATAAGTAGACGTATGTGGGTTTATATGTCTTTGACACCCATGTATAGATACACAGAAAGCATCTGCTGCTTTTGCTTGCTGCCAGGAACCCTGCGATTTAGTTGAAGCTGAGCCCTTTTACCCCCTCTCCAGAGGTGGCAAGGTGACTCAGGCCTGTCCAGGAAGTCTTTTTTAAGTCTTTGCTTTTAATACTTGGAAACTCATAGAGCCAACTTTCCTTTCATTTACTATTGCCTAGAGTTGACCTTACTTTCTTTCTTTTTTTTTTTTTTTACAAATAGTTTATTGTCAAATTAGTTTCCACATAACACCCAGTGCTCATCCCCACAAGTGCCCTCCTCCATGCCCATCCCCCCTCCCCCCCACATCCATCAGTCCTCAGTTTTTGTTAGCATTCAAGAGTCTCTCATGAGTCTTTCCCCCACCATTTGCCCCCTTCTTCTCCCCCTTGGTCCTTAGTTCCTCCTAATCCTCCTATACGTGCAAACATATGATATTTGTCCTTCTCTGCCTGACTTATTTCGCTCAGCATAACACCCTCAAGGTCCATCCATGTTGCTATACATGGCCAGATTTCATTCTTTCTCATTGCCATGTAGCATTCCATGGTATAGATAAACCACATCTTCTTGATCCATTCGCCCGATGATGGACACTTAGGCTCTTTCCATGTTTTAGCTATTGTGGAGAGTGCTGCTATGAACATTCGGGTACATGTGCTCCTATGCCTCAGCATTTCTATATCCCTTGGGTAAATTCCTAGCAGTGCTATTGCTGGGTCATAGGGGAGTTCTATTGTTAGTTTCCTGAGGAACCTCCACACTGTTTTCCAGAGGAGCTGTACCAGTTTACATTCCCACCAACAGTGTAGGAGGGTGCCCATTTCTCCACATCCTCGTCAGCATCTAGAGTTCTCTGATTTGCTCATTTTAGCCACTCTGACTGGCGTGAGGTGGTATCTCAGTGTGGTTTTGATTTGCATTTCCCTGATGAGGAGGGATGCTGAGCATCGTTTCATGTGTCTGTTGGCCATCTGGATGTCCTCTTTGGAGAAGTGTCTGTTCATATCTTCTGCCCATTTCTTCACTGGGTTGTTTGTTTTTCGGGTGTGTAGTTTGGTGAGTTCCTTATAGATTCTGGATATTAACCCTTTATCTGATGTGTCGTTTGCAACTATCTTTTCCCATTCTGTTGGTTGCCTATTAGTTTTGTGGGTTGTTTCCTTTGCTGTGCAGAAGCTTTTAATCTTGATGAGGTCCCAATCGTTTATTTTTGCTCTTGATTCCCTTGCTTTTGGGGATGTGTCAAGCAAGAAGTTGCTGCGGTGGAGGTCAAGGAGGTTGTTTCCTGCTTTCTCCTCTAGGGTGTTGATAGTTTCCTGTCTCACGTTCAGGTCCTTTATCCATTTTGAGTTTATTTTTGTGCATGGTGTGAGAAAATGATCTAGTGTCATTCTTCTGCATGTTACTGTCCAGTTCTCCCAACACCATCTGTTAAAAAGGCTGTCTTTTTTCCATTGGATATTCTTTCCTGCTTTGTCAAAGATCAGTTGGCTTTATACTTTTGGGTCCACTTCTGAGTTCTCAATTCTGTTCCATTGGTCTATGTGTCTGTTTCTGTGCCAATACCGTACCATCTTGATGATGACAGCTTTGTAGTAGAGGCTAAAGTCTGGGACGGTGATACCTCCTGTGCTGGTTTTATTTTTCAGTATTACTTTGGCTATTCGAGGTCTTTTTTGGTTCCATACAAATTTTAGGATAGTCTGTTCTAGTTTTGAGAAGTAGGCTGGTGCAATTTTGATTGGAATTGCATTGAATGTGTAGAGTGCTTTGGGTAGTAATGACATCTTAACTATATTTATTCTTCCTATCCATGAGCATGGAATGTTTTTCCATTTCTTTGTGTCTTCTTCAATTTCCTTCATAAGTTTTCTGTAGTTTTCATCATACAGATCTCTTGTATCCTTGGTTAGGTTTATTCCTAGGTATTTTATGTTTTTTTGTGCTACTGTGAATAGGATCAGTTTCTTGATTTCTCTTTCTGTTGCTTAATTGTTGGTGTATAAAAATGCAACCGATTTCTGTACGTTGATTTTGTACCCTGCAACTTGGCTGAATTCTTGGATCAGTTCTAGTAGGCTTCTGGTGGAGTCTGTCGGGTTTTCTATGTAGAGTATCATGGAGTTGACCTTACTTTCATCCTGCCCCAAACTGGAGGGATATCCATGGGGAAAAGTGAAAGTTTCTCCCTCTAGCTACTCACTAGTCCTGCTCTTGTGTGGTACATAGAACCTAATGTCAAGGGTGGGCAGGTGGATTAGAGCATCCTGGTGCTTCTTGGAATGCCCTTGTGTAGAGAAGAAGCTCTACAAGAAACAAACAGGAAAGGTAAAAGAACAGCAAATGCAAAAGGTGGAAGGCAAGAAGAAGAAAAGAAAGAGGTACAATGTGCAACTGCGGCAGTGCGATGGACAATTACCTGAAATGCTGTGTCTTTGCACAAGAGGAATCTAAGATGAGGGGTAGGCACTTTGGAAGGAATACTACAATTTTTAAGACATTGGATATGATTTGGGGCGCCTGGGTGGCTTAGTCGGTTAAGCGTCCGACTTTCGCTTAGGTCATGATCTCGCGGTTTGTGGGTTCGAGCCCCGCGTCGGGCTCTGTGCTGACTGCCAGCTCAGAGCCTGGAGCCTGTTTCAGTCTGTGACTCCCTCTCTCTCTGACCCTCCCCTGCTCACGCTGTCCCTCTCTCTCCTAGAAATAAATAAAACATTAAAAAAAAAATTTAAAAAAGACATTGGATATGATTTATCAAATGTAAAATCATCTGAATTTGTGAGTGCTTTACAGATTATAAAGTCTTCTGCTTTTACACTGAAATATTTTAATTTTACAAGTAATATATGGGTACATACTTGTTTAAAATTTTTAAAACTAGGGGCGCCTAGGTTGTTTAGTCGGTCGAGTGTCTGACTTCAGCTCAGGTCATGCTCTCACCACTGGTGGGTTTGAGCCCTGATTGGGCTCTGTGCTGACGGTTGAGAGCCTGGAGCCTGCTTCGGATACTGTGTCTCCCCCTCTCTCTGCCCCTCCCATGCTCATGCTCTGTCTCTCTCTGTTTCTCAATAATAAATAAATGTTAACCAAAAAATTTTTTTTAATTAAAAAAATATATATATACAACAAAGAGCTAGGCTAGGTGCTTTTACCCTCTGTAACACAGTGGTGTCTTTAACCTTCTGAAAAACCTAGGTATTTTTACCCTCTCTAACACAGAGGATTATAGAGATATAACGTCCAGTATAGTCTCATACGTGCTAGATGGCAAAGCCAAATTTCTGGCTCGAATGTTCACACTCTTGACTCAAGAATCCTTCTGGAACCCGTGCCACTCTAAAGGGGAGCCCAGTGGCCTATACACACAGCTCGAAAGTGGAACACTGGCTTAAACTGAGTAGCCAGCTTCTCCAGAGAGCAGTGCCTGGTTTCCAAGTCATTCTCAAATGAGACTGCAGATCCCAAATGTTGTGGGTTAAATTGTGTCCCCCTAAAAAAGACACCATCAAAATTCTAACCCCTGACACATTAGAATGTGACTCCATTTGGAAATAGGGTCATTGCAGATATAATTGATTAAACTAAGTGAGGTCATACAGGAGTAGAGTGGGCCCTCAGTTCAATGTGACTGGTGGTCTTATAAGAAGATAGCCAGATGAAAACACAGAGACACAGGGAAAATTCATCTGATGATGAAAGCAGAGATTGGATTGTGCAGCTACAAGCCAAGGAATGCCAAAGATTGCCAAGAAACTACCAGAAACTAGAAGAGATAAGGAAGGATTTCCCTACTGTTTTAAGAAAGACCATGGTCCCAGCAATACCTTGATTCCAGACCTCTAGCCTCCAGAACTGTGAACCCATAAATTTCTGTTGTTTTAAGCCACAAAGTCCAGCCGTTCCAGGGCACCAATATACCAGGTAAATTCTACATAACAGAGGCAAATGCTTTTGCTAACAACTTCTTCATAAAAAATAACCATAGTCTTTTGGTCAGGATGACATTTTCTGTTTATATCTTAAGTTGCTCAAGACAAAACAGAAGCTTTTCTAAAATGCCAGAAATAATATGATTTTTATCTTTCAGTTACTCAATGAGGATTTAAGAGGTCAAAGAAAAATAGTATGTCCTTGGTTTAAGAGCAAATAGTCAATATTTAATCCCTGAAGTTATTTCCCTCAATGTTTTGTTATAATTTTTTTTTAAACTCTGAGGTTATTTTGTTGGAAACATATAAGAAATAGTTACACATTATTGTTGTATGAGAACCGTTTTTGACTTAAACTCTGGTAGGAAATGTATAAAACATGGATGCTACCTGAAGCATATATTAATTTTTTTTCTCTCCTTGCAGAAGAAGCCTGCAAGAAGGTCGCTGAATTTCTTCATTGAACTACTTTTGTGTTGGGAATGACCTCTATGTAATAGTATGAGGTGAAGGTCTTTCCAATTTTAATATATCGCCTATCCTTACTACCCTAACCTATCATTCCTTCCCTTAGAGTAATTTCTTTGGGCTAGAGAACAAAGGTGGGGAGAGTGACTTCAGAGATTATAGTAATTCAGACACCTGAGAGAGGCAGAAGATGAGTGTTTAAATTCTCCGTGGCTCTTGTCCCATTGGCTGGTTAGCATGGAATAATTTACTTGGTCTGCTAAAATTTACTGGCAATGTCAAAGAATCTGGATTGGAGAGGCTAAATTTGCTGGTGGAGAAATTACAATCATAAGAGCTTGGGGTGTTGTTAGAAAGACCGGTAGACTTGTTATATGGACAACATCCTTATGTGCATAATGTTCTTAGATGGACAACATTCTTACCTGGACAACATTCTTACTTGGACAATGGTCCTTCTCCATCTAGGAAGGTCACCTTCTCCCTTGGGTGAGCCAGCTTTGGGAGTGACACTCTGGAGCAATTAGGAATAAAGGTCCACCCACCAAGGAGCAAGTGGAGCCACCTCATCGATGAATGGAGGAGGGGTGGGTACGAATACTACCTTCATACTCTGGTGAGGAGGGAGAACGCACAATGGGGCCTTGAATAGCAGTATTCTAGAAGCAGGAAGATGGGAATCAGTGCTAAGGAGAAAGCCCAGCAGAGAGGGAGCAGGAAAAAACAAAGGAGAAAAGGACACTCCGAGAACGACCTTGCCTTTCATTGGTTTTACCTAGAGCTAACCATTTTCCTCCTGCCCAAAGCTGGTGAGATACCCACCAGGAACAGTGAAAGGCTTATCCCTCTAGGAACCCACTAGTTCTGCTCTTGCAATGCCCCCCCCCCCGCCCCCAATGTGGAACTATTCACTATGTGGCAGTCATCATTTTGGCCTTGGGTTACAAGAGGAAATAATTTGCCCTTCACCTTTAAAATCTTTCCTTCTCCTTTCAGATGACTGCAGGGAGAGTGTAGGTCTCGGTTATAACTTCTGAGTTACCCCTCGCAGGAAGCTCGATACGCTTCTTGGGAATGAGGACGTTGTTTTATACATTCAGGAACATCTCCATAAATATTTGTCGATTGATTGATTATGTCTACATCGCCCATCAAATCACATCTACCTAGGGTATGTACATATAAACATCCTGCTCTGAGACATATTTCTGACCTGTCATATTGAATATAAAACAGAAGGAAATAAAGCCAGGGAACAAGCACATGTTATGCAGACGTACTTGCTTTATACACTGCCTGGTTCAGAACCAACGGCAGAGATTTGCAGGGACTAATACACTTCAGATGAGCAAACGCTAAAATCTGTGTTTGCAAATAAATAGAAATGACTTTCTGGAGGGAAGAAAGGTGGCGGAAAGGGGGTGGCGTAAGGAAGAATGTGTAGAATTATGAGAAGAACATCTGGTTCAGTTAAAGAATAAAACCTAGGAAAACACAACCTCTGGGCCTGGATAATCTTCAGTTTATGTTGATGATAGCTTCAGAAGAACTGGGACTTTGTCCTTTTCTTTATAATAAGAAATAGGTGTTTGGTCTTTGTCCCCTTTTCTGGGGTAGTGCTCCCATTCAGTGCCACCTCTGACCTTGGGGTGGGGAGAAGGACCAGAGGTTGAATCAGTCACCAATGGCCAGTGATTTCATCAATCATGACTAAGTAGTGAAGCATCCATAAAAAACCAAAGAGCTTCTGGGTTGGCGAGCCCATGGAGATATGGAGAGAGTGCTGGGTCTGAGAGAGCATGGGCATGCCATGCCCTTTCCTCATACCTTCTGAGTTACATCCTTCTGTGATAAACCAGTATTCTAGTAAGTAAAGTATCTTCCTTGAGTTTTGTTAGGTACTCTAACAAATCAATGAGTCCCAAGGAGGAAGTCATTGATACCTCCAGTGTATAAACTGGTTGATCAGAACCACAGGTGATAAGCCAATGGGCATCTTAAGTAGGGGTGGGGTGGGGGCAGTCTGTGGGATGCACTCCTTTCCCCCCACATTGGAAATGGGTGTAGACTGTTATAAGACCCCAGGCCACAACCGGTGTGCAATAAATATTTGTTGAATGAAGGAAAGAAACTCTGGAAATAATTTCCTGCTTCTGTGGAACACATTAAACCTATGTTTTTTTTTACATCAAAGAGTTTTTTGTTTTGTTTTGTTTTAGATGCTGAAGTCTCTTCAAACAACATCCTGCTGAATATAAATAAAGGCAGAGCCACCCTTGAATCAAGTTCAAATGGGAAGTCCAGTGATGTCTTCCAATCATCTCTACCAATCTCCCGTCTCCATGCCAGATGCTCTAATTCACTAGGCCTGGGGAGCAGCAGATCTGGGTGTTTGGGGGAAGCTTCCTAGGTGGTTCCGACACAGAGGCAGGTTTGGAAAGCACACAGTTCCAGGGCTCCCCTGGGCACTAGACTGCGTGCTTCACAAGAACAGGGAGTCTACACACGCTGCACCCTCACAACTGGAGGGCCACATGCCGCTAAGGCACCAACACTATTTACCATGCTTCTGTTACTGCAGCTGCTTGTCTGTGGCCCTCCAGGTTCCCTTCAGGCTGATTTTGGATTACAAAGATTGTTAGAGTCACAATAGACGCTCAGTGAATGTCTATTGATTTAGTCTAGCATTCTCAGAAAATGTGGGGATAGGGCAGATTTTTCTTCCCTTCATCTGAGACAGAGCTTTCCCCCTTTGAAATGTCTCTTTCTGACATTTTTCTTCACAGCATCCCAGTGGGTGGGGAAAGACCAGCATCCCCCTCCCACCCCATTTTATAGATGGGGAAACTGAGAACTAGAAAAATGTATTTGTTTACTCCTTGCCAAAAAGGCAATTCAAAGCGGAGCTGGGACTGGCTTCTATGGACGTATTTACAGTGATTGTCTCTCCTTAAGCCACAATAAGGAAGATCTTTTCTCCCGAGAGTACATTAGAACAAGCCCTAATATAAATGTCTTCTACTCCGCAGATAACTGGTAATGTATGATTATGATACGATCTCATGATTTTGTTCAGCAACAAACACAATCTTATATTTTATTTCAGAGATGATAAACTTTACAATCAGATAATGTTATTTTTTACACTTTGGGTCCCTCAGCCCCTTTTAAAATACTACTTAGACTTTTCCTATCAGCAGTATTTATATACTGCATTTCCCATTTATTTTCATCAAGCCTGTTCTCTCAAAGATTCTAATAAGCTTCCTTTGTAACTGAATCCCTCTATTTCCTCTCCAGTACCTATGAAAGAACAGACCTCCTCTGAAAGGCACAACATTTAATGTATTAGCTTCCACTCTGATTCTCAGACTTTTCTAGATAACCTTGAAAGGGCATCAGTTCTATGGTGTTCTCTAATGAATATCATGGGGACGTGCACATTTTGACCCAAACCACGAGAGGAGCTCCTTTGGAAGTTATCCCAGATTTAGGTCTGCAGGATCATAAGAATGAGTTTATTTATGGACAATGATTATGTGAAATCTGTAAAAATACAGAAAATTCTAATCATTGCCTTACTCTCAAGCGTCTCTCCTCAATCTGAGCATAATTTCTTTCAGTTTTGATCAGGATGTGTGATGCATACCTAATGGGCTTCCCACCGCCATCTGGCAAACTGTGCAAGTTCACAGCTCGCACTACGGCAGCAGCAAGCAATACCACAAGCCAAATTTAAAGTAAAAGTGGGCTACGGGACAGTTGAATCCGTAAGAATGAGTTCTCTTTTAGCTCCAGAAATGCTTTTTGGTGGGGCAACCATCTTTAATAGTTTGTAAGTTTCCATAGCCTTCAGAGAGGGCCCTTTTTACCTGCGCTGACGAAGGTAAATCTGAGTTTCCAAATTGTGTTGTTACCCAAGAAAAGTTTGCTTATTTGTGGAGTTTCAAGGCTTTCTTCAGTTAGAATCACTCATTCATCACTAGTTGTTAGAAAACAATTGAATTATATTAGGAGGCTGGGTTCCGAGGACTTTCTTTTAACTTGAGAAAATGCTCATGTATATCAACCAATATTCAAAATTGTGTTTATGAATAATAATTCTAGGAAAACACCTTAATTGACTTGCTTGAAAGTGTTGTTACTGTCAGTTATTCTTCACTTCAAGATGGGTCACTAGGTGCCTCTAAGTAACACTGGAGGAGCAAATGAAGATGCTGAGGACTCTGGCGATTGCAATTACATCCAGGGTAATTGATGCTCTTTATAATGCTTGCATGAAATAATTTTTCCCTTAAGAAATACTTACTTCCATATCCTTTTCACGTTATCCTATTCCCAGGTCGGAACTTATCTTTGTATTATATTCACTTATGTAAGTCCATAATATTTTAGTTGTGAGTGTAACTCAAGCAAACTGACTTGAATTTGCTTCGACTCCAAGGAGGAGCTGAATAACTATTTCATTGGTTCTAAAATTTGCATTACAATTTTTAAAAATATCTCTGAAATAAGATGAGTCTAACACTTGATAGCACATTATGGTTTAATTGCAAGTGTATTTACATAAAATACATACTAACAAAGTGGTGCATCTCTTAACTGATGGTGTCTTAAACTTGATCAGATATGGGAAGTCACAGGAAGGCCATAATGCCGTTGAGTCTCAGGAACCACTTGAACCAGAAGCTCAAACCTTACTAGAACTCTCTGTCTGACCATCTTCCCTCATTTGGGTTGGCTTCATTTCTTTCAATTCAGCCTGGCTTCCTCCTCTACATGCAAGAGACAGGGCTCCCAATGGTGCTCCCAGTTTCATATCTTCTGGGTTCCACAAACTGAGTCACAAACTCAAAGCTATCAGTAAAGGCACTCACTGTCTTAGTTTGGGTCAGGTGCCCATCCCTAGATCAGTCCCATTTGGTTGGGGGAAATGTGGTTGTGAAAGACTCTTAAGGAGAATACACGAATCAGAAAGGTCCTATAGGAGCCATGCAGACAGGAGGGATGGTGGAGAGTGCAGAGGAGTCAGTTCTGGGGCGGGGGGGGGGGGGGGGAGGGGATGTTACCACTAATGATCTTGCTTTGAGAATGTTAAACCTTTACTGGTCCACTTCGGCTCTTTGTTCTCTTCCCAACTGGAGCCACTGGTTCTCATTGATAGCTCCACCCTCGTGTTCAGGACATATTGCAAGAGGGAAAATTCAGGAAAAATAGAGGTATTTATAGATCACATCCCCTTGCCTCTTATTCACAGAGGGCAAGAATGCTTAGGGAGAAAAAGTGTGTGTGCTGATAGCAGGTTCTGCCATTTATACAGGACTCCAGACCCTTCTGGATTATACCTCAGAGGCTAGCAAGCTAACAATCCACTCGCAGCCTCCTTTGCAAGTAGCTTCCACTAGAGACTCAGTAGGTGGAGTGGATAAGATGAGCTGGCAGCCCCTGGGGAGCTAGGGCCCCGCAGTGGAGACTGATTTTTCAGGAGCACCCGACACAACCATGTGATGCCCCTTACTCTCGGCAGCAGAAAAGAGGTTTCCTGGCATCAGACAGCATCTAGTGTGATTGGGTATGTCTCCTGGTGGCGTTGTTCCTGGCCATTTGGCCGCCAAACTTGGTTCTGGCCTTCTGGGAAATTCTGTAAGCCTGGATAGCGCATGATAAATCCATTTCATTTGAAATAAGCTAGCGTGGATTCTGCTGTCTGCGGCTCATATCCCTTGCTGATACTCTCACACTGTCAGCAAGGACATTACAACTTTTCGTTTAGTCACAAAAAATAGTAAAAATTGGGTCTACTGGAGAAGTAGCCACATGGAATCAAGTCTCTCTAATCTTTTATCCTTTACATCCACTTTTGAGCTCATCCAGTATGTTCACCCACATTATCTCCTAAGAGATGGACAGAGGGCATAAGCCCCTGTTATTACTGAGGATGTGGGAAAACAGATGCCCTTCCTGAGAGAGATACATGGCTAAAGGCATACACTCTGGAGTCCAGTTCACTAATCCATGGCTTTGATCAAGTAGTTTGACTTCTCTGTGCTTCCATGTCTAACTAAAATGTGAAATGAAGATGAAAAATACCTACCTTAAAGAGCTGTTTGAAGGAATAACCTTAAGCAACCATGCAGAATATTTGGGAAGTTGCCTTGGGCACAGTAAACTCTCAGTCAGCATTTACTTTCATACCATTTACCGTTGCTGAGTATAAACTGGTATATCCTTACTGGAGGACAGTGTGGCAATATCTATCAAAAAGTCTGTGCACTTCGGCTCAGCAATTATACTTGGTATCTAATCAACAGAAATACACTTTCCAGAATGTTCTCCAGTGGGGAAATAGTTAAATAGATTGCATCATATCATGGAGTACTGTGCAGCCATTTAATAAGAATAATGGTTGCAGCCCCCCTGGAAAACAGTGTGGAAGTTCCTCAAAAAATTAACAAGAGAACTCCCCTAGGACCCAGCAATAGCACTGCTAGGAATTTACCCAAGGGATACAGGAGTGCTGATGCATAGGGGCACATGAACCCCAATGTTCATAGCTGCCAACAATAGCCAAAGCATGGAAAGAGCCTAAGTGTCCATCAGCTGACGAATGGGTCAAGAAGATGTGGTTTTATCTATACGATGGAATACTACATGGCAATGAGAAAAAATGGAATCTGGCCATGTGTAGCAACATGGTTGGACCTTGAGGGTGTTGTGCTGAGCAAAATAAGTCAGGCAGAGAAGGACAGATACCATATGTTTCACTTATAAGTGGAACAGGAGAAACTTAACAGAGGACCATGAGGGAGGCGAAGGGGAAAATAGTTGGGGAGAGGGAGGGAGGCAAACCATGAGAGACTCTTGAATGCTGAGAACAAACGGAGGGCCGATAGGGGTGGGGGAGAGGGTAAGGAGGGTGATGGGCATGGAGGAGGGTACTTGTTGGGATGAGCACTGGGTGTTATATGGAAACCAACTTGACAATAAACTATAAAAGAAAAACAAATAAGAATAACAGAAGTCTGTACCTTCTACAGGGAAAGATCACTACTATCTAGATTGTCCATGTATTCAACAAATGCTTATTGGGGATTTGCTTTGCCCAAACTGGTCCAGGTGCTGAAAGTTAAAACTATTAAGTCATGGAATAGTCTATGCAGTATGACCAACGGGAGTTGAACAATAATCTGCATCTGTGTACAAATGTCTCCTGGGCTGTGGTCACCTCTGCCCGGCGATAAAGAGGCCTCAGCTGGCTCTCTCCAGGCCAACCAGAACGGATGCCGAGGCTTGCTTTACCACATCACCGCTTCTTGTGTATCCTGGCTCCATCTTGGAGGTCTATAAATGGCCTGAACCTTTGGAAAGGGCAAGAAGGTTCTAAGGCATGAACAGCCACCATATCTGTTGGACAGTTGATGGTTGTCCAGCTGGCTGCTGTTTCTAGAAAGTCCCTGCCAGAGGACAAGCACAAGAACATCTGAAGTGTTCCTGGGCTCTGCTTACTCAAATGGCTCCTGGGTCTCGGCAGACATTGCCTTCGCCCCCCGGTGGCTTTGCTGCTCACAAGGGAGGACGGCTGAACCTCCCCTTGGGTGGACATGTTGCTTGCTTCGCATCCTGCTCTCATCTGGACTCACACAGACCCCCTATCGTGTCCTGTCCCTTCCATTTCTCCACTTCCTAGCTATCTCTGGTGGCAAAGCAGTTGGCTTTTTCATGCATTCTATGTCCAGGCTACTGTTTATGCTGCGAATATGGCAGGGCTTTGACTTTGATACATAAGATCAAGATTCGGGATTCCCGAGAATACTTACTTTTATTATAGGTCTTTGGAATTCCCAGCTTGGGCCATGTGCCATCTTGATTCCTGCAATGCCCCTGCCTCATACTCCTGCTTTAATGGTGTGTGTATGTGGGGAGTATGACTAAAAGAGTGAAAAAAAAAAACCCACCCCAAATTTAAAAAACCATCCGAAATAACAACAGCAAGTACTGAGGACAAAACCACAGTGATTAATATACCAAAATGTTATTCTACCACACACGTTAGTGGGATTTACCTCTGAGGAATGGAAGGGGGTTGATAGGAAGGTGAAGCAAACTATTTTCACTCTGAAAGCTACTTTTGGTTTCTTTGGATTATTTATAGACGTGTTTTAATGCTATCTTTAGTAATGAAAACTAATGATAAAACACAACAGTTTCCAATGCAGGCCATAGTGTTTGAATCTCAGGCTTGGTGTCCGTGTGTGTGTCCTGAGCTTCTCACTCCTTTGAACTTCTCATCTACTGACCGTACTTATGTCCTAATCAAGGCCGAGTCTTTCCAGACGCCTCCCAGAGCTCACCTCCTCAGGAAGACTTTGTGGATTTCTTTCACACGGTCTACTCCAGACTGGGTTGGGTACCCTTTCCAGTACCTGTCTGCACTCTCCACAGACTATAGTATTTCCCAGGTGGCCTTAAAAACTTGTTTATGTGTTCATCTTCCTCTCTCCGCAAGGATAGAAATTGTGTCTCGTGCATTCCTAGGACTCCAGATCCCACCATAGTGCCTGACACGTGGGAGGCTCAGTACAATGCTTATTCGAATTTGGTTCCTGCATCCAAGTCAGAGAATCACTGCCCTGAAATAAATATGTGCAGACGCAAAAAAACAAAACAAAACCAAAAACCAAAAAACAAAAAACAAAAACAAACAAAAAAACTAACAGCAACTCCTTTTTCCTTGTTAACTGTCAGGGTTTTTTTTCTTTTTAAAAGTTTATTTATTTTGAGAGACAGAGAGCGAGAGCATGAACAGGGAAGGGGCAGAGAGAGAGGGAGAGCCAGAATCCCAAGCAGGCTCCGTGCTGTCTGCACAGAGCCCATGGGGCTCAATCTCACGGCCTCTGGAGGTCATGACCTGAGCTGAGATCAAAAGTCAGATGCTTAACTGCCAGAGCCAGCCAGGCGCCCCCCTGACAGTTCTTTTTTCTGTATCTTCCATATCTTACCTTTCACATCAGTTGTTCCTTCTTCACATTCCAAAGGCAAACTTCCGTTCTCAATTTACCAGGAAGATTCAGACCCTCTCCTCTTCCCTCTAGTCATAACCAATTATGTGTGAGCCAGCCTGCTGAGACTCCTGACTACCTGTGCTTTTGCAAGCACCTCCTTCTCCCCCCACGAGCCTCGGTTCCGTGAGCTCGTTAATTACCACCACTGTCTGTTATCTCAGACATAGCTGGGCCTGACTGGCACACTGCAACAAGGGGATACATTCATGCACTCAACCATTATTGGGCACCTGTTGTATGCCAAGCGCTATGCTGGATGTGAGGCTCCAGAGACCAATAAGAGGCTGTCTTTGTCCTTGTAGCAGTTAGGATCCCAGCAGAAGATAGATGGAGCTTCAAACTGGGTCATTTGACGAGAACGTAGACAGAGTTTAGGGAAACCACATGGGATGGCATAGTCCCCTGAGGCTAGGAATAGTGGGAACTACCATCCTTAGCCCTGACGTGGGGGAAGCTGGGAGATATGGCTGCTGGAACATGGGAGAAGAGAAAAGACCAGCAAACTATGTAGAGATGCTTCCTGACGGTGTGGCCTTCAGTCAAGGGCTGAAGTCAGGGCTGAGATCAGCCCCGAAGTCATCAGTCAGCTGCTGGCAATCTAGCAAGGAGGGAGCTGGGAATAAATACTTTGACCTCACTCTCCTTACCCTACGGTGCCTTTTCCCAACCAGTTGGAAGCCAGTCGGGGAGGAAGCCAATTGATGAAGTGTATACACCAGCCTCCTGGAGCCGAGCGGAAAGCAGGTGGGTAGAGTGGACCCAGATGGGCAAATAAAAGGTATCCTGTGAGTCTTCAAGGAGATGAGTATCCACCAGAAATAAAAACAGGTGCTTATAATATAGTCTGGGAAGTGATGGGGTGGATGCATAGGATACACTGGTGTGATTACTGGATGCCAGGCACTATTCTGAGTGTTTTACCTGCATGACCTAAAAAATCCTACAGTGTACAAGGTACTGGGGCCGGAAACTAGTCTGGAAGGATCAGATAAGTTTTTGGGGGGAACCCAAAGTGGAGATGAGTCCTCAAGTTTGGGTGAAGCTAGGTTTAAGGATGGGGCGAGAGCAGAGATACAGAGAAATAAAATGGTGTGATTGGAACCTCATGAAGTTCACTGTTGAGTTTAGGGAAGGCGGTGTTTGGATGATGGAAGGCCAATATAAATGTTATCAAATGGATAATGGGCAGCAAATGGGCCATTTTTTCATGGAGATTGAACTGACATGTAACATTATATTAGTTTCAGGTGTATGACATAATTATTTGATATCTGTGTATATTGTGAACAGATTGCCACGTAAGTCTAGTTAACATCCATCACCATACATAGTTACACTTTTTTTCTCGTGATATAACTTTTATGATCTACTCTCTTAGCACCTTTCAAAAGTGCAATGCAGTCACTATGGTCACCACACTGTACTACATCCCCATGACTTATTTAGTTATAATTGGAAGTTTCTTCCCCATTTTGTCCCCCCCACCCCTTTCTGGCAACCACCAATCTCTTCTCTGTATTGATGGGCTTGTGTTTTGGTTTTGTTCTTGTTTTTTGGATTCCACATATAAGTGAGATCAATGGTATTTCTTCCTCTGACACTTACCATAATGCCCTGTAGATCCATCCACGTTGTCACAAATGGCAAGATTTCCTTCTCTTTCATTGCTGAGTAATATTCCATTGTGTGTATATACCACATCTTCTTTACTCATTAATCCATCAATGGGCACTTAGGTTTCCCTCAACGATGGGCAGCAGATGTACAGTTTCAAACAAGATAGTGAAATGGTGAGCTTGGCAATCAGGGGTACCTCCATCTCCTGTCCCCTAAAAACGTGCACGGCCCACGTACTTATAGACCCATCATGTTTCTAAATAGTAGTTCTTACTGACTTGCGCTAAATTAAATCTAAACACTCAAGACCACCTCAGGGATGGCCCCAGAGCCCCCCAGGATGGGAGATCATTTCTGGCACCAAGCCTCTGCTTTTGGGAAGGAGGGCTGCCTGTGCCAGTGTAGCTTCCAGCCACTACCCTCCCTGTGAGGGCACTTGGACTCCCCACCTTTTTATCTTCATAGTTACCACATTTACATGAACCAGCAGGTGGGTGTGCCATGGATAAGGCAATAATATTAATAATAATAATAATAATAAACAATAAATATTTGTAAGTAATAGGTCATTGGTAGGATCATAATCAACTTCTACCCCTCCTATTCTCACAAGTTTACTGTACATCATCCATTAAAAATTCAGAAAAGGATCAAGAAGCAAATACAATAGAGGGGGCTAAAGAGGAAGAAGAATGTAACATTTGGACCAAAAGCTTTTGCTGCCCTGCATGCTGTATAGATGGTTCGTGTTTCTCCCATTCCTGAGCTGAACATCCTGCCTTTGCCCTTCTTTCTGGAGTTTGATACAATTTAGGCACTTTCTTGGAACTATCAGAAACCTATCATCCCTCACATGTGTGAATATTTAAGGGTAGCCAGCTCTAGAACACAAGACACTGAGTCCAGATAGAAAGCTTCTAAATCACTGGTGTGTAGACCAGATGGCTCTCTGGAAGCAATATTTGGGCTTATTATTGGGCTTATTGTTAATTGGTGGAATATTACACTCCCCACAGTAAAGTAGTGATTACAAGACCAAGCCCCCCTTCAGGAATTCATCACAATAAATGGCCTCTTCTGCCTTCTGTTAATTTAATCTCCAATCCACTATGCGTCATGTTAGTATTCTCTAATAGAAAATGGATGACATCCATGCTTATGCAACTTCTGGTTGAGTGCTTTATGCGCCAGCCATGCTTATTTGTGAGTCATCATTGTGTCTGTGTGAAAACACTGCTGCAAGCTGTGTGTGCCTGTGTGGGTGTTTTATGTATGGGTGTAGTCGACAGCCCGGGAAGCCAAACCTGTTGGTGAAGGGATTTTCACTTACCTACGAGACTGAGCTGAACATTGAATCGAAATCAGATTAATTTCAACTGGTTATTTATACATAATGTAAGGCTAGCAAAAGGCAACGTAACCAGATGGCAGGCCCTTTTGCTCGCAGCTACTCTCTGGGGGAGAAGAGTGGACAGAAAAATCAAAGGATTCTTCCAGGCCCAGAAAAATCAAAGGATTCTTCCAGGCCCGGCAGCCTGTGGTTAGTTCTCCAGTCTACCTGGTAACAAAATGGGCTTCTCCAGCTCTAGAGGTAGAGTAAAACTTTCTTTCTTCGAGTAAAAGATAGTGTGTAGTATAACAGATAAGAGGATAGAATCTGGATCCTGACCATCTTGCTAGCTGCGTACCTTTGGGCAAAGTTTCCTTATCTGTAAAATGGGGTGATAATAGTATCTATCTCCTAGGGTTGCTATAGGGATTAAACGATGTAATACATTAAGAGAACTTAGTACCTATCACAGTGGTACTCAAATAGCTGCCTTCTCTCGGAAGGTTCAGGAAGGTTCCCAAGGCTGGAGCTTGAATCACACAAAGGAACACGGTCTCAGACTCCCTGAGCTGAGCCTTAAGAGGATGGCTCACATGGGTGTCCTAACACTTGTCTTTTCTCTCCAATCTCTCTTGCCTGTGTGGTCTTCTCTTGGTGATCACTGGGCAGCTCTGTCTTGTCCTTGACACTCAGGTAAGGGCGATTCTTTCTTTCCCTGGAGTTCAGTGTTCATGCAAGCTGTGGTGTGTGTCTTTTTATCAGACTCTGTTCTTTTCCACCCCCAGCCCCGCAGGCGCCGGTGCCTCCTTGCCAGGGATGATTCTTTTCATCTTGCTCAAGTTCGGGCAGCTCCGTCAAACCCCCTATTTGCTCTGATGGAGTGTGGGTGACTTCGTGACTGCCTTCCCACCTTATCTGAGACCAGTTTGTTTTCCCCAAAGTGCTATAATTGGCAGGCTGGGTGTTTCCTGTTTTTCTGCGCCCTGTGGGCATGGTAGGGGGACTCAGCTGTCACTGTGTGCCCTCTTCATTAGAAACCCCGAGCTCTGTGCGTGTTTCTATTTCAGAGAGTTCATTCCACCTGCTGGACTCCATTTCCACAGGCTCCGGATCCCTTCTGCAATTAAGAAGGCAGCCCTTGGAGCTTTCCCATCCGTGGCTTTCCAGTTGAATGTCTCACCCAATTTCTCCCCAGCAGCGAGTTTCATTCCCTGCAATCAGAAAAGATAAAGACCAGCACACAGATGGGTTCTTTGCAGATCTGAGTGTTGATGACGGTGCTCAGTATTTCGTGACCCCTGAGAGAAGGAGTCGGGGTCAACAGCCCCCCCAAGATGCTGCCCTGCTTAGTTCCCATATCTTGTATCCTTCCTGTGCCACCTTTTTGAGGTTTATGGTATCGGAATGTGCTTCTTACCTCCCTTGACTGCTGCTCGTGAATTTCTGGAGGACTTGCTTTCACTTGTTTCAATTATTTCCTGAGGAATTAGCTACAAGGCAGCTTCATGGTCCACAGTAATCCAGAAGTTGTATTTTTCCTTTTTAATATGAACAAGACCTACTCCATATGCAGTAGAAGCCTTGACTTTACTAGCCTATGTACCACATCTGCCTCTTTTATGGCCTGGCTTTTTCTTTCCAGGGCTCCACACATAAATCAGCAGCCTTTCTACATGAGCCATCTGGTCAAACGGCAGCATATATTATCTCCAGCTTTCAAATCTCTCCCCAGCAACCAAGGTAATGGTGGATCAGAGAATCATCTGTAGGCCATGTGAACTGATTGGCTAGAGTCAGCCACAGAAGTGAGTCTCTCTCCCGAGCAGCGATGGAGGAGAGCGGTTACTGCATGGGTTTTGGAGAAACACTGCTAGGGTTCAACTTCTGTCTCTACCACTTAGTAGCTAGCTGTGCAAAGGTGAGCAAGTCATTTAATTTCCTGTGCCTCTATTTCCTCATCTGTAAAATGGGATGATGAGAATTCATCTTACCTATTAGAATTTCTGTGAAGCTTAAATGAGTGATTATAGGTGATGTGTTTTGAAAGAGTGCCTAACTCCGGCGCCTGGCTGGTTCACTCCATAGAGCATGTGGCTCTTGATCTCGGGGGCATGGATTCAAGCTGCATATTGGGCAAAGAGCTTACCTAAAAAAATGAAACCAAAAAAAAAAAAAAAAGAGGGGCACCTGGCTGGCTCATTCGACAGAGCATGTGACTCTTCATCTCATTGTCGTGAGTTTGAGCTCCGTGTTTGCCATAGAGATTATTTAAAGAAATAAACTTTAAAAAAGGAAATTAAATAAAATAGTGCCTAGCTCATTATAACTATTTGGTATGTAGTATCTACGACCTTCTTTTCTACTCTGTTGTTCATTGTCTCACTAGCTAATTCCAGCAAGTCCTGGTCTTCAGTGACCGAGGAAGCAAATGTACTCTTTTTGAGGAAGAGTGAAGTCAAAATATAACGGCCCTGCTGATAGAGATAGGAGTGAGAAGGGTTAGAGATGAAATAAAAGTGGGAATTACTGAAGCTGCGTGATGGGCACGTGGGCGTTGCTGCATTTACTGTTTTCTCGTTATTGTGCATATTCATTTTCCATAGTAAAAACTTAAAAACAAAACTAGAGAGGCTTCTGGGTGGCTCAGTTGAGTAAGTGTCCGACTTTGGCTCAGGTCATGATTTCACGGTTCGTGAGATCGAGCCTTGTGTCGGGCTCTGTGCTGACGGCTCTGAGCCTGGAGCCGGCTTCGGATTCTGTGTCTCCCTCTCTCTCTCTGCCCCTCCCCCACTCACGCTCTGTCTCTCTCTCTCAAAAAAATAAACATTTAAGAAAACAAAACAAGAGGTGAGCTCTGTCAGTGTGGACAATGTGCAGTGAGCTGGGAGCTCTCATAAGATCTGGGTGGGAGGCCAGAGGGTGCCAAACAGCCTGGAAAACAGTCTGACAGGGTAGATCAAGAACCCTGAAAATGTTTCTTCTAGTGACAATTGCTGCTTGAAAAATTGCTCAGAAACTTGGCTTAAAACACCATTTTATTATTAAGACAAAAACGGGGCACCTAGATGGCTCAGCCGGTTAAGCATCTGACTTCGGCTCACTGTTTGTGGGTTCGAGTCCTGTGTCGGGCTCCGTGCTGACAGCTCGGAGCCTGGAGCCTGCTTCGGATTCTGTGTCTCCCTCACTCTCTGTCCCTCCTCCACTCGCTGTCTCTCTCTCTCAAACATAAATAAACATAAAAAAAAACCCACACTATTTTATTAAGCTCACAGATTCTGTGCATCAGGAATCAAATGGTAGGGATGGCTAGTCTGCTCCGTGACTTGTTTGGCCGCAGCTGGTAAGCCCTGAAGGCCAGGCAGCCGGAATCTTCTGACGGTATGTTCAGTCACAAGCCTGGACTGGTGTTGGGACTGTCCCTGAGGGAGTCTTTCTGGGCCTCCACGTGGGTTGGCCTCCTCTCAGCTTGGTGGCCTTGTGGCCGTCTGGTTGTTTATGTGGTGGCTCAGGGCTCCAAATGCGAGTGCCCTGGCCATCGAAGTTCAGAGGTCACATAGCATCGGTTCTGCTCAGTCTGTTGGTTCAAGTTGTCACAAGTCTGTTGAGATCCAAGGAGACGGGAAATAGACCCCGGCTCTCTATGGGAGGAGTGCCAGAGAATTTGGGGGTCAGGAGTCAAAACTGCCTCAGTGTTTATGTCTATGACCCAGTGATTTCGCTTTGAAGGAATTTATCTTAACAAAATCCTTCAAAATATGAACAAAGTTTTGTGTGCAAATATATATACATATACATGTATATATATTTCAGCATAGTTTAGAATAATGAAATATTATAAATAAACATTTTAAAAAAGGTTTAGTTTTTTAAAATGTTTATTTATTATAATTTTTTAATATTTATTTATATTTGAGAGATAGAGACAGTGTGAACGGGGTAGGGGCAGACAGAGAGGAAGACAGAATCCGAAGCAGGCTCCAGGCTCTCAGCCATCAGTGCTGAGCCTGATGTGGGGCTCGAACTCACAAACCACAAGATCATGACCTGAGCCAGAGTCAGACACTTAACCAACTGAGCCACCCAGGCACCCCCTAAATGTTTATTTATTTTTGAGAGAGAGAGACAGAGCATGAGCGAGAGGTGGGGAGAGAGAGGGAGACACAGAATCCGAAGCAGGCTCCAGGCTCTGAGATAGCAGCATAGAGTCCGATGCGGGGCTCGAACCCACAAGCCATGAGATCATGACCTGAGCTGAAGTCGGGGGCTTAACTGATTGAGTCACCCAGGTGCCCCTAGAAATAAACCTAATGACTCACAATGGGAAAAGGAATAAACAAATGCCGGTAAAACATAAAGAGCGTGTGATAGTGCCAGTGTTTTTAGTACAGGGGAAGTGTTCATATTTTCATTTAAAGTGATAAATATAGGATTCATTTTGTATATAACATTTAATCTAAAATATTTTAAAAAGTCTAAATTGCTAAAAATTGAGTAGACAAAAATGCAAAGGAAACATATTAAATATTAATGGTAACTATCTCCCAGCAGTGAGATTATGAGCACTTAAAATTTTTCCTTTATCATTTTCCGCTTTTCCAAAAATTTCTGCAATTTGCATGCATTGCTTTTGTAATTACAAAAAAAATCTGATTTATTGGATGCAATTAAAAAATAGTGACTCTTAACCAATTTGCTTGTTATATTAAACTGAAAAAAATATTTGCTGACTTGATGAAAACTTGCATTTATATCAGCAAACATACAGCCTCTGGGCTCCACCAGGGAGACGGATGGACCAAGTGAACAGTAAAGGGATTGGCAGCGTTTTTCTGAATCCAGTTGAGCCCCGTCCGTGCCTCTCCCCTCCCCTTGTCCTCTCTATTTTTAGGACCGAGAGAACTTGTGTGTGCAAGAGAGTGTGTGTGTGACATAGGACATTTGCATCCTCCCTGTCTGTTCAGCGAGCAGAAGACAGGACCAGGAAGCTAAACCCCAGCCCGCAAACCTCAGCCATGAGTTTCCTCTGCAGTGAACTTTGGTTCTTCAATAGGCCTTTCTAGCTGGTTTTTTCTAGATCACATCCTCCTGTGCTACTCGACGGGCAGGGACCCTTCCATGCCCAGATCCTGACCCACTTTTCCCTGGGCCCCAGGGAGCCCTGTGCTCTGCCACCCACGGGCTCGGCTCCCCTTTCCAAGGGTGGCAGTGTTGGCCCTGGAATCGTGTCATCCCTCCCTGGTCACTCCCTCCATGCCTGCTGCACCTTGATCAGTGAGTTGATGAGATGGGTTATCAGCGAGCATTTGTCTCCAGCCTCATCAGAGGGCATTCCTGGAACGCGTCTGCCTGAAATCTGTAGCTACCGGTAGCACTGGGGTGGCCACCTGTCCTCCCGTCTCAGCCTCCACCTAAGTCAGATGACTGTACGCGCGGTTCCAGTGGCCCCCAACTTGTCCTTGGCTCAGGTGAGCCTCTGATGATGCCCTGTGCCATCTTTCTTTCCCCAAGGCTATAGCCTCTTGGGACCCATCGATAAATGTAACAGAATAGGGGCGCCTGGGTGGCTCAGTCGGTTGAGCTTCCGACTTCGGCTCAGGTCATGATCTCACGGTTTGTGGGTTCCAGCCCCGTGTCGGGCTCTGTGCTGACAGCTTAGAGCCTGGAGCCTGTTTCAGATTCTGTGTCCCTCTCTCGCTCTGCTCCTTCCCTGCTCATTCTCTGTCTCTCTCACTCCCTCAAGGATGAATAAACATTTAAAAATTTAAAAAAAATGTAACAGAATAATATACCTGAGTCCCACTATGCCATGTGACTCCAGATATAGTTTCCCATAATCTAAAAAAATTTTTTAGTATTTATTTATTTTTAAGAGAGAAAGAGAGCAGGCAAGTATGCACGCAAGTGGGGGAGGGTCAGAGACAGAGGGAGACACAATCCAAAGCAGGCTTCAGGCTCTGAGATGTCAGCACAGAGCCGAACACAGGGCTCAAACGCACCAACTGTGAGATCACGACCTGAGCTGAAGTCGGATGCCCACCCAACTGAGCCACCCACGTGCCCCTATAATCTTCCATAATCTGTGTTATTGTTACTTGTTTAAAAAAGATCTCATGACGCTCCTGGGTGGCTCAGTTGGCTGAGTGTCTGACTCTTGATTTTGGCTCAGGTCATGATCTCACCATTTGTGAGATAGAGCCTTGAGTCAGGATTCTCTCTCTCTCTCTCTGTCTGTCTCTCCCTCCCTCCCTTCATCCCCCATGCTGGTTCTCTCTTTCAAAAATAAACAAATAAACATATAAAAAATAAAAAAATCTCAAACATTTAATCAGTTGATACATTTAGTAGGCAACACTTGCAACAAACTGGCTCCAAAACAATGTATTATTAGCAGTATTATTTTCATAATCTCCTGGTCTGACTCACTGATAACAGTGCTCTCATATTAATATTAAATTCCTCAGAATAGTTTTAAAAACAGTTTAAGTAATCAAAACTACTCATATTTTGTTTTAGATTACCTAGAATTAATACCATTGGGCTTTATAGCATAACACAAAATTGTCTTCCATGCAACTTACCAGCACCAGCTGTCGATGTCCTTACTTTCTGGTTTGTCTGATATAATATGAACGGAGGATTAGAGGAAGAGATGAAATATAGTTTAGTATAGAAAGGGAAATGGTTTATGATGCAAACTCAGACTAATATGGTTAAATCATTTAATCCTCTTAAGTGATTTGCAAAACCAGCAAAGATTTTATTCTCCATTCCAGCCCAATTTTGACTACTAGATTGTTTATAAACTCAAACAAACCAAATGTCATCTTTGCTACCTGCTACTCCCAAATTTTTAAGATCTTCTGGAGATGTGTAAGGGTGCATAGCGGGATTGCTGCTTTGGTGACGTTTGGCCAGGAGTCTTGCCTCGGACAATGAATTGTGAGCGGAAATAAGATGCATCACTTCCTAGTGAAGCTTTGGGAAATGAGGTGTGCTTTGCTGTATTCTGTGCCCCAGTGGGGTTGAATTGGGACTTTTTTCACCCTGGTTCCCAAGTGTGTGGATAAGCAGAGTCTCCCTAACCTGCACCGGACATGTAGCAGGTTGGAGAAATGCACTTATGAAGCCACTGAGATTTCAGAGTTGTTGTTACTGAAGCATAACTTAATCCGTTAGATGAGTAAAATAGGTAGCTAACTAGCCAATGGGTAGTTGTGTATGTAGATAGACAGATACACAGACAGTGAGATAAAAAATCAGATATCCTGTAGTAATTGTTCATGGGTCGGACATGAAGTCTAGAAATCATGACTCCAAAATCCCTACTCTAACACTGATAATTAGTTTACTGACCACTATCTTTGGTTACAATTCATTTGTATCTCTTTTCTCTGAACTAAAAGTTATATGTCAATCCGGTCACTATTTATATAGAGTTTTCACAAGGTTTTTTTTTTTTTTTTTAATGTTTATTTATTTTTGAGAGAGAGCGTGCATGAGTGAATGAGCAGGGGAGGAGCAGGGAGAGAGAGGGAGAGAAGAGAATCTGAAGCAAGCTCCAGGCTCCACACTGTCAGATCAAAGCCCAACATGGGGCTTGAACTAATGAACTGTGAGATCATAACCTCAGCTGGAGTCAGACAGTCAACAGACTGAGCCACCCAGGTGCCCACACAAGGTATTTTAAATGGGGGAAAAAAGGCAAATTGCAGTGAAAGATACACAGTATGGCTCAATTTTTGCAAGGAAAAAAAATTCTATATATTTAGAGAAATGTCTGGAAGACTATATACCAGGAATGAATTGTAGTGGGAATACATTTCTACTTAAATTTTTTTCTACTTAAAAAATATAAGCACATGTCCTAAACATGTATTATCTTTGTTCTAATCAGTGTCCATCCCTTTGGGTAACTGCCCTGCCTTCAGTCCGTGTGATTCTGGGTGTCCCTTCCCACCGGCCCCTCCCAAGCCCACCCAGGGTCAAAGTGGATATATATCATCTGAACTTGGCCATTCAGATACTGTCCTAGGGTCTGAATCTCCGTACAGGTACGAAGGATGGTTTGTGGAGTTGTATCGTCTGTTGGCAATGTTAAAAAAAAGAATCTTTGGAACTTTGGTTTCTGTATTTCTTTTTTTTTTTTTTTTTTTTTTATTTTTTATTTTTGAGAGAGAGAGTGTGTGTGGGGAAGGCACAGAGGGTCTAAAAGTGGGCTCCGTGCTGACAACAGCAGGCCGGATGTGGGTTCAAACTCATCAACTGCAAGATCATGACCTGAGCCAAAGTCGGATGCTCAACTGACTCAGCCACCCAGGCGCCTCAGCTTCTGTCTTTCTTGAGGCTTTAGGAGATACTTTGCTTTTAGGGTTATGCAGTTTCTTCTGTTCGTTTTTTCTTTTCTATTCTTTTATTGTATTTTATTTTATTTCATGTAATCTCTACACCCCACGTGGGACTCAAACTCATGACCCAGAGATGAAGAGTCACATGCTCTACCAACTGAGCCAGCCAAGCACCCCTGTTCTTTTTGTCTCTGGTTTAAGTTAGCCTGACTTGATTTGGGGATTTGCAACAAAATTGTTTTTACTGACACGACACGTTTTACTTGTTTAGTTTACAAGATTAGCAAGACCAAATGTAAAGAATGAATTTGTTTTTGTTCTCTTGCCCACAAAGAGTTAAGTCATGGAAATGTTTTTGGCTTCTTATTCTTGCTTCTTTCAAGCTGGATGTGATTATTACCAAGTGTCTTTTAAGAATGAACAAGACATTTATAATCAGCTAGTGCTGGGTGGGGGTGTGTGCATGGTTATGTGGACACACTTAGTGGACTCAGACACACCGGGGGTGTGTGAGTCAAGGTGATACAGGCTTGGGTGTGCGATGGTGAGAAAGGTGGGCCAGTATCCTTCTATTCTGGCTAGCCACCCACCATTCCATCCACACCTCCTAGTTATATATGAACATTTTATTTCTGGCTCCTTTCATGTCCCCAAGCGATGGGTCTCCCTCTGTAGCATTTTGGTCCAATGCTCTCCAGTACTTTTAATATAAAAGCTATTCCAGGGATAGCGTTTCCTCTCATTCCCTATTCAATAAATATATGTTGAGCTATTGCCATGTGTCGAGACATGTGCCAGTTGCTTGCGATCCAAAGCAAGTAAGACAGGAGTTTGTCTTTATGAAGACAGGACCGTGGGAAATAGACCCCCTTAGGAAACCAACCAAGGTAACTTCAGAAGTTCCCAAATCCTGAAGTCCTCCCCCCACTCCCCACTTCCACGGGAGTGGGAGTCGGGTAGTCATTAGTGCCACTCCCCAGTATTTCTGGTTCTCCTCCTTTACAGCACAGGGTAGACTTGCACTTCCCTCCCCCTTGAGGTCAAGAGCAGCCATGTGACTTGCTTTGGCCAATAAGATCTGAGTAGAAGTAACATATGTCACTCCCGGGAAAAAGTCTTAATGAATAAGTGTGTGATTCAGTGACTGGCCATGTTCCAGACTGTGAGGCTCTGGTAGCCTGGGTCCCGTGTCAAGGGTGATTTGGAACCCAGCTCCCCACACTGGCCCAAGATAGGCAGTGATGTAAACATGAAAAGACTTCGTTGTTTTAAGCCAGTGAAATTTGGGACTGTTTATCACCTCAGCATCACCTGACAGATACAGTGCACATCTCCTAGACCCAGCAAGAGTTTGTGTGGCCTTGAAACAGCTGTCTAGTCTGCGTTAGGGCTGGGGCTCCTGGGTGACCTGTAACACTAAATGAACAAAGGTAACACTGAATTCAGTCTAACTGGAATTCCCAGAAGGAACAGTTCTTTTAAGTTGGGTAATTCCCCCTAGCTTCAAAGGGGCCGCCTCACTGTGCCATGAACGTCTTTGAAACCCAAGGGCAGACCTACTTGGCAATGGTAGGTTTGTACCTGGTGGGGGAAAAATAAAAGGGACCACCCCTGAGAACCAGGATTAGAATTGTCTGTAAGAAAACAGACCTGGAAGATGGCGGGCAAGCTGGCATGCCCTACTCACAGTCTCTAATCTTGAGATCTGGGCTTCCCACATCACTCTGCATTTAGAATGAGTTGCTGAAGCCACTTCTGAGATGTATTTCAACGGGAAAAAAATGGCGCAGACATCACTGGGAATTAAGAAAATGCAAACTAAAACAGCCCGATGGTCATTTTCCTCAGTTATTAATTTGGTGAAGTATTTTAAAGTGTCCTGTGTTGGCAAGGGTGATATAAATTGCTATGATCTTTCTCCAGACCAATAGGTAGCATATATAAAAAACCCTAAAAATATGTATGCTCATTAATCCCCTCTTCTGTGGTAATAAAATTTTTAGCTGGGCTACTCAGAGCAAAGATTGTATTCCCAGCTTCCCCCACAGCTAAGAATGAACACGTGATTAAGTTGTGGCTAATGGGATGAGAGCAGAGGTGATGTGGTGACCCCCAGATTGAGCTGTAAAAGGACAGAAGTAAGATCTCTCATTTCCCTTCCGCCCCCTTTTTTTGTCCTGCTGTCTGGAATACAGATCATATGGACAAGAGCATTATCTAGGGAAGGCAAAGCCACAAGAGGGAAAGAACTTGGGTCCTTGACATCCTAGAGCAAAATCACCGTGCCAGCTCTGACTTTATCCCAGATAAAAATGCATGTATGTTAATTAAGTCACAGCATGTCACACATGTGGCCCGAAATATCCTAACTAATGCATCAGAATCCCTACTTTTAGAGACTTATCCTCAGTCAGTCATTGAGGATATATGTAAAGATTTAAACAACAGTGAAATTTATCACAGACCTTATGTGAAAGTTGCATATAAACTACTAGTGGTTCAGTTAAAGAAATTATAGCTTATTTATACCACGGAAAACCAAGAAGCCATTCAAAATTATTACATTGTAGAATATTTGCTGATGTAGAGAAACACGCATTTTTTGGACTGTGCATGGAAGACAAGGAAATGATTACTGGTGTCTGCAATCTCAGCCTTCCCCTCTCGTCACCTGCAAAGGATTCTGACCGTGTCTATAGGTCTCTTTCTCTCCCTCGTTCTCTGTGGAAGGACCTGCCTTGCTGGACGAGGTTTCTTGGGCTTCTGCTTTGAGAGTTGAGAGGAAAGGAGAATGGGGAGAAAGTTAGGAGGCACGGTGGTTGGGGCTGGGAGGATATTTTCTGCAGGGTTTTGAGGTAGGAGAGGTGAGCTGTTGCATGTGAGAGGGTTGGTGGGAAAAACAAATCTGCCTGTGGACCATATGCCTTATCAAGGTATCTGGGCTGAAATTATTTCAGGCTGCTGTGAGGTGCAGGCATTGAACCTTGGGGCCTCTCAATGCTGGACAATGAAATAGGTCCTGAAGATACACAGATCTGAATCAAATGCCCAGGTGTGTGTGTGTGTGTGTGTGTGTGTGTGTGTGTGTGTGTGTGTTACCAGCTTTTCCTCTGGGTGGGTAAGATAACATTTTCTGCTAGTACTTCTCCATGTGTAATGAAAAACAAATCCTTAGATTTTTTTTTTTGTAATGGTTGCTGAGCCCTGATAATGAAAGTGGAAACATCAATTCATCCTGGCCTTTTCTCTTAACACAGGAGAGGTAAGAGGAGAGGAGGTTAAGTTCCCCTTCACTGGCCCCATCTCTCAGCAGCACGCACCTCTACCTGCTAGAAAGGACTGTGGGCCTCCCCACCAGGCCCTGAACCCATTAGAGTCAGGCCGGGTGGTGTGTGACTGCAGCTCCCCAATCACCCACCGGCAGAGGATGAGGGGACATGGGGAATAGTCTGCTGCTTTATTTCTGGGGTGATGGGGCCATGGACCCCATCATAGGCATCACTACTTCCCTGAACCCTCACCGTAACCATCAGAACACCTGCTCCTGTCCCTGGCTTTTATGGAATTTCCTGGTTTGGGGTAGACCTGCCCCTCAGCTGGCTGGAAACCCAGTCACCATGACTATATCTAAACAGGGAGTGAACTCTGCCTCCGGAATTCTTGACCTATAGATGTGGCACATACCTGATGGCTTGTAAATGACAGCTTCACAGAACATTCCATTGTCCCTTTTGCCCCAGTTCATGGAGTATCTGTGAGGAGCAATGGCTGAAGTCCCAGGTTCTGGTCATCTCAGTGTAGACAGGAAAGAGAGAATGGTGTTTTGTGTATCCACATCGTGAGAATTGATCACGTCACTTGCTTGGCTATTTTTAGCTGCCCATGTCCCCAGGGACACATCCTGAGGTCCTCTGGGCAGCTAGAGAGAGAAAATAGACAGAGAATGTAGGGAACACCTGTGCCCTGCTGGTGGGACTGCTAATTGCTGCAGCCACTGTGGGAAACAGTATGGAAGTTCCTCAAAAAATTCAAAATAGACATATCATAGGCACTACTGGGTATTTACCCAAGGAAAACAGAAGCACTAATTCAAAAGGCTATCTGCACCCCTATGTTTACAGCAGCATTATTGGCCATAGCCAAGGCATGAAGGCAGCCGACATGTCCATTGATAGAATATTACTCCACCATAAAAATGAATGAGATCTTGCCATTTATGACAACATGGATGGACTCAGAGGGTACGACGCTAAGTGAAATAAGCCAGGCAGAGAAAGACAAATACCTTACAAGTGCGCTTACATGTGTAATCTAAAAAACAAAACAAATGAATAAACAGACGACAGACTCAGACCTGTAAATACAGACAACAGACTGATGGTTGCCAGAGCGGAGGTTGGTGGGGGGATGGGTAAAATGGATGAAGGAAGCAGGAGATCCGGGCTTCCAGTTGTGGAGTGAATAAGTCACGGAAATACAAGGTACAGTGCAGGGAATGTAGTCAGTGACGTTGTCACAGCACTGTACAGTGACAGTTGGGAGCTACACTTGTGGCGAGCAGAGCATAATGCCTACAATTGTTGAATCACTATATTCTACACCTGAAATTCATAGAACATTAATGTCAGCCATACTCAGATTAAAAATAGAGTGTGACAACCAAGGTCTTTCCATCTGTAGAGGATCCCCTTTAATTGGCCACAGTTTTTAGAGACTTCGTACCAAACCTTTGCTCCATGGCGTGTGTCCCAGAGATTGACCTGGAGTTTATTCTACAGGTACCAGTTGTAGTTCAGGGGTAGATGGGAGAATGAACGAGAGAATTCATAACTACCATGGAAGGAATATTTCAGTGGGTCATGCGGAAGGTATTAGTTGGCGGTGGGCCACTAAGCTGCCCGGTCATCTGGGTGACAAGTGGTATAGTTCTTGGGGAATTGTTCCCCAGGTCTGCTGGCACATTTAACCATCTCAGCGCAGGTGCTGGATGGAGGACCCATGGACCTGAATGGCGGGGTTTTAATAGGAACTGCAGGAGTCTTTGTGGGTTTGCAGTCATTGCACGGGGCTGGAACATTCCCCACGTGGAAAATCCCCCACTGACTTGATGGCCATCTGAGGATGTGTCCATATGCTAACACGTGCCATGTTACGTAGAAGCAGAATATGATGCCCTAAGAGAGCCATGGGTGGTAAAGTCCAAGTCATTTCTTAGCACTGCATATGAGTGGGCAATGGGAGCAGAAAACTTTTTAGGCAGGATTGTCTATGTGTTTGCAGGAATCAGTGCAAAATGAAAACAAGACCCCTTGTTCAAAACTTATTAAGACTTTCAACACAAAAGCAGGGGACCGGGACTAAACTGTTAACAATAATTGCTGAGGTTATTTTCTTTCCTCCTTTTAAAAAATTGTTTAATGTTTATTTGTTTTTGAGAGAGAGCGAGAGTGAGCATGAGCAGGGAAGGTGCCTAGAGAGGGAGACACAGAATCCGAAGCAAGGTTCCAGACTCCGAGCTGTCAGCACAGAGCCCAATGCAGGGCTCAAACTCACGAAGCACGAGGTCATGACCTGAGCCAAAGTTAGATGCTTAACCAACTGAGCCATCAGGCACCCCTGATTCCTGCTTTTAATCTCTATGGTTTTATAAAGTATTATTTCCTTATGGACTATAAACTTTGCCCATAGGAACCCCCTAGCCACCAATCCATTTCCTTCATTTCCTTCACAGCCAAACTTCTCAGAAGACCAGGTTACAATTGCTATGTCAACTTTTATTCTGATTAGACAGCCATCCACATTTTAAAAATCAAATTTTAATCCCCCACAAATCCACTGAACCTTACCAGCAGGGATCACATGTGTAAGGAAAGGGTGCTTCTAGACACCAGTAACAGATAATCTGGCATTCAGTGCCATAGACGGTCTGGAGATAGACAGTTGCAGATGTTAGTTTAACAGATCAACAACATCACAATCAACGTCATGCTTTTGCTGCGTGTTTGTAAGACTTCTCCTGCTCCCACCCTGCTCAGCTCCTAGAGTCAAGGCTGGAAGAAGAGAGATAGAGGAATGCCAGATGGAGAAAGGTTGTCTTACACCACAGTGTGTGCAGGCTCAGCTAGGAAGACTTGAAGTCTCGATTCAATCATGGGGCGTCTGTCACTGAGAGATGTCCTCCTGTGTCTTGTGGTTAGTGCTGTTGGCTGGAATCTCCATGGTGCTATCATCCAGAACATCTACACAGAGTCTCCTCGTGAGGTCTCTTGGCATAGGCTAGTTTGGGCTTGCACACAGCATGGGTGCTGGCTTCCAGAAACACGTATGGCAAAAGAATAGGTGGCAATGCATGGCATTTTTGTGCTCTCTGCTCATATGTCACCGTGCCATCTCCACTGCACTCTGTTAGCAAAAAGACTAAAAATAAACCCATCCCAGGATCAAGGGAGGAGACATTGATTCTATGTCTTAACGGGAGGCATTTCACACTTATGTTATCGAGAAGAGCACACTGGGTGGAAGACATTGTTGTGGCCGTCTTTGAAAACTACAATCTACCACGAACCCTTTTATTAAGAAAGCAACACTTTCGCAGAAACCACCCAGCCAAGTTGCACTTTTATCTCTTTGAACCCATCTAGGTCACATGTGCGCCTAGTTGGTAGGGAGGGTGAGAAAGGGAGCATTTGACTTTCAGGTCTATTTAGTGGAAGCTGGTGTGGGGAGGGGGAAGGGCAAGATTGTCAGGTAGGCAATCAGCAAATTCTGTCACACTCCCGCCCACGCCAGAATCAACTACTCCCTCCTCTCTGCTCTTTGTCCTCTGTACAGGCTTCTAGATAGCACCTATAAAATTTTTACTGCATTTATTTACTTGTTTCTTTCGGCTATGTTCCAAGCCAAAAGACTATGCAGGGACTGTGAATTATCTGTCTTAGCATCTCCAAGGCCTACTGCTATGCCGAGCACAGGGGAACATTTAATAAAACCCTATTTGAAGAAATGACAGGTTAGGTTCTAGAATTTCCTGAGTAGAATAACTTACGGGCTTAGATATTTGGGGTCCAAGAGTACGAGTTGTTGTAACGTAAAGACACAAAGAAGTCCACCCGCAGTATCAACAATAGCTAAATTGCCTGGCGGCTTATAGACAGCCAAGGAAGGACCCAAAGGTGCTTCCCACCCAAAGATGAATAATCATCATCCCAACTCCCTTGTTTCATGTAAAGTGGTTTCCCTGACATCATTCTATCTGTTCCTCATAACCACTTTGAAGGCTCAGAAGGGCAGATTTGCCATTTTGCAAAAGTATCTCAGATGTAGGGTAAGTGACTTGTTCAGGCTAATATGTGGGGGGAAAGCATGGTAATTTCTTTTTAAATTAACTGCACATACAGTTTAAGTCTGGAAGTCTGTGTGATGCAATCAAAGCACTTACTGCCTGCTTGGTTTGGATTTGGCTCTAATTGCGGGTGCAGTTTCTGAAAATAACCATGAAGTTTAAAATTACAAGTTTACATACACACATCGAATATATATATATAATGCCTATATATATATAAAATGCCTATATATATATATATATATATATATAGGCATTAAGATACACACACATAGGTACACATATAGAAATATATATAAAACCTAGTGCCATTTACCTGGAAGTTATTTGAGAGGATTATATAAACGATATTCTAGAAAAATAGCTATGATTTTCCTTACACATAATTTTCTCTGAAAAGTGAGGGTAGGTTGATGTCGGTTTGAAAATGTGATTTCATCCAGTTCTTGAATGCCTGGCTCATAGCCTCGCCCGTGGTGGAGACGTGTCAGAACAGTAGTCTGTCTCCAGAATTGTGCTGGGGAGAGCCCCACGGAGCCCGGCCACGCACGGGAAGGCTGGGCCGTGGCAGTCAGAGCAGAAATCAAGTCATCAGAATGTGCAATGGGGATTCTGCAAGTGAAAGAATGAAGGCTACCCAGGGTCCTCCTAAAAATGTTTCTGCATTCCCCTAGGAGATAACTCCCAATCTGTATACGTTCAAACAAGGGATCCAGAAGCAGAGGAACAAGAATGATGGCTTCCAGAAGGACGGGTCAGGGTTAATTATGAAGGAAGTCACTGAAGTATAGAAGTGCAGGTGAGTCAGTATTCCTTATGGCCTGTTTTAAGACCAAGCGTTTGAAAATCTATAGAGTCAATACTATTTCAAACAAACAGTTTGGATCTTTACCATCCCAACCCAATAATTAATGGTAAACGTTGTGATGGCTCTCTACATTTCTTCTACAGTGTTTATCTTAGTTTTCCTGTGCAAGAGTATCTGTGTATAAACCCTAACTGTTCCAGAACTGTGGACGACAGGGACTCTGTCTTCTTTATCTCTGTGTCTTGCAGAGACTCAGCACATGACTTTGTACTTAGTAGTTTAGTAAATGTTGTTTGAATTGAATGGTTCTGTGTAGCGGCTGCAAAGGCAGATAATAGAGAGCAGGTCCTTGACTTAATTAGGTTCAATCAATATATCATAAAATTCCCGGGGAAATTCAATTATAGGTCCAGGCTATGAAGGTAAGAGCAGTGTCTAAAAAACAGCCAGGATTATTATCTATCTCTTGGCATTCAGAAGAATTGACCCTCATATCCTGATGCCTGTAGGAAGTGAAACAAATATCTGGCTGGAAGTTTAAGGGGCAGTCTTCTATAATCATGCTTGAGATACATTTTTTAAAAATTTATTTTTGAGAGAGAGAGAAGGAGAACAGGGGAGGGGCATAGAGAGAGGAAGAGAGCGAATCCCAAGCATGCTCAGTACTATCAGCACAGAGCCCTATGCAGGGCTTGAACTCACGATCCATGAGATCATGAGCTGAGCCAAAATCAAGAGTCAGACACTTAACTGACTGAGCCACCCAGGCGCCCCGAAATGCATTTTTAAGACTACTCCATGCTTTTTAAGAGCTGCTTTTTAAGAGTAGCAATGTCCAACAAAAATGTATATTCCTCGTAGACCAGATCTTTGATATGGCATAAAATATAATTACCAGTACCCAGAAGTCAGACACGTCACATGCAGAATATCTTTATGTCCCTGACTGATGCTTATTATAATGTTGCATGACAACCGTGATAAGGGTGAATGAACCTTGAACTGGCTGGCAAATAAAAAATTACTTTTCATTTTGTGAAAGCCCAGGATGGATGACAATGTCTCAGACTCCTGACTTCTTCCTTATTTGATTATTATGATCTCTGACACCTGAACGTTGGGTCAAAGTTTAAAATTGTGCATCACTAGGGGCGCCTGGCTGGCTCGGTCAGTAGAGCATGTGACTTGGTCTTGGGGTTGTGAGTTCGAGCCCCATGCTGGGTGTAGAGATTCCTTAAAAATAAAATCTTAAAAAAAAATTTTTAAGCGTCCTTCTCTAGAACTGCCTCCTATGATTGTGATGGCGGATGGGACGGGCACCCCCTTCAAGTGTGCTATTCTTCATGGCTTCAATTCTCAGCTCTGAAAGTGCCTGTGTACTCCAAGCTTGGCATTGCAGCTTGAACCTCGTATCTGAGCTCAATTCCATTCATTAATTCATTTAAAGTAAATTCATTTTAAAGTAAAACGTATGTATTTACCATCTACTAGTATAGTTTATTTGGTGCTGGAGATATCATAAGACGTGATCTCTTCATTTCAGGAGCTCACAGACTGAGAGAGACGGAAAAGTAAGCCTGTATCCATGATGCACCATTATTGGGGCTACATAAAAGCATATCCAGAGGGTTCTGGAAACCCTAGAGTTGGGGAAGGGACTTTCCATGGGAGATGGCCTTCCTAGTGGTCATTTCCACCTACCTAAGGCTCCACATTTTGAATAAATAATTAATAGTTTTCTCTCCAAAACTAACATTGCTTCCTAAATTCCCCTATTTTGGTACATAGCTCTACCATTTAGTTCCCCAGTGATTTAAGGTTAAAATCTAGTGTTTCTGTTTTTCTTCAACCCCTGAAGCTATTAGCCATTAGGTCTTGTCTACTCTCGCGTTTCATGTCAGGTCCCCCGAAGCCCTGTGGACAGTAACGCCCAGAGACTTTGGCTTTTACCTCTCCACACCATCACTCCTGGCACGTGGGATTGTCAAAGTTAAATAAAAAACAAAACAAGCTAACTGGCTCCAGCCACCCACTCGTCCACACCCCATCACCTCACTTGCGGGTTCTTGAACTAGCCTCCCAGCTAGCCCGGACCTGCCGAGGCGGTCGCCCTGGAGCGGTGCCTGGCGACTCGCTGGCTTGATCATGTGGCTTTAAGACGAAGGGGGCAGGAGGGAGAGAAGAGCTCCACACACCTGTGAAGTCGTCTGCCATCACTAGGAGGGGGTATGACAGCAAGAGGCGTAGGTGGACGGTGAGTCCCCAGCAGTTCACCGGGAATAGCCCACCGGGAAGCAGTGATGGCCAGAGGGACAAGGTGCCCCGGTAAAGAGAGAAGGGCACACGTGCTAATTTCCTGTGGCTGTTGTAGCACATTCCCATAAACGCGGTAGCTGAAAGCAATGCAAGTTTATTCTGTCACAGTTCTGGAGACCTGGAAATCCAAAACGAGCCTCAACCGGGCCAGGTGTCACCTGGGCCCCTGTGTCTCCAGGGGCTGTTGGGGTGAATCCGTTCTTGGTTCTCCTGGCTCCTGGCAGTGCTGTTCCTTGGCTTGGAGCTGTATCGCTCCCGTGTCTGGCTCCGTGGTCACAGCGCCTTCCCCTTTCCTGGGTGTTTCACCCTTTGCTTCTGTCTCATAAAGATACACGTGGTTGCATTTAGGACCCATCCTGATAATCCAGGATCATCTCCCCATGTCAGGATCCTTAATTTTGTTTACATTATTATTACATCTGTTTACATACATTAATAATGTATGCCTTAATTGCATACATGTGCAGAGATTTTTTTTTTTTTTTTTTTTTTGCCATACACAGTAATAGCCACAGGTTCTGAGATTATGGTGCTGATATCTTTCTGGAGGTGGGGTGGGAGGTGAAGGCTTTATTCAGCCTACTGCAGTAATCGACAAGCTAAATTTGAAATCATGATCCTGGCTTATAAATCTGACCTCGTGGTTATTTTAGGCACAGAGGTGGGTTTTTTCCATGAGGATGAAGCACAGGGTATTTCTTCCCAGGGAAACATCACGAGCAAAGGCCCAGGGGCAGGTGTGAGGATGTAGGAAAGAGAATGGGAACAGGCCAGTTGGGCTGGAAATGTCATCCATATTTTGTCATAGTGGGCACTCAGTCTGGCTATATAATCAATGAGGGACGAAGTAACAAGAGTCAGAGCAGCTGGGGGCTGCCTCTGATAGAGGAAGAAACCTGTTGTCAGAGGACCGATTTGCTCTCTCTTTGTAAAGGCCACTCCATTCCTAACTGAGCAGCTTTATGCAGAAGCTTAAATTAATGATCTAGGTGTCTAAATGCCATGTCTGGACGCCATCTCACATGTTGGTCTCCATGCGCTTCTAACATGTCGAGCCTCAGACAAAACTGTGAATAAGATCTCATCCCTACCACAGCCCACTAGGTCATTCAGGATTTGGCCTCTGGATGCCTCTTCACCATCACTTCTTATCATTCTTCTCATTACCCACCGCCCCCCTTTCAATTCTTTGAAGACGTCGAACTCAGTCCTGCTTCAGGATCTTTGAATGTGCTGGGTTTTTGTTCTTTTCCCTCCTTCTAAATGGCCTTCCTGGCATGGACAGAGCTGGCCCTATCTCAGCCTTCTAATCCTAACCTCAATGTCATTTTTTTCCAGTCCTTTCGGCCACCCTGTTCAAAGTAGGCCCTCCATCAGTGGACCAGTCAGCTTCCTCATAGCACTCTTTACCATCTGCAACGACACATATTTACTCTTGTACTTATTTCGTGTCTGTCTCATAATCTTGAAGGAAAACCATTTCTCCGATTTCACATACTCAGTAAGTATTTATTGAGCAGTCGCAATGTGTCAGGGGCCGTACCAGGTGCTGGGAGACAGCAGTGACCGCAAAGGCGCCATCCCTGGTGTCAGAGAGCTCCCGTTCCCATGGAGGCCTGCGGGAAACGGGCAAGTGAATATACAATGTGCCAGGTGGTGATGAGTACCCGGGAGAGAAAACTGAGCAGGAAGAGGGGATATAACAGTCTGGTGCAGAGTGCTGCTTTTAAGGAGGTGGTCAGGGAAGCAGAAGGTCCTGAGAGAAGGTGACATCTGAACAGAGACCCAAAGAGAGTACGGGAGCAAGCCGTGCAGATATCTGGGAGAAGAGTTTTCTGTGTAGAGACAAGAGCAAGTTCAAAGCCTCAGAAAAGGGAGCGGTGTGGCCTCTGTGCTCAAGGAAAGCCGTGGCCATACCAGAGATGGCGAGGCAGAACACGGTTGGCCTGGCAGACGCGATAAATACTTGGAGAGAGATGGCAGTTGCTGCAGGGTTCTGAGCAGTGGAATGATCTGCTACAACTTAAAATTTTCGAGGGTCTCTCTGGCTTCTGACTTGCGAACAGACGCCACGAAAAGTCAGGGATAACAGAAGAGGGGGCCCTTGAGGAAACTGATGCAAGAATCCCTCATCTGCGAAGACAGTGGCTCGACCCAAGGCGTAGAGTTGAGACGGGAGTACAGTCGGAATGTGGACGTGTTTTGAAGTAGAGCTAATAGAACTCGATGACACCCCAGGAGTGGAATGTGACAGAAGAGGAATCAAAGATGGTCCCAACGTTCTTGTAACCCGAACGACTCGAAGGATGCATTCTCTCACTATTCCAAGTTGGAGCGGATTTTGGAGGAGAAACAGAATTTGGTGTTGGGCAGGTGATACTGGAGATGCCCATGCGACTTCCAAGTGGAAATGTTGAAGAGAGAGATGGCTCTAGGAGCCTGGGGTCCAAGTGAGAGGTCGGGACCGGGCCAGGTCATAAAGAGAGGCTGTTGCCAGGGCACAGAGTGTCTTGACAGCCACTGGGGCAGAGCAATAACTTGGGGACTTGGCGACAATTAAAAAGACAAAGTCTGAGGACTGAGGGGATGCCAAGGTGCAGAGATCAGGGCCACTCGGAGCTAACTGAGAGGATGAAGGACAGACAGTAAAGAGGGGAAGAAATAAGAGAAAGTCATGTGTAGGGGCCGCGTGAAGCGAGTTTTTTGGGCTCATCGAATGCGGCAGACAGAGCCAGATGTCTGTTGTGCTAGCTCTGCTCTTCAGTGCTGGGCGTATAGTGGATGTCCTACAAATATGCACTGACTGACTACAGACAAAGGTGCAGCTTGTGTCCTTATTAATCCAATAAAGGACTTTCTAGTGTCAGAGACGGAGATCGAAAAGGTGTTTTGATCTAGAAGAGAGGATCTTAACACGGAGTTCCAAGCTCACGGAGACAGAAAAGCACAAGAAGCTGTCACGGAGACCCCGTCCTCCATGGTGCCAGCTGGTGAGGACATAGGGAGTTAAGAGTTTCTGGCTCTCAACCCTGGGGGGAGCCACAAGGTGGTGATGGGGATGGGGAAGGAAGGACGGGGAGAGCTTCTCAACTGCTGAAGTGAGGATACGTGTCTGGGAGGAAGCGAAACAACACTTCCCTAACGGATCCAACGAGAGATAAGGGGAATGTTCATTTATCTTCGCCTAAATCCACCACCCACCCTCTCAGCACAGAAGCTGACCTCTCTATGACCAGCCAGAGGTGAGGTCCCCAGCCAGCTGACAAACCGTAGTGGGAGTGGCCAGACCTTCAGGAGCTAGGGCTCTTTGAACAAATGGACCCATCAATTCGCCTAAAACAGCACTGTCCAATAGGAATACAGTGGGAGCCATATACAGAATCAAAAATGCCTAATAGTCATATTAACAAGTAAAAAATAGAGAATTATTTTTATTTTTATTTTTTAAAATATATTATTATTTTTTAAAGTCCTTCAAGGAAGGAAGGCAAGGGAGAAGAAGCATGCTTTCGAAGGACACCTTTTTTTTTTTTTTTTTTTACAAATAGTTGATTGTCAAATTAGTTTCCACATAACACCCAGTGCTCATCCCCACGAGTGCCC
>NW_024080757.1:3222328-3525623 GCF_003009895.1 Hyaena hyaena
CTCTCATGGTTTGCCTCTCTCCCTTTCCCCCACCATTTCCCCCTTCTTCTCCCTCTTGTTCCTCAGTTAAGTTCCTCCTCATCCTCCTATACGTGCAAACATATGATATCTGTCCTTCTCTGCCTGGCTTATTTCGCTCAGCATAACACCCTCAAGGTCCATCCATGTTGCTACACATGGCCAGATTTCATTGTTTCTCATTGCCATGGAGTATTCCATGGTATAGATAAACCACATCTTCTTGATCCATTCATCTGTGGATGGACACTTAGGCTCTTTCCATGTTTTGGCTATTGTTGAGAGTGCTGCTATGAACACTGGGGTACATGTGCTCCTATGCATCAGCATTTCTGTATCCCTTGGGTAAATTCCTAGCAGTGCTATTGCTGGGTCCTAGGGGAGTTCTATTGTTGGTTTCCGAAGGACACTTTTTAATTTATTTAATGTTTTTGTTTATTTATTTTGAGAGAGAGAAGGAGAGAGAGCGAGCAAGTGCACAAGTAGGGAATGGGCAGAGAGAGGGGGAGAGAATCCCAAGCAGGCTCTGCACTGCCAGCACAGAGCCCAATGAGGGGCTCGAACTCACGGACCATGAGATCATGACCTGAGCTGAAATCAAGAGTCAGATGGTTAACTGACTGAGCCACCCAGGAGCCCCGATTGGAATTAAATTTAATAATCTGTTTTATTTAACTCAACATATCCCAAGAACTATCACTTCATCATGTAACTGACATACAAAATATCAAAGAGACATTCTACATTCTTTTTCCTTTTTGTCATGAATCCTTCAAATCAAACCGACAGCACATCTCAGTTCAGACCAGCCACATTTTAAGGGCTCGGGGACCCCATTCTGCTAGGGGCAACCATACCTTGCCCAGCACTGATCAAACACGTCACAAGCCAGTCACACACATACGTTCCCAATGTACCCTTGGCGCCTAATTTCAAAGCTGCATTAGCCTTGTGTCCAACACTCACAGGTATTAACTCCTTCAGGGGAAGTCAGGAGACCAAAGGAAGAAGGTCCCAGGTGTTTGGGCTCCCGGAAGAGGAAGTTATGCGTGCAGTGTCCCTCTTCCTACACTCCTAGACTATATTCCCCAGATGCCTGAAGTCCCCATGCTGTCTGCTTAGGGTCCTCGCTTCCACAAAAAGAACTGGATGTATAATCTAGCTCCCGTGAAACTCCTATGTCAGCAGAAAGAAGAGAACCAACATTGTGTAACCTTCTGCCTTTTCCTGATTCTTTCCCAGGGCTTCAGAGTCCCCCTTTACTCCCTCTCCTTCCCTCATGCTGGCTGCCCCGTGTCTGGGGAAGGTCAGTGCCCACATGAGTCCTCTGGGAGCATTGCAGGCTCTCAGCAGATGGGGGCCTGGGTATATGAATTATGAGTGACCCAATGTGTCCCATGTCCTGCAATGCTTACATTTTAAACAGTTATGCCTGGGGAGAAGAATATTCAATTCAAAGAAATGAACACATAATGGTGGAATTTTAGGTACTATTGATCCTGCATTAAGGAGAGGGGATATTTTTTGGATGACAGTCTTTAGGGGTTCTCAGTGTAGCGAGCTACTTGGTTGCCTAATCCCATGTCCCTTCCTTCTTTCTGCAAGGATTGTTTGGACCCTGCTTATAGGCTCAGTGTTCCTCGAACTGGGAATGGAGGTTAGTAAGTCAGTACCTCATAGGTGGTCCTTCTCTGGACCTGAACTCTTTTTTTTTTTTTTTAAGTTTATTTATTTTGAGAGAGAGCAAGAGAGAGAGAGCAGGGGAGGGACATAAAGAGAGGGAGAGAGAGAGAATCCCAGCCAGGCTCCACAGTCTTTGCAGAGCCTGATGCAGGGCTCAAACTGTGAGATCATGACCTGAGCTGAAATCAAGAGTCAGACCCTCAGCCAAATGAGATACCCAGGTGCCCCTGAACTCCTGTCTTTAGAATTCAAGTCCTTGCTTTTTCCACAGGACAAAGCCCACTCCTCTTTCCTGCCTTTCTCTACACCATCCAGCTTTTAAACCTGCGGGCTAAGCACCATCCATTTCCTTGGTTATTCGGGCCACCTGGCAGTGTATTAAATCTTCTATTTGCCTTCCTCTCTATAGGTGTGGTTTGGATTTAGTCTTAATGGTAGTAATAGTTCTGTTTATGGAGCATCTATAATGGTGGTAGGCACCGAGGGAGCTTGGTGCTTTATACACGTTACATCGTTAATCTTCACAACAGTGCTAAGTACATGTTGTTATCCTCATCTTAAAGATGAGGCAACCACAACTCAGAAATCTTAATTAACTAGCTGATGATCTCATGGCCAGCAAATGGTAGGATCCAGATCAAACCCCTTTATGTGAGTCCAGAGTATAGACCAGATTCCATCAACACACATTCTTGCCGTGCCGGTCGATCCTTGGTAGGGCTGTGGTGAGATCCGACACACTCGGGCTTCCCTTCTAACCTTACGTGTGTGTGCCTCTTCTGTGTGGCTGTGCTTCTATCTGCCTCCTCCATCCGGACTTTTACTCCTGGGACTGAAGCTCACTGTGACCACAGCCTACGTCGCTGAGACCCTTACATCCTGCCCCAGAGCTTGCCTACCCAAGGCTATGCCTGTTCCTTCCAGCTGCTAGATGGAATCTTGTGAACCGTGAAGCCTCCTGCTTGACTACATTCATGATCTCTACCTGGAGATGGTTGTTGCCATGTACATCAGCTCCTCTTTAAATGGCTCAAGCACATGTATGTCAGCCTATGTTGGGACCGCTACATGTAAAGCCACCATAGGGACTCGCACTGTGTCATTAAATTACTATGAGAGATGTCCTGTGTGCCCTGACCCTCCAGTCTTCAAGTGTTTTTTCTGTCATTTCATAATCTCCCATTGGGCTCGCTTGCTTGCTTCCTTCCTTCCTTCCTTCCTTCCTTCCCTCCTTTCTTTCTTTCTTTCACTCTCTCTCTCTCTTTCTTTCTTATTTTTTAAGTTTACACCCAAGTTAGTTAGCATATAGTGCAATAATGATACTGAGAACAAACTGAGGACTGATGGGGTGGGGGAGGGGAAGGGGGGTGATGGGCATGGAGGAGGGCACTTGTTGGGATGAGCACTGGGTGTTATATGGAAACCAACTTGACAATAAACTATTAAAAAATAATGATTTCAGGAGTAGAACCAGTGATCGATCCCCTCTGTATAACACCCAGTGCTCATCCCTAACAATGTCCTCCTTAATGCCCCTTGCCTTCTAGCCCATCCCCCACCCACACCCTTCTAGAAACCCTCTCTTTGTTCTCTACATTTAAGAGTCTCTCATGTTTTGTTCCCCCCCCCATTTTTATGTTATTTTTGTTTCCCTTCACTTCTGTTCATTTGTTTTGTATCTTAAATTCCAAATATGAGTGAAGTCATTCCTAATGAGCTCCTTAACTCAAAATCTATTCTCAGCCAAACTCCTATTTTGTGACCTGGTTTAGGATTTGCTATCTAGAACTTTACACGGTTTCCAGTCTCTGCCTTCAACCTCACCCACTGTAATGACTGCTGGGGAAGATGTCCATGTCCCTGTGATCTACCACAACTTGTAGGATTTGCCCCGGTGTTTTTCCCTGGCTTCTACCTATCGGGGGGGGGGGGGAAGATCAGTCTCCTGCTGGCAGATTAGAACGCTGTAATCAACCCATGTCAGACCCTAGTTTGTGGTTTCGACAGCCGACTCTTCGTGGGGCCATGCCCAAAACGATATTAATCCCTCTTGCTTGATTATTGCCAATTTTCAGGTCATTCTTCTAGAACTCACCCACCACTGAGATCCTAGCATGCTCAGTAGCAAATCAGCATAAATTATAGCATCCACATTCCCCCGATGTTCAGAGAGTCTCTGCCTCACTGCTGTGCCCTGTTCTTACGTCAGGACTCCCTTTCTCTAGAGCTGAGGCAGCACGGGTTTGCCAGGACCCAATGCCTGGCTTTCCCCACCACACTGCCCTCGCTGCTGTTGGTCCATCCACATAAAGACCTTGCTGACACCAACTGCCTGTTTGGATGGCTGCCGCCTGCCCCCACCCCCTCAGAGCGCGCCAGCTGGCCAGACACCCACCCAGGCCCAGCCTCTGCCTCGCTGACACTCACTGTCTTATAACCCCCGTTGCCCCGATCGTGTGTTCCGCGCACCAGTCTGTCTGGTGTCTGGTCCTGGCCGTTCCTCATCTGGCCTCTGTCCCTGGCTCTGATGTTTAAAATCCAGTTGCAGAGACTGACTGCCTGCAGCACAGAGCATGGCTCACCCCCTTCCCCACACACGGGCTTCTCCTGATTTCTAGAGGCTTCATATGTGTACATCATCTCCTGAATTAGGTTTGGAGTTCCCTTAGGTTAATAGCTGTATTTTATCCTGAACTAATTCAATGTCTGTGCAGTTCTTATTGTGTCCTTAGCCCTGTGCTGGATCCTAGGGTGGGTGAGTGGGCGGGGGCGGCACAGCATCATGAATCAACAAGTGGCCTTATGCCTGGAATAAGTCTTTGAAAAGAAATTTGTCCTTGAAGTTTGTACCTGATCTCAGCCTTGGATGGTAGAGCTTGTTGTGGATCTTGACCTCGTATCCAAGTTCACTGCTTCCCTGATGTATGTTCAATACCCTGTACAGATCTTTGATTTAAACCCTTAGTACATGTGTCTCGGTCGCTTCATGGCTGGGGCTGAGAACATGCGTGTGGAAGAGAAAACCACTGGTTTGAGAATCTGCAAGACCACGAGGTTCTGGTCTGTGCAGGGTATTAATGTGTAAGAGCTATTTCCGGGCTTCCCTAGAGACTGGCCAAGAGTCCTAACCTAGTTGTCTTGCTGGCCTGTCAGGGCTGAGAAGGTCCGAGCCGTAAGACCCACTTTCCGTTCTTACCCAGAGCCTCGTGGGTTGTTCGTGGCCTTGAGTTGGAAAACCATTTGCATTTACAGTGTATTCATCTGTTTCATTGATGCATGGTTTTTTTGGTACACAGTTCTCAATTCTTTAAGAGATGACAACAAATTTTGGTTTTCTACTGTCACGTGAGAACATTAGGTTTCGGCAAAGCGTCACTGTGTAAGGAAAATAAAGTGCTTCTGTAAAAACAAAACAAAAAAAGAAACGTGGCCTAATATATAAGGTCATATGACTGATCTTCCAAATTGGGAGTCTTTTGAGAATGAAAGGAATCCTAAAAATAGTTAACTGGTCTACAGCCAGTGCAAAGCAAGCCCATCAGGAGAAACTGGGAGTTACGTCACACTTCTTATATGCGGGCTAGCTTGGCCTTTGCAGGCTCAGCACACTGAGTGTGCTTGTGTGCGAGGTCTGGCTAGTGGCAGTGCTGGGTCCAGAGCTGCTGTCTCCTGACTCCCAGCCCTCATTGCTCCTCTTGTCTCCCATCTGAATCTTTGCCCTTTAGGCATTTGCAATCTAGTAACTAATGTACGAGAATCAGGGGAAAAAAGGACACTGTATGTCAATGAACTGCCAAGTATGTGATACAGGCAAGCACTTTACAAATGGTGTTTTAGAATGTTCCAAGCTTCTTAGGCTACCAACAGAGTGGTCACCAGACACCCATAACCCCACTTCTACCCGAGTCCCTGGTTAGATCTGGTTTCTGCACTGGCTTCTGCTGGATTTTTGTTCTCAGTAAAGAGTTAAGGACCAAAAAAGCATGAAATCTTTTGGTAAACAATACATAGAATGGCCAGTCAGAGGAGGGAGAGATCTTCTGTTGGTTGGCTTTTAGAGGACGTGGTCAATGAGTTAGGCCTTAAAAGATGGGTGTCATTTAGATACTTCTAATGTACTTCCAACCACATCCAACTCAAAAGCCTGATCAAAATTGTTGTTTAATAGATACTAGTTGACTTTTTTGCCCTCATGTATACCCAGAAACATTTTGGATACATTTGTATCTGAGCGCCTGTCGATGGCTCAGCGGTCAATGGCCACAGTGATATCAAATGGACACTTGATAAGTTTCAATGCGAGGGCGCCTGGGTGGCTCTGTCAATTAGGCATCCAAGTCAATTTCAGCTCAGGTCATGATCTCATAGTTTTGTGAGTTTGAGCTCCTTATCAGGCTCTGCACTGACAGTGAGGAGTCTGCTTGGGATTCTCTCTCTCTCTCTCTCTCTCTCTCTCTCTCTCTTTCTCTCTCTCTCCTCTGCTCCTCCTCTACTTGTTCTTTCTCTCAAAATAAATAAATTAATTTAAAAAGATAAGCTTCAGTGCTAGGTCAGTTTTTAGCGAGAGGTAGGTGTGTGTGTGTGTGTGTGCATGTGTGGGTGTGTGTGTGTGTGTGTGTGTGTGTGTGTGTGTGGCTTAACCCTGGAGCTTCAGATTAGATCGCTTGCAAAAATAGTTAAGTTGAATTCCATCCCATCTACAAAGATTTTCTATTTTAAAAAAGGTGACCAGTGCAGCTCTCTAATCTTCAAAGATACGCCGCCACCTTTCTGTGACCCTGGAGGATGTAGAAGGCACTCTGTCTCCCTCCACTTTGTGAAGATAGGAAGTCAATTCTCTCATTCCTTCCAGAAGCATAAAGATCTACCACATGCAGACTAGAGAACCAGACTGTCTGTACTCATTCAAATTAGAAATGGACACCTGGTGACTTGCTACTTAGTGCCTGATATACACCAATGTGCATGAAATGAATAGAGCACTATGCAGAAGTTGAGTTATCACTAATCATCAGCGACAAAGCGCCTTGAATACTCACACATATGGGCAACTAATAACCTTATTTATTTATTTATTTATTTATTTATTTTTAAGTTTATTTATTTTGAGGTAGGGAGAGGTAGAGAGACAGACAGACAGACAGAGAGACAGAGAGAATCCCAAGGAGGCTCTTCATGGTCAGCACAGAGCCCAATGCAGGGCTCGAACTCATGAACTGTGAGATCATGACCTGAGCCAAAGTCAAGAGACATCCAACCAGCTGAGCCACCCATGTGCCCCTATTTATTTATTTTTAAGTAATCTTTACACCTAACATGGGACTCAGGCTCACAACCCGCAGATCAAGAGTTGCATGGTCTGCTGACTGAGCCGGCCAGAGGCCCCGAGCCTTGTTTGTTTTTAAACATACCTTCAAATAGTTGCTATTCGTTGAGTGTAAGCACTTGACATACCTTATCTTGTGTAAGATTGGATGCCAGGAAGTGGGTGTCATCAGCACCATTTTCTCAGTGAGGAGAGGGGCGCAGGAAACCAAGTGACTTTCCTAAGGCAGCAGAGCTAAGCTCTAAATCCACATGCTTATGAAGCACTCTCTCTCTTAAGCAACATGCTGTACTCTCTTATCAAAGGCTGTAATCAAATACTGATTCTTGATTTTCATGGTACATTTTTGACTAGGGAGACAGCACCTAGAAGACTCCGCATCCTAGAAGGTGATTAATGCTAATGAAATACATATAGGGTGTCTGGGTGGCTCAGTTGGTTAAGCATCCAACTCTTGATTTTGGCTTGGGTCATGATCTCACTGTTCGTGAGTTTGATCCCCGAGTTGGGCTCTGCAGTGACAGTGAGAGATTCTTGGGATTCTCTCTCTCCCTCTCTCTTGGTCCATTTCCTGTTCTCTCTCTCTCTCTCCCTCTCTCTCTCTCTCTCTCAAATAAATAAATTAACTTTAAGAGAAATACTTCTCTTGGAAATTGTGATATGTTTAAGAGCAAGTGATATGATCAAGAAAGAGTTTGGTATTTAGTGCAAGCCATAGGAACTGGTGTAAACATTTCACTCACTTATTGCCTGTCCAAAGCATATCTAAAACCCAAAGATTCCACTTCTCTCTTGCCTCATCATGACAAGATATGGCAAAGACATTTCACTATCACCCCTAAGGGAAGTTACACTCCTGGGAAATTAATAGCTATTTAACACTGGCCGAAAAAAAGTTTCTCAAATTTAGACTTACATCAAGGTAGTGTAGAGACTGTGCTAAATAGCATCAGACCTGTAGTCTGCACACCCATAAACCTTTGTATTTTGATTTCACAACATTTTGTGCACCACTTATCCTCTTAACTGCATTTCAATGTATGTCACAAGAATTTCAGCTCATGTCTTTTAGCTAGTAAAATAAATGTCCTCATGAGCTTCAGAAACACAAATAGGAAATCGACTTATACTGAGAGACAATGAAGGATTAGGAAAAAAAAAAATTCTGGTGTCAGGAAGAGAACCGACAAGAGAATTGACATCCAGGAAGAAAAGAAGAATGGGACTTCGAGGAAGACTCAAAGAACAACAGTGTGTAGAGTGAAGGTTGATAACCGAGCTGGGTAAGTCTTAGCTTCTAAAAATATGAGTGGGTGAAATTCTGGACTGAGAAAAGTGGACTTGATTCCCAGCATTTTCTCTGATGTCTGTGACCTTGAGAAACCCAATTATTCTGTACCTCAATTTCTTTATCTGTAAAATGGAGTCATTCACCACCTACTCAACTCCCCTTGTGGTTTTAAAGATTACAAAGATAAGGATTGCAAAATGCTCTGATGAAATGCACTGCACCGACATGGAATATTTCTCTTACTAGAAGCTACACTGTATTTCACCCTCAATTTCCTCTTACTAAAGTGTCCTAAAGTCATATTCTAAGACAAATCATCAGGCACTCTTCACATTTCTCTATCTTGGGTAATTACTTCCTCATTCTCTTTTTTCGGGTTCTTATTTGTAATGCACAAGAAGTCAAAAGTTTATTAGGTATTCCAAGGGTCATGTACTCCCTGAATTGGAGTACATGCCTACAGTTAGTGTCTTCAATTTCAAGTTTATTTATAAGGGTATGGGTGGTAGAAATAGGAAATCGGATATTGTATCTTGAAGAACGCATTTTTTATGATAAAGATCAATCATTGTTATATACAGTGTAAAGGGTTTTTAAAAGTTTATTTGTTTATTTTGAGAGAGAGAGAGAGAGGGAGGGAGACAATGAGTGGGGGGGGCAGAGAGAGGGAGGGAGAGAATCCCCAGTGGGCTCTGTGCTATGAATACAGAGCCCATTGTGGGGCTTGATCTCATGAACTACGAGATCATGACCTGAACTGAAATCAACAGTCACACGCTCTTGCGACTGAGCCACCCAGGTGCCTCTATAATGTAAATTTTTTAATGAGTGCATTGATTAGGAAGACAGGAAAAAATAATTATTATAGGAAAACACAGAGGATTGCTAGCATCCTGTTATGCTCACTTGGAATTTGAGTTTTATATTATAAGAAGATTGAGTCAGCTGTGATTTTTTGGGGGAGTAGTGGAACACTGCCTGCAAAACCATAGCAGCCTAGAAACAAGTGTGTCTTTTCACAGACACTGTACAGGGCTTAGTTACTGATTTACTGTTTCCAGAGCACAATATTTTCTGGTCCATTAGTAAAGTACTCTAAGATGAAACCTCAGTGCAGCTGTAACTATTGAAACACAAACTGCCGCCATCTTGAAAAAGCAGTGGTCCTGCTCTCAGGATATCAGCCAAATAAACTATGGAAAAGAAGCCGTAAACTGAAGAAGGATGGGATGGGGCATCTAGAAGATAAAATTTCAGTTCTGGCATTTTTTCACTTCCTGTCTTCCATCCTGGGCAATGCACCCACCCAATTAGTGACTCACTCAGGACAGCTCAGGGCCAGTGGTGTTCTGTGGACCAGGCAGGGAGGAAATGGGCTTTGCCTTTTAAAGATCTCTACCTCAGTGGAAAGAGGGTAGACTAGTCAGGACTGGGAAATAGAAGTTGTGTTGTGAGACAGGGGAAATTATCAGGGGTCATGTGCATCTTACCAAGCTCGAGTCAGAACCCAGAGGAGAGGAGCCAAGGAAAAAGAAATCCAAGACGGGTGTCACTCACCAATACCACCGGGTGCCTGAGGCAGGGCACTGCTCCAAGCAGAGAGCTGCACCAGGCAGCGCCCAGTCCTGAGACCTGAGAAAGACTTCTGAGCTGCTATATGTGCCAAGTGCTCTGTTAGCCAGCGAGGATCCTGTTATTCTCGTCACTTACTATTCAGTCCAGTTTTTCTGCTGGTAATAATTCCATGAATTTCTTTCAGGGAACCATTCCCACCATCCTTGCTCAACCCACATGGCTTAGAGAACCTCAACCCCCAGCTCTGGGCACAGAGCAGGTGCCTCAGGGCTGGCCAGTCACCACAGTGAGTCCCTGTGGCTAGTGACTGGTTCAGAGATGGCCGTGTCACTCAGGCTCCTCCAATCAGAATAAACCCAGAATTTAAGAGGGAAGTGCTGGGAAGACATTTTTCTCCTGGGATTTCTAGCAGTAAGAATGAAGTCAGCTGGAATTGCCAGGACCCACCGCATAGCACCTAACCTACATCATGGGAGGTGGAGCTAAGATGGAGAAAAATGGAATTCTGAAGATATTATTAGAGCCTCTGGATCCAGGCCAAATCAGCTTGGCACTAGCCCTGAACTTTCCAATTTTATGAGCCAATGGTTCTCTTTCTCTTAAACTCCTCCTTGGCATAAGCAAGTTTGAATTAGTTTTTATGTCCTTTACCGTCACCACTGAGAGAGTTTTGATACAGGGACAGAAATGAAAAGGTGTCATGCTTGATACTGAGGCTGCAGACGAGTGGTCAGTGCAGATTTAGAGATACCTTCCCAGCGTGGGGGGCACAGCAGAGGCGGCAGCTGATTGTGCCCGGGGAGTAAGTTCCCGTGCCCTGGGGAGGGTAACATTTGGTGACTAGCCCACACTCCTACGGACCATAGACATACATTCTCTCTTCCTACACGCCTCAAGCTAATTAGTTCTAGGAGGGTCCAGTGGTCTGGAAAGAATTTCTGGCAACTCCTTTTCTTCTCCAATTTCCCCTAGTCAGTGCATTTCCATGAAGTGGTGGATATTGCCGAAGACCCTATGGTCAAGTCAAAGATGGAGCTGTTGAAAATGACAAGAGAAAATATTTTCCTTTCTTTAGGGAAGCTGTAATTGGCATTAACCCCACCCCCACCCCCACCCCACAGCAAGAATAGGTCCTGTGAATGACCACCACTAACAAAAAAGCATGACTTACTGCAATGTCAAATATTTCTTATGGGGATATAAGCTCAGACATACTCCTGAAAACCAGAGGATTCCTGGATTCATACAGTGGTTGTGCCCTCCTGCAAGCTGGTAGCCTCCTTCCGCCTTCAGCAACATTTGCTGCGGAATGATTTCTGTAGTGTTTTGAATTTGCAAGATTTGCTTGAGGAAGACTGGTGATATTCCCTGGGACACACATCTGTCTTTGCAAGGCTGGCATGGAGGAGGCAGAGTAAAGTGGAGAGAATGTGACCTTAGAGTCAGATGGATCTATTTTGATTTCTTACCGCACCCAATCAGGATAATTCACTTCTGCGAACCTTGATCGCATTCATAAAGGAGGATAATAGTAGCTCACTCGTGTGGTTTCTGGGAAGAGTGAATGGAACCTTGCACACTGCTGTCCCATTCCACATTCATGATGAAATTAATGATTATAATTGGGTTATAAATGGTTATAAATAGATGCTTATATCATGATGAAGTAAATGGTTATAATCAGTGTGTATTCTCTTTGCATTCTCTCTCTAAAAACCAAGATTTTTAAAGTTTTTTTAAGTTTTTAAAATTTACTTATTTATCTGCTTATTTTTTATTTTTAATATAAAGTTTACTGTCAAATTGGCTTACATTTTAATTTACTTTTTAAAAGTTTATGTGTTCATTGTGAGAGAGACAGTGTGAACGGGGTAAGGGCAGAGAGAGAGTGAGACAGAGAGAGACTCCTAAGCAGGCTCTGTGCAATCAGTGCAGAGCCCAGCGTGGGGTTCGATCCTACAAACTGCGAGATCATGACCTGAGCCAAAACCAAAAGTCAGACGCTCAAACCACTGAGCCACTCAGGTGCCTCAAAAAACCAAGATTTTGTAAATTTCTAACCAGACCTCTACTTTTCCTTCTTTCAATTCAGTGTGCCCCCGCCTACTTACTGTTTTCCATTCCCCAAGTACGAGGGCCATTATTCCCAGAGTAAATTCCTCTCCGTGACCTCTACAGGAGCAGTGAAACTGGCGGCCCACGTGTCCAGCAGGGATTCCAGTGGGGAGGGTAAACTATAGGGAGAGACCCACTCCCCTAAAAGGGAGGTTCTCGCCCCTGGCTGAGGTCAGGTAGCAGATTTCTTCTCCACTTCTCTGCTTTCACCCACGCCTGCACTCAGCGGATTCTGTCACACGGTTCAGCTTCCTTGCAGAGCACCCCCCCCCCCCGCCCCCAGAGTGCACGCTCCTTGAGGACAGAGACATGACCTTTCCTTCATTGCTTGCTCTCAGTGCCTAGACAGCTCTGTGATGTGAGGCAGACACACCATGACTCTTCAGGAAGCACTGTGTTAGCAAATGAATCCAGAACCCTCACTGCCTTCCCTTTCTCAGTGTCTCCCCAGGGCTCTGTCTGGATTTGGAAAAACGTGAAAGGGCTGATTGGAACCCCCTTGCTGGAGTCGAGGGCTATCCTTCACTTTCTTAGCTTGGTAACCCACATATGCATCTGGAGATCTTAAACTGGCTCTGAAGGTGGACGGAGATACTTTGGTGACTCAAAAGAGATTAGACTGGGCACATGAAAAACCCAAGATGACTTTCTAGTGCCCCTTTCCCTAGAGCTAGAACCATTCAAAACATGTAATTTCCAGCTGGATATTCCATTCCATTATATATATATTATTAAGGAACTGCTTTAAACTCGTAGGAGCTCGGACCCCCCAAATAATAGTAGCGTAAGTGAGACAATTTTGTTGGTCTCACAAAATAAGGAGGCTGGAGGGAGGTGGTCAAGGGCTGGTGAGATGGCACCATGGTGACATCTGCAACCAGCCTCCTTCTGGCTTTCTTCTCTGCCATACTCAGCACGTGGCTTCTGTCTTCACAGGAGCCTGCAGGTGCTAAAAACATCACATGTAACATCAGAGGAGGGACAGAGGACGAATGAGTACTTGTCAGCCGAGGAGACCCCTTTAAAGAGCTTTCCCAGAAACCCTGGGCAAAGTCTTCCATTTCACCTCCTTGGCCATTCATTCTGCAAGGGGACGTGGAGATGGAGTAAAGCATGACATATTCACACCTCCCCAGTATAGACGCTGGTGAAGAAGAGAATGAATACTGGCTGGGCAATTAGCAGTCCCTGACCAACTATTGTATCCAAACGAGTAAACGAAGATCATGGGATTCATCCTGCAAATTTATGGAGAAATACTCGGGACGATGGAAAAGCGGGCTCGAGGAGGCCACACGTAGGGGACACGTCCCAGAGCCACACTGCAGGACTGGCCTGCTGAGCTGGCTGCTGCCTCCAGACCCCCAACCATGCTGCCTCTGCACCAATCTGGATGCTGCGCGTCTCAGAATAACCAAATGTCTCCAGTGTTGTGCTTGCCAGAAAAAAACAAAACAAAACAAAAAAAACCTCTGCCTCCTTCTGTGACTTCTTTCCTCCCTCCAAGTTTGGCACAGTTAGAGTGTCAGGATTACTGTCCCATGAGGGAGCCTCACTTCCTATAAAAATCCTTCCTATAAGGAGTTTAGAACAAATGTGTAAATTGACGGGCAACATTTGCCCTGATAATGTAACTTGATCATATAATACACAAATTTGCCATTTTCAGTAACTGTGTGTGTCCTTTCCTTTGGGAAATCATTCATTTGCTTATTTACTTGATCAACACTATTAAGGACATGCTTTGTGTCAGCATCATGCTAGGTGCATAAAACGTGAAGTTCAGGTTTGTTCTGGGGGTGACATGAGGGCCAAGAGAGAAGTGATTTGTGGAGACCTGGCAGGTGCCAGCGATCCCCTCTCATGGCCAGTGTCTGTTTCTGGGAAGGACTGCAGCTTTCGCACCTCCCACATATCAAGAACAGCTGGAATTTAAACTTTCACGTGAACTCTTTGCTTTCTTTTTAAAAAAAATGTTTTAGGCGAGCCGGGGTGGGTCAGTCGGTTAAGCATCCGACTTCAGCTCAGGTCATGATCTCACAGTTTGTGGGTTGGAGCCCAACATCGGGCTCTGTGCTGACAGCTCAGAGCCTGTTTCAGATTCTGTGTCTCCCTCTCTCTCTGCCCCTTCCGCACTCATTCTCTGTCTCTCAAAACTGAATAAATGCTAAAAAAAATTTAAAAAATTTTTTTAAGTTTATTTATTTATTTTGAGAGATAGCAAGTGTGAGTGGGGTAGGGGAAGAGAGAGAGGCAAAGAGAAAGAATCCCAAGCTGGCTCCGTGCACTGTCAGCATGGAGACTGATGTGGGGCTCCATCTCACGAACCACGAGATCATGACCTGAACTGAAATCAAGAGCGACTGAGCCACTCAGGCACTCAGGACTCTTTACATTCTTTTTTTTTTTTTTTTAATGTTTTATTTATTTCTAGGAGAGAGAGAGAGAGAGACAGCGTGAGCAGGGGAGGGTCAGAGAGAGAGGGAGTCACAGACTGAAACAGGCTCCAGGCTCTGAGCTGGCAGTCAGCACAGAGCCCGACGCGGGGCTCGAATCCACGAACCGCAAGATCACGACGCAAGCGAAAGTCGGACGCTTAACCGACTAAGCTACCCAGGCGCCCCAGGACTCTTTACATTCTTAAAACCAATGATTAAAAAAATTTTTAATGTTTATTTATATTTGAGAGAGAGAGAGAGAGAGAGCAGAGGAGGGGCAAAGAGAGGGGGAGACAGAATCCAAAGCAGGCTCTAGGCTCCAGGCTGTCAGCACAGAGCTGGATGTGGGGCTTGGACTCATGAGCTGTGAGATCATGACCTGAGCTGAAGTCAGACACTCAACTGACTGAGCCACCCAAGTGTCCCAAAATCAATGACCTTTTTTTTTTTTTTTAAACACTAACTGGACATTAGAATAATCCAGAAATCTTTAAAAAAAAATGCTCCAGCCTAGTCATTAGAAAAACATCAAACAAATCCCAGGTGAGGAGCATTGTATAAATACATGACCAGGAGTCCTCAGGACTGGCACAATTACCCAGACCAAGATAAATCTGGGCAACTGTGGTGACAAAGAAACATAAGGACATGTGACAACTAAATGTGACATGGTAAACTGGATGAGATCCTGGGACAGAAAACAATCACTAGGAAAAAATGAGGGAAGTCTGAATAAAGTATGACTTCCGTTAGTAATACTGGAGCAATAACAATTCATTCATGTAACATCCGTGCCCCAGGCATGTAAGATGGTAAGAGGGAAAGCGGGCTGGGTGGTATGAGAAGATACTCAGTACTATCTGCAATAATTCTGTAACTGTCAAACTGTTCTAGAATTAAAGGCATTGTAAACACAGATTCTGACGTCTCGGACCCTTCCCAGGCCAATTGAAGCAGAATCACTAAGAGGGTAGGACTCAGACAGTGACAGTTTTGGAAAATGTTCCAGGCGATTGTGACGTGCAGTTGGGGTTGAGAATCAGCGCTTTGCATTTGGCACTCGACACCTATATTTTAAAAACACTGTAATGGTAAAACAAAACATCTGTGGGGCCATATGCAGCCTGTCACCACCAGTTTGGGAATTCTGCTGTACACGTTCAAGAAAATTATAGTACAGTTAGGGAGAAACACATATAATCAAAGACAGAAGTCATGGCTGAAGTGTGTACAGCATATGAGTCTCGGAGAAGCAGTGAGGTTCAGGTGGGAGAGGAAAAGGCGGTGGCGGTCAGTGTGACGGGGAAGACCTGAGAAACACCTCCCGACATCTTTTCCCACTGTTCACCTGTTTTCTTTCCCTGTACCTTGTCTGCTATTATTGTCCCAGGGGAGTGGTGGGGGGAAGCACGTCCAATCCAGTGACTGATGGTTGATCAGACTTGCTTCTCCAAGAGTGGCCGTCCATCGGCTAACCCCACTGGCGTCACCTGGGGGTTCATTAGAAATGCTGGCTCTCGGGCCCTGTTCCAGAGCACTTGAATTGGAATCTGCATTTTAATAGCATCCCCAGGTGATTTATAGACACATCAACTTTTGAGAAGCACTGATGTAAGTAACTCCTGTAAGTCAGGAAGGGAAATTAGAAACGCATTCCAGCACTTAGAGAAGGCGCTGAAGAGATGAGGACAAACGTTGAGTGGTGAGTGTGGGACTTTGTCGTCAGAGGTGACCAAGGGAGTAGGAACGACCAGGCTGTATTGTGGCAGATTCCTTGTTTCTTTGGGGCCGATCCACCACATCATCACATCCAATATGGCGCAAGAACAATAGAACAGCGTTGGCAGAATATGGGTCTAAGTTTATGAGGGTGACACAGTGACCAGGGGCCTGTGGACACCCGGACGCTCTACATGCCTCAGAGCAAGGCTGTTAAAAGGGCCAAAAATCCAAAGAACTGATAAGGTCCCCTGGGCTCAGAATGAGGAGGCTTCAGAACATGGGGACAATGCCGGAGGTCATGGATTTCTGCAGCTGGTGCCATATCTCAACAGCTACCACTTTAGTACATTCAGAAGCCCAATGAGGCGAGTGATGTCTCAGCACAGGTAGGGAGGAGATTGAGGCATGTCACCTCGCCGCAGGGAGGATCCATGTTTCCTTGCACACAGGTGCCATCTTGGGAAGTGCCGGCGGTTGCATGAACTCTGAAAGGAAAGAAATCGTCTGGGGAGGCGTTGGAACCCTCCATATTTCCTGAAACCATTGGCTTTATTTATTTCTTTATTTTTTAAAATGTTTATTTATTTTTGAGAGAGAGAAGGACAGAGTGCGAACAGGGGAGGGACAGAGGGAGAGGGAGACACAGAATCTGAAGCAGGCTCCAGGATCTGAGCCGTCAGCACAGAGCCCAACACGGGGCTCGAACCCACGAACCATGAGATCATGACCTGAGCCGGAGTTGGACGCTTAACTGACTGAAAAACCCGGGCGCCCCATGAAAGCATTGGTTTTAAGCCTAAGGAGACTGCATACCTTTCATTGGCAAGTTGGGTACTTCCACTCGACTACGCCTGTCCTTAGCAAGAATAATAGAAGACAGAGAAGATAAACATAGTATTTTTGGATATCTGAGCCAAAGTGCATGCATTTCCTGCTACATCAGGAAGGGCTTGTAGGGAAGTTTAAATTAAGGTTAACAGATGAGGAGTGTCTGCCAGGAAGACAAGGACTAGGGGAGGGCATTCTAGGCAAAGAGGCATAGAGTTGTCCACAGCACGATGGACTTGAACCCAAAGTCATCCAGACAGTTAGAGAATGTGGTGTGTTCAAGGGAAGAAAGACACTTGTAGGTAGGGCCAAATCTTGGAGGGCTTTGAATGCCATGCTGTTTGGATTTTATTTTTATGGGCATTGTGGAGAGGGGGAAGTAGATTTAAGTTTCTAGAATTAGTACCCTGGCACCACTGAGGAAAATGAGTTGGAAGAGGAGGGCTTTGGAGGCAGAGACCAGTTAGGAGGCTCCTACATGGGGGAAGAGCTGGAATAAGGTAAGGAAAGAAGTCATAGTTTTCTCTGGTGTAATCGATTACTGTGTGGGTGGTGTGGTCATTCCCGGAGAGAGGGGCTTGCAAGAGAAAAGGAGGTGATTCACACGGCATTTACCAGCCTCTGCTTCACCATCTCCCTATTGAGCATTCAGGCTGTTTGGAATATCTTGTTATTACAGTGCTGCTACGGGGGCGCCTGGGTGGCTCAGTAGGTTAAGCTTCCGAATTCTGCTCAGGTCATGATCTCACAGTTCGTGGGTTCGAGCTAACAGCATGGAGCCTGCCTGGGATTCTGTGTCTCTCTCTCTCTTTCTGCCCCTCCTCTACTTGCACTCTCTCTCTGTCTCTCAAAAAGAAATAAATATTAAAAAAATTTAAAGTTCTGCCACGAACATTCTTATATAAATTATTATTTTTAAAATTTGGGGGTTTGAGGGAAATGAGACAATATCTCCAAATTATGACTCTTTTGTCAAAATGCGAAACAATTTCATAATGCTTTTAAATATTGTCAGGTTGCTTTCTGGAAAGACATGCCACTTTATACCTTACAAGCCGTTGTTAGTTATCTGTATATAGTTCTGATGTATTGGATTTTTATTCTATAGATCAATTTTAGCTACTTTAAAAGGTGGATCCAAGAGTTATTTAAATTTTGATTTCCATAATGAATGGTAAGCCTGTGAACTTTGTATGTATTGTTTTGCTAGATTTTTTCAGGCTACTTGTTCATCTCTTTTGATACCTTATCTTTGATTGAAAATAGCGGCTACCCCAACCCTCCATAGCTATGAAACTCTCATAGGTTAAGTTCTTTGTTTTGTTTTGTTTTGTTTTGTTTTTTGAGAGAGAGAGAGGGTGAGAGCATGAGAGGATACATGGTGGGGAGAGGCAGAGAGAGAAAGAGAGAGAATTTTAAGCAGACTCCATGCTTGGCATGGAGCCCAGCATGGGGCTCAATCCACAACCCTGGGACCGTGACCTGAGCCAAAATCAAGAGCTGGATGTTCAACCAACTGAACTACCCAGGTTAATTTTTTTAAATAGACTTTATTACATTGTATGACAGAAGTAGTAATTCACATAATTTTTTTATTGATATCTAGTTATGCCGATAATGCTCATTAATAATGACTCCTTTCCCGTTTCATATTCCTTTTGGTCATCATTATTTTCTGGCTTTTAGAGCAAACTTCTGCTACATCTACTTCATTCATTGTTTTTTAAGGTATGTCACTAACTCATGGCAATTTCATTAAAATATGTGGATCTTCACTATAACCTGCCTCTTCATGAAACTCATAATTATTTTGTAAAAAGTGATATATTATTTTTTTCCTTTTTCTATATTTGCATCTTTTTTACTTTATTTAAAATAACAATCGGGGTGTCTGGGTGGCTCAGTCGGTTGGGCATCTGAATCTTGATTTCAGGTCAGGTCATGATCTCACCGTTTGTGAGTTTGAGCCCTGCGTTGGGCTCTGTACTGGCAGTGCGGAGCCTGCCTGGGATTCTCTCTCTCCCTCTCTCTCTGCCCTTCCCATGCTCCCCTCTCAAAATAAGTAAACTTAAAATAAAATAAATTAACAATGGACAGTTTTTCTAGTACAGTATAAAGTAAGATTAATGACAAAGGAAAATCTGACATATTCCTATTTTTAAGCTGAATTTTTCTAATATTCTGCATTAGGTGTGATAGTTTTTATCAGCTTTAAATATGCAGTCTATCAAATTAAGAAAAATTCCCTTTAATTAAGAAAATATTTTATTTTTTAAGTTTTATTTATTTATTTTGAGAGAGACAGCGTGAGCTTGGGAGGGGTAGAGAAAGAGGGAGAGAGAGATCTCAAGCAGGCTCTGCACTGTCGGCACAGAGCCCGGCTTGGGCTTGAACTCATAAAACCACAAGATCATGACATGAACTGAAACTGAGAGTCGGATACTTAACTGACTAAGCCAGGCGCCCAAAGAAAATATTTTATATTTAATCAAATGCTTTATTTGTATCTATTCATATTGTTGTGTGATCCTTACTCTTTCCTGTTAACACAATGAATCACCTTGATAGTGTTTTATGTGTTATATTAACCTTGCACTCATGGTGTAAACCTAATTTGTTCATTGGTGATAATGTGTCTTAGATGCTTAGAATGGCCTCGTTTCTTTCTTCCTTCCTATCTTCCTCCCTTCTTACCTCCCTTCTACTTTCTCCCTCCTTTTCTTTCCTCTTTCTTCTTTTCTCCCTTTCTTCCTTTGTGCCTATGCTAATTTAATTATAATTTTCTTCTTTGATATTGGCCTTCGGCTAGGGAAAGAAATCCAGGTTGAACTTACAAAATCAGTTCAGAAATGGATTGTCTTTTCTGGCTTTTTGAAACAACACGTGATATTATTAATTGTTGGTTGAAAGATCTGCCGAACCAGGTGTCTTTTCTCCTCCTTTGGTTTCATTGTGCTGTGACAGCTTTTCCTATTTTTTCTAGGTGGTTCTGTTGGCCTATTTTCCCCTCAACCATAGTAAGTCTAGTATAATAGATCATCTCCTCTTGCTAATTTTTCACCCAAGGGTCCCCGTAGGTCTCTTCTTAAAAAAGTTCTGGGGAAACCTCATGAGATGTTCTCTAGCAGGCTGCACCCATGGGATTGAAAGCCTGTATTCTTGCTATTTTCTTTGCTTATATATTTTATCTTTTTTGAAAACTCAACCATTTCATTTTAGCTATCAAGTATTTTAACATATAGTTGAAAATAATAGTCTTCCATTTCAGAGAAACAAAAAAAATTTGGCTCAAATTGTAATTGCTTTTTTCTTGCACTAAATATTACTAGTGTGAGTTTTCCTCTTATTTCAATGATTAATACTTCTTAAAAATTGTCAACAAACCGATTATTGATTTTACAGCTTTTTTCTGCCTCATTTATGCTTAGTTTATTAGTTCTCCATTTCTTTAGTTTCTCTTGATGCTTTTTTTCCTTTTTAAAAAGCAGATAATTTAGAAAATTTATAAAATAAGAAAAATTATGGCTCATCCTAGGAACCAAAGACAACTATGATTATTTTGATGCATTTACTTGTGTATTATTTACATAATTGTCAGCTGTATGTACAACAGCTTTATATATTGTTGACCACGTGTATGTATTATACAGTATGAATATATTGTTAAAAATATATTAGAGGGACACCTGGGTGGCTCAGTCCATTAAGCATCTGACTCTTGGTTTTGTCTGAGGTCATGATCTTGCGGTTTGTGGGTTCAGCTCTGCATCAGGCTCTGTGCTGACGGTGCGGAGCCTGCTTGGGATTCTCTTTCTGTCTCTCTGCCCCTCTCCTGTTCATGCTCATGTTCTCTCTCAAGAATAAATAAACATTAAAAAAAAAATAAAATATATCTGAATTCTGTAGTAGATTTCATCCGATACAGGTTATTGTTTAAGAGATTAGTTTAAAATTTGAATCAATTCAGGGGTGCCTGGGTGGCTCAGTCAATTGAGTGTCCAGCTTCAGCTCAGGTCATGATCTCACAGTCTGTGAGTTTCAGCCCCGTGTTGACTTTGAGCTGACAGCTCAGAGGCTGGAGCCTGCTTTGGATTCTGTGTCTCCCTCTCTCTCTGTTCCTCCCCAGTTCGTACTCTGTCTCTCTCTCTCTCTGTGTCTCTCTCAAAAATGAATAAACATTAAAAATTTTTAATAAAAAAATAAAAAATAAATAAAACTTAAATCAATGCTGCTATTGCCCTTTATTTCAAATTGCACTTGGGTTCAAACTCATTACCCTAAAATCAAGAGCTGCACACTCTACCAACTGAGCCAGCCAAGCACCCCTCTTTTTTTTTCTTCATGTAATGAAATTTTTTGTGCCTTCTCTGACTGATATTTCTGATGACCCATTACACTGGAAAAAATGAATTCTTCTATGATTCCACATGAGTGTTAATTCCACCTAATTTATTATACTAATAAACTCTATACTTTCTTCACTAACTACAGTTCCTACCGATTTGTCATGTGGAACATTGACGCTTTGAAGTACAATGCTAATTTCTGCCTGTTTTTCCCTTGTGTGATGTTGTGGTGTTCTCAGACTTTTGTTGTTAATCACACCTTTTATTATTATGTAACAACTTTATTCATTTCACATTGAAATCAGACAGTGAGATAGCCACTCTTACTTAGAATCAAACAGGCAGACCATGTCAACCCCTTCTGTGGTATTGTCCCAAGCAGCTTTGTTGACATAGGTATTGGTTTCCTGCGGCCGCCATTACAAAGTCCATGGGTTGCGTGCCTTGAACAACAAATATACTATCTCACAGTTTTAGAGGCTTAAGTCTAAGATCAGAGCATCACTGGGATTGATTTCTTCTGAGGGCTCTAGGGAGAATCCATTCCACGCCTGTCTCCCTGGCTTGTAGATGGCTGTCTTCTCCCTGTGTCTCTTCAGATTGTTTTCCTTCTGTTGTGTATCTGTGTTCAACTTTCTCCCCTTCATGACACCAGTCAGATTGGTTAGGGCTCATCCTAACCCTCATTTTAACTTGTTACCTCTGTAGAGATCCTGTCTCCAAATAAGGTCCCATTCTGAGGTCCTGGCTGTTGGGACTACAATATACAAATTTAAAAAGTTAAACATTTAGTATATGATGTTTTGGGGAGGATACTCCATTCAATTGCAATGAATTCAACAAATCTTTATTGAGTACTCCAAACGCATTGAGTCCAATAACTCAGATAGTTTTACTCCTTTTTTGTATCTCCTTGTAAAATGTATTTTTATTTCTGCTACTCTTTTTTCTTTCATTCATAGGGTTTTGAAAAGTGTGCTTTGAACTCTGTATCTTCTTGAGATGATGATGATGATGATGGTGATGATGATGATGATGATCTTATCTAATTTGGTTACTTTTCTAACATTTTTAAACATTAATTATTTAACAACGGCGTTTACTTCTATGTTTCTCATACAAACTGGTGAGCTTTCTTTCCTAGGGGTGATAAGAAGTCAAAAACTTTTCTGTGAAGGTGCCATCCTTTAGCTGTGTGTGTGTGTGTGTGTGTGTGTGTGTGTGTGTGTGTGTTTTCCTTTCCATCTGTCAGGCTTCTGGGTAAGATTTTATTTGAAGAAACCCATGGCTTCTCTGTCTATATTCCATCTACCAGGCCTGGTGCACCCATCCCCCAGCGCCTGTGAACCTAGGCTGCTTCTGACCCACAGCTGCCCCCTTGTCCAAAGAATTGCCCTCAGCATGGGGCTGCCTGGAGGTTACAACCCCACTCAGCAACCCTCAGCCAATGGCCAACTGATAGGGTACAAAAGGCTGGCCCCTTGCCTAGCAGGTACTGGACTCTGAAGTGTAGATTGGCTCCTGGGCTCCCTGGGGATGAGGTAGAAGCCAGAGCCCAGCTGAGACCACATCTTATTCAGCATTTGCCCCCTGCCCTAGCCTGTAATACTGCCCCCCCCACCCCCCTGCCCTGGGACCACTTCCTCCACAAATCATTTGCACAAGAATCTCCATCCCAGGTTCCATTTCTAGACCAAAAGATCCCTTAGAGAAAAGGGCACCATGACTAAACACCGTGTAACAATCATGGGTCTAATTCAGTTACGTGGTGGTGTATCTACTGGGGTAAATGGGACCCCTGGTGGCTCTAAGGAAGGAAGTCAGAATTCTTCTTTCAGTGATTCTCTTGCCGTCTTCTGAGAAAGATCCCACTGGAGGTGGACTTGGATCAACAGCTGATATGAGAGGAATACCAGCCCTCAGTTTGGAGAAACTCTGGCCCAGGAGACGTAATCCAACTGAAGCAGATGCCTTAGACTCTGACGTTAAATTGTTAAATGTCTTCGCTAGGGAGTATTACAATGTTAACCCTTCATTTTTCTTATGCTTCTTTTTTTTTAAAAAATTTTATTTGCTTCCTCTGATGAGAATTGGAGACCAAGCAGGGAGGCATCAGGCTCAGGAGTAAAGGCAACAAGGAAGGGAGACAAATGGAATAGAAGAGTCTGGTGGGAGGTGGGAAGCTGAGAAGCAGAAGCTCTGTCTCCCAGGCCGTTGTGGGTCCCTCAAACTCAACATGTATGCAAACAGAAATATCACGTCCTTAAATCATGCCTACTCCTCTTCCCTACTTTGGTAGATGATGTGACCATCTATCCTCTCCTCGCATCAGCTGTTACTCTGCCTCTTTCTCCCCAGAAGCCATCCAAACATTATTGTGTTATCTGTACCTTCTAAATATTTCTCAGATGCATTCACCTTCTCCACCCCCTCTGCTACTAATCCTGGCCACATCACCATCACGTCATACTTGGGCTGGCACGGATCCCTAACTAACATGGCCCACCCATCCCCCACATTGTAGCCACAGTGCCTTCTGAAACACAAATCTGTTTGTGCCATTCTCCTACTTAAATCCATTCCTCTATCAGTGGACACTTGGGTGGCCTCCATAGTTTGACTATTGTAAATAATTTTTCTATAAACATCAGGTTGCAGGGTGCCTGGGTGGCTCAGTTGTTTGAGCTTCCGACTTCGGCTCAGCTCATGGTTCAGGTCATGTCTCGTGGTTCACAAGTTCGAGCCCCACATCTGTACGGACAGTAAAGAGCCTGGAGCCTGTTTCAGATTCTGTGTCTCCTTCTCTCTCTGCCCCTCCTCCACTCATGCTCTTTCTAACTCTCTCAAGAATAAATAATAAACATTAAAAATTTTTTTAACATTAGGGTACATGTATCCTTTTGAATTAGTATTTTTGTATTCTTTGGGAAATACCTATTAGTGCAATTGCTGAATCGTAGTGTAGTTCTATTTTTAACTTTTTGAGGAAACTTTATACTATTTTCTACAGTGGCTGTACCAGTTGGCATTCTCTTTCCCACATCCTCACTACCACCTGTTGTTTCTTGTGTTTTTCATTTTAGCCATTTTGACAGGTGTGAGGTGATACCTTATTGTGGTTTTGATTTGTATTTCTCTCTTGATGAGTGATATTGAGCACCTTTTATGTGTCTGTGGCCATTTGGATGTCTTTGGGAAAATGTCTATTCATGTTTTCTGCCCATGTTTAATTCGGATCATTCATTTTTTGGGTGTTGAGTTATATCAGCTCTCTATATATTTAGGATACTAGCCCTTTATTGGATATGCCACTTGCAAATATATTCTCCCATTTTCTAGGTTGCTTTTCAGTTTTGTTGACTGTTCCCTTCATTGTGTGCAAGCTTTTTATTTTGATGTAGTCCCAATAGTTTATTTTTGCTTTTGTTTTCCTTGTCTCAGGAGACATATCTAGTAAGATGTTGCTATGGTTGATGTCAAAGGAGTTACTGCCTGTGTTCTCTTCTAGGATTTTTATGGTTTCAGGTCCCATATTTAGGGACTCAAAATCCATTTTCGGATTTTGTGTATGCTGTAAGTTTCATTCTTTTGCACGTTGCTGTCCAGTTTTCCCAACACTATTTGTTGAAAAGACTGTCTTTTTCCATTGGATATTCTTCCCTGCTTTGTCAAAAAGATTAATTGACCATGTAAATGCGAGTTCATTTCTGAGTTTTCTATTCTGTTCCATTGATCTTTGAGTCCATTTCTGTGTCAGTACCGTATTGTTTTGGTTACTACACCTTTGTAATATAACTTGAAGTCTGGAATTGTGATGCCTCCAGCTTTGCTTTCCTTTTTCACGATTGCTTTGGCTATTCAGGGTCTTTTGTGGTTTCATACAAATTTTAGGATTGCTCTAGCTCTGTGAAAAATGCTATCGGTATATTGATAGGGATTGTATTAAATGTGTAGATTGCTTTGAATAGAATACACATTTTAACGATGTCTATCATGTCTATATTGTTCTTACCATCATGAGCATGGGGTGGCTTTCCGTTTGTGTCATCTTCAGTTTCTTTCATCAGTGGTTTCTAGTTTTCAGAGTACAGGTTTTACCTCTTTGGTGAGGCTTATTCCTCCTTATCTTATTGTTTTTGGTGCAATTGTAAATGGAACTGATTCCTTAATTTGTCTTTCTGCTGTTTCATTATTGGCATAGAAATGCAACAGATTTCTGCACATTGATTTTGTATCCTGCAAATGTACTGAATTTGTGCATCAGTTCTAGCACTTTTTGGTGGAGTCTTTCAGGTTTTCTACAGAGAGTATCATGTCATCAGCAAATAATGAAAGCTTGTCTTCTTCCTTTCCAATATGGATGCCTTTTATTTCTTTTTTTTTTTTTTGGTCTGGTTGCTGTGGCTAAGACTTCTAGCACTATGTTAAATAACAGTGGTGAGAGCGGACAGCCCTGTCTTGTTCCTGACTATAGAGGGAAAGCTCCGTTTTTCCCCATTGAGGATATTAGCTGTGGCTTTTCCATTTATGGGCTTTGCTATGTTGCGATATGTTCTCTCTAAACCTACATTGCTGAGGGGTTGTATCATGAATGAGCGTTGTGCTTTGTCAAATGCTTTTTCTGTATCTACTGAAATGATCTTATGGTTCTTTTTTTTTAAATATTTTTATTTATTTCTAGGAGAGAGAGAGAGAGAGAGCATGAGCAGGGGAGGGTCAGAGAGAGAGAGAGTCACAGACTGAAACAGGCTACAGGCTCTGAGCTGGCAGTCAGCACAGAGCCCGACGCGGGGCTCGAACCCACGAACCGCGAGATCATGACCTAAGCGAAAGTCGTACGCTTAACCGACTAAGCCACCCAGGCGCCCCGATCTTATGGTTCTTAACCTGTCTTTTAGTAATGCAACACACCATGTTGATTGATTTGCGAATATTGAACCACCCTTGCAAACCAGGAATAAATCCCAGCTGATTGCGGTGAATGATTTTTTGTTTAATGTATTGTTGGATTCAGTTTGCTAGTATTTTGCTGAGGATTTTTTGCTTCTATGTTCAGCACGGGTATTGGCCTATAGTTCCCTTTTTTTGTGGTGTCTTTATCTGGTTTTGGTATCAGGGTAATGCTGGCCTCATAGAAAGAACTTGGAAGTTTTCCTTCTCCTTCTATTATTTTGGAATAGTTTGAGAAGAAGCATTATTAACTCCTTTAAACGGTTGGTAGAATTTGCCTGTGAAGCCGTCTGGTCCTGAACTTTTTTTTTTTAAATAGTTTTTTCACTACTGATTCAATTTCATTGCTGGTTTTTGGTCTGTTCAAGTTTTTTATTTCTTCCTGTTTCAGTTTCAGTAGTTTATATGTTTCTACGAATTTATCTACTTTTTCTAGATTGTCCAATCTGTTGGCATATAGTTTTTCATAATATTCTCATAATTGCTTGTATTCCTGTGGTGTTTGTTGTTATTTCTCCTCTCTCACTTGTGATTTTATTTATTTAGGCCCTTTCTCACTTTTTTTGATAAGTCTGGCTAGAGGTTTACCAATTTTATTAATTTTTTCAAAGAACCAACTCCTGGTCTCATTGATCTGTTTTATTGGTTGTGGGTTTTTTTGTTTGTTTGTTTATAGCTTCTATATCATTTATTTCTGCTCTAATCTTTATTATTTCCTTCCTTCTGCTGGCTTTAGACCTTGATTTTTGTTCCTTTTCTGGCTCCTTTAGGTGTACAGTTAGGTTGTTTATTTGAGATTTCTCTTGCTTCTTGAAGTGGGCCTCTATTGCTAAGTACTTCCCTTTTAGGACTGCTTTTGCTGCATCCTAAAGGTTTTAGACTGTTGTACTTTCATTTTCATTTGTTTCTGTGTGTTTTTATCCCTCCTCCCCCCCTTTTTTTAAAGTAGGCTCCAGGCCCAGTGTGGGGTTTGAACTCTCAACTCCAAGGTCAGGAGCCACATGCTCTACTGACTGAGCCAACCAGGTGCCCCTTTTTAATTCTTTATTTTATTTCCTGATTGACCCATTCATTTTTTAGCTAAATGAACCTCTGTAGTACTTGTAGTCTTTCCAGATTTTTTCTTGTGGTTGATTTCTAGTTTCACAGTGTTGTGATCAGAAAAGGTGCTTGGTATAACTTCAGTCTTCTTGTATTTGTTGAGGCCTGTTTTGTGGGCTAATATGTGGGCTGTTCTGGAGAATGTTCCATGTGCACTTGAAAAGAATGTGCATTCTGCTCTTTTAGGATGAAATTTTCTGAATATGTCTGTTAAGTGCATCTGATCCAGTGTACCAGTCATAGCCAATGTTCCCTCTCTGATTTTCTATTTAGATCATCTGTCCACTGATGTAAGTAGGGTATTAAAGTCCTCTGCTATTGTTGTATAATTATCTGTTAGTTTCCTTATGTTTGTTCTTAATTGTTTTATAGATTGAGATGCTCCCATGTCGGTGCCATAAATATTTACAATTATTATATCTTCTTGTTGTGTTGTATTTTATCTTATTTATTTATATAATATTTATTTTATTATATAGTTCCCTTTTTTTCTTGTTATGGTCTTTGTTTTAAAGTACAACTACTCTGGCTTTCTTTTGACATTGATTTGCATGATAAATGCTTCTCCATCTCCTTTTTTTTTTTTTTTTTGTGATTTATTTCTGAGAGAGAGAGACCGTGTGAGCAGGGGAGGGTCAGAGAGCAAGGGAGACACAGAATCCGAAGCAGGCTCCAGGTTCCGAGCCAGCTGTCAGCACAGAGCCGGACGCGGGGCTCAACCCATGAATCGGAGATTGTGACCTGAGCCGAAGTCGACCGCCCAACCGACTGAGCCACCCAGGTGCCCCTCCATCTCCTTACTTTGAATCCACAGTTGTCTTTACGTCTAAACTGAGTCTCTTGTAGCAGCATATAGATGGACCTTGGTTTTCTACCCTTTCTGACACCTTTTGTCTTTTGATCGGAGTGTTTACTCCATTTACATTCACAGTAATTGTTGATAGATACGTATTTATTACCATTTTATTACTTGTTTTTTGATTGTCTCTAGAGATATTCTCTGTTCCTTTCTTGTCTTTCTCTCTTACATGATTTTCTTTAGTGGTGTATTTGGATTTCCTTCTCTTTATTCTTTGCATGTTTATTAGTGGTTTTTGGTTTGTGGTTCTTATTAGGTTTGTGTATAACCTCTTCTGCATAGAGCAGTCTGTACTAAATTGATGGCTGTTTAAATCTGAGCCCATTCTAGGCTCTGTCTTGCGCTCCGAGAGCCTGGATATTCTCCTTCACCCCCATCTTTCCACATCATTGTTTGCTGCCTCTCTTCCTCTCAAGACTTCAAGAGCTAGGAAGTCAGGATCCAGGTGTCTCCTTTCTTCTGCCATATCCCCAGTTTTCAAGGGCTGCAGCGAACACACACTGAGCTTTTGTGCCAATCAGAAAAAGGCCCCTCTCCAGGCAACACATGTTTCTCTCTTGTTTTAGTGGCAGCCACATGCCAGAATATTAGAACTTGGGCTAGGTTCAGCCTTCCTTTGCCCCGCTTGGCCAGGTATCTTTGTGCAAAACACAGACCACACAACCATACACAGTGGCCTTGAAGAGCAACAACCAAGTGCTTTGCGGGACCTAAGAAAAGAAGATACCCACAAGCAGATTTGGGTTAGTCACTGAGTTATGTGTAAAAGGATTGCTTATCATCCCTCTATAGTGGAATGCATAGCAGGAAAGACTGGAAAATCCTTCTCAACAGGTGAAAGAAATTTCAAAGCAAGAAAGAGAGGTATGACCAATTCACATATCTAATAGGGCTGTCACAGCATTGTGTTACAGTATGATTAGCAATGTTTTTTTCTCAGTAAGTTGTGCACAAAATAGTGATGCATCTTAGAATCTATGACATCCTCGATTTGATGATACATGAACATCAGTTAGGGATTATATTCAGTTCCATGTAAAAAAGACTGAACTCTACCACGTAATGAAATAGAGTTTCTTTTTCTCATGTGCCCAGAAGCATGGAGACATGCAGTCCTGGGCTGGTCTACCAGGCCTGTCATCAGTCATGGTTCCCAGTAAGTACCCAGTTCTGTCTCTTTTCCTTCTACCCTCAGCGTGTGGCTTTCTCATGATTCCCTCAAGGCTCCCAAGAGTGGATATTGAATTGGTGACTAGCCGTGTCTGGTATATCATGCCATCATGGTCTTATCTATTTAGTTTTTTTTTTTTTTTTATTCTTAAGTTGGATCTTAGTCTTTATTTTAGGTTTGCCATTTATTTTTTATTCTTATCAATTGCTGCACTATTTAGCTGTGATTTTTGTTTTCTTTTCTTTCTTTCTTTTCTTAGTTTATTGTCAAGCTGGTTTCCATATAACACCCAGTGCTCATCCCCACAAGTGCCCTCGTCCATGCCCATCTCCCCCCTTCCCCTCCCTCCCTACCCCCATCAGCCCTCAGTTTGTTCTCGGCATTCAAGAGTCTCTCATGGTTTGCTTCCCTCCCTCTTCTCCACTATTTTTCCCTTCTTCTCCCTCATGGTCCTCCGTTAAGTTCCTCCTAATCCTCCTATATGATTTTTGTTTTCTGTGTGGACCATCAATGCTCCATTAATTCTATTCTTTACCAACTCATGGAGCTATTTTTTGTTTCCGTGTTTACACATTTATTGAAAGTTTCTGTGTTGATGTATATTCTTACTTTATAACCCCACTCTTCTTTGTCTCTCTTAGCCTAGTTAGTATCAGATGATTTCTTCACATCTTGAGAATCTTTGGAGAGAATTGGCTGATCCCAGAATTGTGCATAATTTGTCTTTTGTAATTTTACTCTCCTCTTAAGTTTTGTAATTCTTTTTATTTGATTTTTGTTATTAAAACATTTAGATTTGCTTGTTGTTTTAGAAGTTTGTCTTTTTTGTTTTTGTTGATGCCATATTTTTTCTTTTTACCCTAGAAATTATAACTGTGTATTGGTTTTTTTATTTATTTTTTAACGTTTCACTGATTTTTGAGAGACAGAGAGAGACAGAGCATGAATGGGGGAGGGGCAAAGAGAGAGGAAGACACAGAATCCGAAGCAGGCAGCAGGCTCCAAGCTCTGAGCTGTCATCACAGAGCCGGATGGGGGGCTTGAACTCGTGGTCTTTGAGTGGCCTCTTTTACATACATAAAGCCATTTTAATCTCACAAAAATTCTCTTGTTCTTCTTTTTCCACACGAGAAAATGGGGGCTTAAGAACTTGTCCAAATTCACAGAGCTGGTGAACAGCCGAGACAAGATTTGACCCCACATCAGTCTACAGCCCAACTACTCTGCTCCTTCTACCAGACAACACTGCCTCGAAATATTTTGTTGTTAGGTATATTGTATTACTTCTCAAACATTCTGTGAGCAGCAATGATTTGATCTTGGGTTTAAAAAAACATGTATCATGAAGTCAGTACTGGGTCCAGTTCCCTTCAGAAGTGAAAGGAAAACTGTTGGCAAGGGCTGATATTTTTTTTTGACAGATCCAGTTTGTCCTTTCTGATCCTTAAAGCATTTGGGGACCTCATTTACCTAACAAAGCAATCCTTGCTGGAACATGGTAAGCCTGAGCTAATTTGCTGCTTTCTAGCACTACCTTCTCCCTATTTTTTTTCCTCCAGATTAGCAGGCAATAAATGCAAAGTTACTCCTTATACAAAGTCACGATGCAATCCCATGAGTTTGATTGGGAGCATACATTCTCCCTCCATATTTCTTTTGACCTTTGAACGTGTAACACTAAAAGGTAATCATCATTTTACAATGTTCAAAGATTCTCATTTTATCAAAGTACAGATAGGATGCATAAGACAAGCGGGTCCCCACATCCAAACCGTGCAGCCTTGGGTTGTAATTCCATCTGGCTTTGTGGGAAGGAATTGGCAGCCAGATGGAAGTTAGTAGAACTAGATAGACAGTGTTAGCAACAGAATAGGAAAAGAGGCTGTGATAAAGACAGAAAAAGAGACAGAGATCCTCCTTGCAGATTTCCAAGTGAGTCTTACAGGTACAAGCAAGTGATGTGACACAGACATAGTGACATGGCTATGGGCCAGTCCTCACTGGCACACCTGATGTGTGAGATTATCACTGTGCTTGTTTCACACCTGGAAGAGCAGAGCCCTCCCCTGAAGTCTCACCAGGAAAATACAGGGGGAGAGAAGGGCACACGGCAAGCCTGAAGTGTTTGAGCACCTGTCACCACCTGACAGAAGAACCTCTAAAATGCAATCTTTCATCCACGACTTTGGAGGCCTGGTCTTCATGCATTTTGTTTCCCCATTGGTTTGTTTTTATCCCATAAGATCAAACAGAACGGACTTGCTTTGCATCACAGACAAGAGTGCATTTGCCCATCCCTTGTTAGGCTTCTTCTAAGAAGCAGCGTTTTTAGGCTTGGACTCCATTGTACAGACAGCAAGGAAGGAATAGAAAAATACTCCTGGGACAAGGGGTTCCCTTCTAATTATACTTCCGCAAACCTCCTGTTTACTTCCCAGACTGCCCTTAATCAAGCCCAGGTCACTAACAAGCCACAGGTGAAATTCACACCAGGCAGTCTGTGGGGGGTTGGAAATTGACACCAGTAATTCCCAACGGCTATTTTTGCAAAGGAGTAAAGTTTATTTTCTTAAATTACTTGGAATACACTTCCCATGATTTTAGAGGCTCCTTTAAAGGACCCATGAGATCTAGCAGAAGGTAAGGGAGGTGATGGTGGTTATAAGGACTTTTTGAAATTAGTTATGCCATCGGTCTGAGGCACTCAGAACGTTGCTTTTGTCATTGTTATGCTTTTTTTTCTTCAGAAGCCGCTGCAACAGGGCAAAGGCACAACAGATTGCTTACTCTGCCAGCTTCCAAGAACCACTGAAAAAAATAATTTGCAGAATTGGTGGGGGGGGGGGGGCGCGGGAGGGACTAGTGATGCATTCAGTGAGAAAAAACCAGGTGTTCTTTCATTGGCATTAGACCCAAGAGACAAAGAAATTCATTCATGAAACAAAAATATAGACTAGGTCACAGTAGAAAAAACTCCCAAGCTCTGAGAGACCAGCTGGATGACCCTGAGTGACCACTGGAGAGAGCCATTGATCTGAAGGAAAGTGATCCAATGGGCTGCTTTTCTGGCTTGTGTTGACAAAAAGTTTTCCCATGCGTGGCCTCAGTGACATGGCACAAGTCAACCGGTTTAACTAGCGTCTTTGATTTCTGCCACAGAGAACGTTGACCCCATTTTCTGACTTACATGATCTACAAAAAGAGATGATTTAAGAAGTAGCAGACAGTGGAAAGAGGACCATCAAACCATGTACAGATTGTATTTTTATTTTGTTATTTTCGAGTGCCAGGATGTCTCAGAAGGGCAAGAACACGGGGCTCCCTAACTGAGGCGAGCTGGGTCCAAGCTTGCTTGGGGCCAGGGTTGCCGCATACTGCCTCTCCCAGCAGCCCCTCACGGGTACCCCGAATAGTATCACCGGGTTTGTTCCTTTAGGTCCGGCTTGGTTATTGAAGGACCAGGGCCTGGACAGTCTAAAGCCTTAAGTGTAGCCTGGCTTATTCGTGAGGGGCTGCTTCCCCCAATGTGGGAATCACTGGATGGGGACACATGCGTATAGACTTTCCAGAGGGTGGTTCTGGGCAGGGCAGAGCATCACAGGGAGAAGAGGAAGCTCTGAGGGGGTAAGGGATGTTCTAACAGGGACAGAGAGTCAGGGAAAGCCAACCTCACCCATTTCACAGTATTTCCTGGGCTCGTGGTAAATTTGGGAAGGATGACAAAATACCGTTCAGACACCTGCTCCACTGTTTCCTGCAAAGCTGGGGAACTGAGGAAATGCGTCCGGATTTCAAAGGCCCTCTATCCATGTTATTTGTAATACTGGGAGGAAAAGCACAGGTGATCTAAGAAGCAACCCATGGTTGGCAAGATCTTGACTTTTGAATTGACCAACACTGTCCATCAGGGAGCTTTGGCCTCGGTGCGGTAGCACAGACGGAACCGTGATCTTTGCAGAATGATGGATGCAGGGGAAGCCAACAGATGGTTTACAGGGATGTGGCCAAGGCGCTAATAGCAACAGAGCCCAGCGCTTGCAATCGCTTAGTCAGCTGAGGCCTTCACATACCGCACAGAGAGGGGGTGGGCTGTTATAGGGTCGTGTAAGGACAGGAGTGGAGCCTGAGTCCTGGCTGGACTGAGCAGATTTCCCCTAATCTCCTCAGCACTTAGTCACGGGGGGCAGGGTGGGGGGTGCAGCCCTGTAGAGCTTCACAGAATTCTCTAAGAGAGTCTCTAATGCATTGAATGATTTCATGCTCCTAGGATATTTTCTGTAATCTTTCGGTGATATTCAGAGCTTACCAAATTAGAAAAGTTTTCATGTGTATGGAAGTTGTCTTTGTGTACCAGCATTCTAGGATGTTTTTCTTTTTATTTTTGATGTCATTTTTTTAAAATTCCAGTATAGTTAACGTGTGGTGTTACAGTAGTTTCAGGTGTACGATATAGTGATGCAAAATGCTATACATTGCTTCGTGCTCATCATGATCAGTGTACTCTTAATCCCCTTCCTCTATTTCACCCATCCCCCCACCCTCCCGTCTGTTTCACATATGAGTGAAATCATGTGGTATTTATCTTTCTCTCACTGGCTTATTTCATTGAGCATCATGCCCCTTAGATCCATCCATCTTGTTGCAAATGGCAAGATCTCTTTCTTTTTTATGGCTGAGTAATATTCTACCCCCCCCCATTTACTTTATCCATTCATCTCTTATTGGAAACTTGGGCTGCTTCCATAATTTGGCTCTTATACATAACGCTGCAGTAATAAACACAGGAATGCATGCATCCCTTTGAATTAATGTTATCATATTTTTTGGATAAATATCTAGTAGTGCAATTACTAGCTCACAGGATAGTTCTATTTTTAAACTTTTGAGTAAATTCCTTACTGTTTTCCACAGTGGCTCCACCGGTGTGCATTCTCACCAACGGTGTACGAGGATTCCTTTTTCTCCCAAGTTCTCACCACCGCCTATTGTTTCATATGTTTTTGATTTTAGCCATTCCTACTGGTGTAGGGAGAGCTCTCATTGTGGTTTTGATTTGTATTTCCCTGATGATGTGTGATGTTGAGCATCTTTTCATGTGTCTGTTGGCCATCTGGATGTCTTCTTTGAAGAAATATCTATTCATGTTATCTGCCCATTTTTAAATTGGATTATTTCGAGTGTTGAGTTTATCAGTTCTTTATAAATGTTTTGGATACTAACCCTTTATCGGATATGCCATTTGTTACTATCTTCTCTCATTCTCTAGGTTGCCTTTCAGTTTTGTTGACTGTTTTCTTCCCTGTGCACAAGCTTTTTATTTTGATGTAGTTCCAACAGTTTATTTTTGCTTTTGTTTTCCTTGCCTCAGGAGACATCTAGAAAGAAGTTGCTACAGCCAGTGTCAAAAAGTTACTGCCTGTGCTCTCTTCTAGGATTCTTAGGGTTTCAGGTCTCACATTTAGATCTTTAATCAATTTGGAGTTTATTTTTGTGTATATTGTAAGAAAGTGGTCCAGTTTCATTCTTTTCCATGTTGCTGTCTACTTTTCCCAACACCATTTGTTGAAGAAACTATCTTTTTCTCATTGCATATTCTTTCCTGCTTTGTCAAAGATTAATTGACCATATAATTGTGGGTTTATTTCTGGCTCTCTATTCTGTTCTATTGATCTATGTGTCTATTTTTGTACCAGTACCATAGTGTTTGATTACTGCAGCTACATCTTGATATCTGGGATTGTGATACCTCCAGCTTTGCTCTTCATTTTCAAGATTGCTTTGGCTATTTGGGATCTTTCGTGCTTCCATACAAATTTTAAGATTATTTGTTCTAGCTCTGTGAGGAATTCTTTTGGTATTTTGATAGAGATTGCATAAAATGTTTAGATGGCTTTGGGTAGTATGGACATTTTAACAATATGTATTCTTCCAGTCTATGAGCATGGAATACCCTTCCATTTGTGTGAACTTCGATTTCATTTTTTTCTTAATTTTTTAAAAGTTTATTTATTTTTGAGATACACACACACACACACACACACACACACACACACACAGTGCTAGCAAGGGGGGGGGGCAGAGAGAGAGGGAGACACAGAATCTGAAGCAGGCTCCAGGCTCTGAGCTGTCAGCACAGAGCCCGATGTGGGGCTCGAACTCACCAACTGTGGGGTCATGACCTGAGCTGAAGTCGGCCTCTTAACCTCCTGAGCCTCCCAGGCAACCCTCATCTTTAATTTCTTTAATCGGTGTTTTACAGTTTTCAGAGTACAGATCTTTCACCTCCTTGGTTAGGTTTCTTTCTAAGTATTTTATTGTTTTTGGTGCAGTTTTAAGTGGGATTGTTTTCTTAATTTCTCTTTCTGCTAACTCATTATTAGTGTGTAGAAATGCAACAGATATCTGTAAATTTTGTATCCTGTGACTTTACTGAGTTCATTTTATCAGTTCTAATAGTTTTTTGGTGGAGGGTTTTCTATATATAGGATCATGTCATCTGCAAATGTTGAAAATTTTACTTCTTCCTTACCAATTTGGGTGCCTTGTATTTCTCTTTCTTGTCTGATTGCTGTGGCTGGGACTTCCAAAACTATGTTGAATAAAAGTGGTGAAAGTGGACATCCTTGTCTTACTGCTGACCTTAGGGGAGAAGCTCTCCGTTTTCCCCCATTGAGTTTAATGTTAGCTGTGGGCTTTTCATATATGGCCTTTATCATGCTGAGGTATGTTTCCCCTAAACCCACGTTGTGGAGGGTTTTTATCATGAATAGATTAGGTCTCTTTTTCTTGTACATTGTGGCTATAAAACTGAACTGATTAAGAAAAACTTATACAAGTAGTTCCCAGTTGAGAGAGGAGAAGCTGGGGACTATTTATATATATAAAATACTAGGGGAGGGGCCAGCTCCTGGATGGCTCAGTTGGTTAAGCAACTGACTTCGGCTCAGGTCATGATCTCACAGTGCGTGGGTTCGAGCCCTGTGTCGGGCTCTGTGCTGACAACTAGCTTAGAGCCTGGAGCCTATTTCACATTCTGTATCTCCCTCTCTCTCTGACCCTCCCCTGCTCAGGGTGCCTGTCTCTCTCTCTCAGAAATAAATAAAACATTAAAAAAAATTTAAAAAACTGGGCCTCACCCTTTAATATTATGTATATATAATATGTATATAAAAATATATAAAGCTGGAGCCCTCACAAATGTTATATCTATATACAGTATATAAATTATATATATAACTGGGCCCCACCCACAAATATTCTCATATGCACCATCCCATCCCCCAACCCTTTTAACTTGATTTATTTCATTAGTATTTTGGCTACATTTGCACTTAGATGGGGAAACAGAAAATACATCTACAGTGGCTTAAACAGAAAGAGAATGATTTTTCTCACACAGTAGGTAACGTGGAGGTGGTGGATTTGGTTCAGTGGTCAGACATTGGCAGGGTCTACCCAGTGTGGTCCCCTTGGCCTTTTCCTTCATAAATGCAAGGCAATGGCCATAGTGCACCATCCTTCCTGTCAGCGGGAAAGGAGATGGGGAACCGGGGCATGCCAGCTTTCCAGCAGCTGTCTGGGAAGGCTTCTGCTTCTACCTCTGGGGTCTGAACTGGGTCGGTTGAACACCTCTAGTTGCCAGGAAGGATGTACAGCCAGAGGGGACGAGGAAAAGACGATGGGAAGGGTTGGGGTAGCCATTCCACAAATCTGCCTCAATTAGTTTCTGGAATGGTGAGAAAAATGACCAGCTTTGGCTGGTTGACTATCACCATTGACACGATACTTTATTCTGCCTCTAATGTAAGATTTGCTCTGTGGGAGTTGGTTGCTAAATTTTGGCGCTTGGGGACACCATCTAGTAATGCTTTTCCATGAAATAAGAAACTCATTCAAGGGGAGTCTGGACCTTAAATCTAGAGGCACAAGTGGTTATACTTTTTAGGAATGTGAATTCTTGGATGTCAAATCTTGATTCTCAAGCACTTCTACCACATTTTCAACCATGAGCTAAACTGTGCTGAACTGTGAAAAAGAGTGAAAATTCAGTGTCTGTCAAGAGCTTCACTGGGTGGAGTGGAGGGTGTCTGCGGGGTATCCAGATAACTTTGTTCTCGGCCAACCTTAATGCGGTCATGATGAGCAATGTTTTTTGCATTTTATTTATTTATATTTTTATTCTGGTGTAATCAACATTCAATGTTGTATTCGTTTCAGGTGACTGAGTACAGGGATTGAGCAGTTCTAGACATTACCCAGTGCTCCTCCTGATAAGTGTTCCCTTAATCCCCTTTACCTGTATCACCGCCCTCCCCCCACAACCTCCCTGCTTGCAGCCATCCTTAAGTTCTCCATAGGGAGGAGTATGGTTTTTTGTCTCTTTTTCTCTTTCTTCGTTTGTTTTGTTTCTTACATTCCACATAGGCGTGAAATCATATGGCATTTGTCTTTCCGTGATGAGCAACTCTGAAGGAGTCCTTCCAAGGATAGACCAAAACAGACATCAAAACAGTGTGCATAATTATGAACTACTTCCGGAGAAGGGAGGAGGTCCAGTCTACTGGTGACTCTCCCACTGTCCAGCTGCGGAAACTGCGCAGGTCAATAGTGTCTGTGTGGTTTTATTTCCACGTGTGGGAAACGATGAGGCTGGATTAGGCCACCTTTTTTTAAATATAACAAAAAATGATGTTCCCCTGAAGGCTGGACATTAATTAATTATTTAATCAGGTGAAGTACAGAATATACGGCTTATGGTTTAGATGTCATCAATTAAAATTGACCCAGTTGTGGTGACAAAACACACACACACACACACACACACACACACACACACGAGTAGAATTATTTTACTTTCTTTTTACAGTTTTTAAGAAACTTCCTGCATTCCATACACAATATTAAAAATATGACCAACTTGGGGCGCCTGGGTGGCTCGGTTGAGGGTCTGACTTCGGCTCAAGTCATGATCTCACAGTTTGTGGGTTCAAGCCTTGTGTCAGGCTCTGTGCTGACAGCTCAGAGCCTGGAGCCCGTATTGGATTCTGTGTCTCCCTCTCTCTGCCCCACCACTGCTCATGCTCTGTCTCACTCTGAGTCTCAAAAATAAATAAATGTAAAATGAGTTTTACAAAATATGACCAACTTGACTGACTGAAACATGAGTCTGAAATTAATTGGCAGTACTGGGTATGCATATTCAACTACTTATTTAAAAAATATAACCTCCAACTAACTACTACTCAACAGTTATCAAAGGTTCCACAAGATTTTACTTAACAGTTGCTGAAATGACATGTCTGGCTCAGATCTCTCTGCTGAACGTATGTAACTGCCTCCTAAACATCTCTCAGGGAATTAAGCTTATTAATATATTTTGAGAGAGAGACAGCAGGAGTCAGGGAAGGGCAGAGAGAGAGAGAGAGAGAGAGAGAGAGAATCCCAGGCAGGCTCCATGCTGTCTGTTCAGAACCCGACGGAGGGCTTGAACTCATGAAACTGTGAGATCATGACCCAAATGGAAACCAACAGTAGGATGCTTAGTTAGCTGAGCCACTCAGGTGCCCCCGCTGTTGGAGTTGAAAATGGTACCCGCTTCTCTTGCAAACCGACTCCTCTGGAGTTTTCTAGCTCAGTGAATGAACTCTCCACCCAGCCTCTTGATTCTTTCTTCTGTATATCTGTGTCCCTAAACCTCTCTGTGCCCCGATGTCCACCATCCTGGCCACGTTGACCTCTCGTGTGACTGCCACAGCAGCCACCCAGCTGGTTTGTCCTAGCCGTGGGAGCCATTCACACGATCTTCCTACAATGCACATGTAATTATTCTTTCTCTCAGCAAATATTTTTTGAATGTTTCCTACAGGACCATCACTGTTCCAGTCTCTGGGGATTCAGTAGTGTACAAAATCAAGTCTTCGCCTTTGTGGAACTTACATTACGGAAGAGGCAGTCTGTGAGTGAATGAACAGATGGATATATTACTAAAGTGATGGACGGGGTGAGTGCTGTAAAGAAAATCACAGTAGGAAAGTTTTTAGACAAGGTGGTCAAGGAAGATACTTGAAGGGTGATAATGGACCAGAATGAAGTGAAAAAGCAAACTACGTGATCTTCAGGGGAAAGAATGTTCCAGGGTGAGAAAGCCCTGGGGGGAGGGGGGAGGGGCTTGCTTAGTGAATTCAAAGAACAGTAAGGAAGCCAGTGGAGTTGCGGTGGAGAGAACCAGGGACTGAGTGGACATGAAGCCATGGAGGTGACAAGGGACCAAATTATTAGAGACCTGACAGGCCACTGAAAACATTCTGGCAGGGGAGTGGGGGCCGAGAGTGTGGTGCCCACACTCACATTTCAAAATTCCCTCTGTTGTGTAGAAAATCACCTGTAAAGGGTCAAGAATGGTCACAGAGAGATCAGCTAGGAAGCTTTTGCATAGCTTTGGAGGATTTATTTCATTTTTCTTTTCTTTTTTTTTTTTTTTAAATATTTTTATTTATTTCTAGGAGAGAGAGAGAGAGACAGCGTGAGCAGGGGAGGGTCAGAGAGAGAGGGTGTCACAGACTGAAACAGGCTCCAGGTTCTGAGCTGGCAGTCAGCACAGAGCCCGACGCGGGGCTCGAACCCACAAACCGCGAGATCATGACCTAAGCGAAAGTCGGACGCTTAACCGACTAAGCCACCCAGGCGCCCCTTTTTTCTTATTGTGTATATGCTTTCTGATGTATATTGAATATATGTTAGCTGAGATGTACTATTTTAACCACTTTTAAGTGTACAGGTCAGTGACATTATATAGTGTCACACTGCTGTGCAGCCATCACGGCCACCGTCTCTGGAACATTTGCATCTTCTCAAACTGAAACTCATGAAATACTCCTGAGTTCCCGTTAAACACTAACTCTCATTCCTTCCTCCCCAGCATTCCACCTTCTGTCTCTATGAATCTGACCATGCTGGGTCCCTAATATAAGGAGAATCGGATAACATTTATCTTCTTGTCTCTGACACCTCACTTAGCAGTTGTGTCTTCAAGTTTCCTCCATGTAGTGGCATGTGTTACACCCGCCCTTATTTTAAGGCTGAATAATATTCCACTGCATGTGTATACGTTTTGTTTATCATCCGTTGGGGGACACACGGGCTGTTTCCACCTTTGGGCCATCTTGAATAGTGCTGCTGTGATGTGGGTGGACGAATATCTGCTCAGGCTGCTGCTTTCGATTCTTTTGGGTCAATGCCCAGAGGTGGCTTTGCAGGATCATGCGATAAATTCTGTAGGTCTCTTTCAAATGGCGGGTGACAGGAGCGTCCACCTCCCCTTAACATTTCTCAGCGGGTTTCTACTGCCACCAGGACAAAGTCCAAAGTCAGGTGAATGTGGTTGACATTCCACATGGTCCAGTCCTTGCTCAACTCTCAAAGTCCCCACCCCCACCTTCTAAATTCTAGTGAATTTGGGGGCACCTGGGTGGCTCAGTTAGTTAAGCCCTGGACTTCAGCTCAGGTCATGATCTCGCAATTTGGGAGTTCGAGCCCTGGGTCGGGCTCTGTGCTGACAGCTTGGAGCTCAGAGCCTGGAGCCTGCTTTAGATTCTGTGTCTCCTTCTCTCTCTGCGCCTCCCCTGCTTATGCTCTGTCTTTCTCTCAAAAAATAAAAATAAACATTAAAAAAAAATAAATAAAAATACAAATATAAATAAATAAATTCTAGCGAATTTCTTTGAATCTCTAGAATAGGTCAAGCAGTTTCCTCTTCTGAGAATTGACCCCGGCTAGCTGCCTGGTACTTATTTTTAGTTTCCCCTAGGACTTACACTTCTCAGCCCACCAAGTTCAGGTTAAGTTTTCTAATGCCTCCATCCCGTGTGCCACCACCCCAGGGCCTTGTCTTGTCTACCATACACATGGCTCATGATGCCCTTGAGAAGGTAGATGCTGTGTCTGACCCTGACCTACTACCTACCTCCCGGTGGAAAGAGTATTTATTGAATAAATGAACAAAGGTGTATATACAATAAAATTACAGTCTGTCCATTCCTCGAGAGACAGTGCTTTAGAACATGAGTCACAAATGAAAACAGCCCCAGGGGCCACATAATCCAACTGTGTGATGCTGAGGGTGGGGGCTTAATAAAGCAGAGAGTGGGGGGCATGGCTTTCCAGAGACCCTCTTCTACAGTTCTGGGTGATAGGATCACCATGTGATCATTTAAATTAAAATTCGTTAAAATGAAATAAAATTTAAAGTCAGATCCTTCATCAGACTAGCCACATTCCAAGTACTCAGTAGGTAGCCACATGTGACTCTTGGCTACCATAGTGCACAAGGCAGGTATAGAACATCTTCATCATTGCAGAAAGTTCTTTTCAATGATGCTTTTCTAAGGAGTCCCATGTCCCATGGAAGGCTTTCAGGTTTAAGAATGTTGAACCCTTTGTGGCCAAGCAGAATACTTTGGCACCCCAGTTTCGATTCCCTGCTCTCAAATATGAATCTTCTAATAAAGCCAGACACTGGGAGATTGGGCCCTGGGATTTGTCTTCGCAGAAGTGACAGTTCCGTATACAAAACAATGACATTGAGGACATTGCTTATTACCTACTTTACGTGGTGGCCTTTTCCTGAAAACCCTGGGGGAAATTTCTCTCTGATGTCAGTTAGCATCAGGAATAGTTGTATATTTTTCCATCACGGTCTAATTCTATAATTGCTCAGATTCCCTTCTTCCCGTTGGTGTCTAAAAGAGTCAAATGTGACCCAGTGCTCACAGGTGAGCCAAACCTCATTCTGTGCATAAAACCCTTAGCTTAATCTTACTTTTCCTATTCCTCCTCTCTTAAGACAAATCCTGTAGCATGAATTTTATAAATGCATTTTTCCCCTTGAATCTAATTTATTTGGTGCTCTATAGTATCCCATATATATGCACTATGGGTTAATTCTCAACCCCTTTATTGATAGGTATTTGAATTGTTTCCATTTTCCCCTATTACAGACAATGCTAATGGATGTCCCTGAGATATATATCTTTGCCCTGGTGCACGAGAGGGCACTGAGGAATGCAACCATTGGGCTCTGCTTATTGTTAGTTTTAAGAGGTTGTCGAATTGCCCTCCAAAGTTTTTATGTCCCCACCAGCTCTGTATGAGATTATCACTCTTAACTCCTGCTCTTGTTCAGAATGGTTATCATTTCTGTGAATATAATAGGCTGAAATATCCCAATGTTGTTTTGTTTTGCATTTTCCCCAACTATTCATGATACGGTGTCTGTTTTCACACTTACTTTTCTCTTTTTTTTTTTTTTTTAAATATTTTTTATTTATTTCTAGGAGAGAGAGAGACAGTGTGAGCAGGGGAGGGTCAGAGAGAGAGGGAGATACAGACTCTGAAATAGGCTCCAGGCTCTGAGCTGGCAGTCAGCACAGAGCCCGACGAGGGGCTCGAACCCACAAACCGAGAGATCATGACCTAAGCGAAAGTCGGACGAAAAACCGACTAAGCCACCCAGGCGCCCCTCATACTTACTTTTCTAATTGTGTGTCCTCTTTTTTAAAAATTTTCTTAATGTTTTTATTTATTTTTGAGAGAGAGAGATAGAGACGGCGTGAGCAGGGGAGGGTCAGAGAGAGAGGGAGACACAGAATCTGAAGACAGGCTCCAGGCTCTGAGCCTGACGTGGGGCTCAAACCCATGAACCGTGAGATCATGACCTGAGCCGAAGTCGGACGCTTAACAGACTGAGCCACCCAGCCGCCCCATTGTGTGTCCTCTTAAGTGAGTTTCCAGGACACATCCTATGCCCATTTTCTACTGGATTGTTTATCATCTTCTTATTGATGGAAGGGAACTATGTAAATCTGTTTTTGAAAATAACAGCTTTCTTGGGATATTATGCACATAACCATAGAACTTAGCCTTTTAAAGTATACAATTCAGTGGTTTTTAGTATATTCCTAGAATTGTGTAACCATCACCATTGTCTAATATTAGAAGATTTTCATCACCCCAAAAAGAAACCCTACATGCATTAGCAGTCATTCCCTATTTCTTTCCACACCCCACCTCCAGGCCTCGGCACCACCAATCTACATCCTGTCTGAATGGATTTGCTTATTTTAGACATTTCATATAAATGGAATCATTTAATCACCTCCATTTTGAAATAAGATGGGCATATAAATAAACACTTTAATGAGTTATAAGGCAATTGCACATTTTTGAATTATGCAAGTGGCCCACCCTGCTTAGATGCTTTTTAGTTGTAAGCATCTAAATTCTTTTCTCTTCTCTAACATAATTATGAATGATAAATATATACATTTTTAAATCCGCCTTCCTGATCCCTGGCATCTTTCACCTTCAAGGATTCCCAGAGATCAAAATCTTCCCTTTGAAAAGCACTGGCCTGAAGCAAATCATAGTCTAAACACAGCTCTTGTAAGAGCAGAGCTAAAATTCAGTTTTGTTTACATTTGGCTGAACTAAAAGGGGTCATTTCAAGAAAGAGTCAAGGACTAGAAAAGGAAATGGTCCGGAATGAGTCTAAAAGATTTAATGTTTAAAAATGGGGAAACTTTAAGGGAACTTCCAACTATTATCAGATGCACAATTGAAAAGGAATCATGCGAAGAGTTAGGGTAACTGGCCAGACCAAAGCTCTTTACGTTTAAATGTATGTACCATGTACAGTGCAGAAATGAGAATATAGACCAGAAAGTCCCTCTAGGAAATACATTTCTTGCGAGTTGAAAGTAGGAATGGGAGACAGAAAGGGTGGATGGTATCGAATGAGAAACTTATAATCAGAAACTTTCAGCCCATGAGACAAAAAAGATTGGGTTAACGACAAGTGAAAGTTAAAATCTAATCAGTAAGTCAACTATCACGTCCATCTGTTTTCTTTCTCCAGTCTTTCCAAAGCAGACAACGATGGTGGTGGTTGATTGTCTTTGCGCGTTCTGATAGGCAAAATGGAGTTTCAAATTTAATGGATCGAAGGTTCCATATCGTGTTATTTTCGATGGAAGTGTTCTTCCTACTATTCTGTTGGGTTTTAGAAAACCAAGGTATCTGAACATATCTTTCAGTGGCAATGTGGTGTTATTTTCTTCCCCGAAAACGTAAACTCTTGTAGATGCTTTGTAAACACATCCAGCGTTTCACACATGCCCACGAGGGCCTAACGAACGCTCTGCTGCCAGACACAGATAGCGACGGTGGATATTGTTACCCAGGCCGGCACCTTCTCCTGGAAGTATATGTGTATCTGGATCTCTGGGGACACGTTAGATTTAAGCATAAGTGGGGTTATAAAATAAATGCAATATGTTTCTTTGACTTGAAACTTCTACTTATCTCTCGCTGGTTAGCCTTTTATATTTACATGGCTTTCAAAGAGAAAGTTGTCAAATCCTCTCATGGTTTCCCGAAATAACAATAAGGAGATGCATGAAACATCGTCTCACACTTCAGTAACCTCCCCTGACTGTGGGATCACAATCTAGACCTGAGAGTATTTTTAGGAACTGCAGTTTATGACTCTGAGACACGTGTAAACTGGAGCTGCAGGCGAGGTGTTTCCAAGCCAAGGACCTCCTGGTCTGTTTATGTCTCATTTGTGACGAATGGCGCAGACACTGACAGTGAGAGAGCTGACGCGCTTCCTGCGGGGATTGGGCAAATGGAGACGATAATATGATCAACACCTTCTCTTTATTACTATGCTTATCAAGAGTTTTTACAGAGAGGAGCCACCGTACAGCTTATTTTGCAGGAGAACTCACTTCAAAGTATTTCAATTAGAAAGGTTTAGTCAATAAAGAGAAGGTGGGCACCCCAGGCACTTACCAAAGAACTCCGCTCTTACTTGGTTGCCAAAAAGCACAGCGGAAGCAATTAATATCCAGAGAAGCAGTTTAAAGGATATGTTAATTATTCATTTTCCTAAATCTCTCCATTTCTGTTTCTGCATTCTTACATGGCCTCAAAACAGCCATACTTTTCTTTAAAAATTTTCTTTTAACATTTTATTTATTTTTGAGAGAGAGAGAGAGAGAGAGAGAGAGAGAGAGACAGCATGAGCAGGGGAGGGTCAGAGAGAGAGGGAGATACAGAATCTGAAGACAGGCTCCAGGCTCTGAGCTGTCAGCACAGAGCCGGATGCGGGGCTCAAACTAACAGCCGTGAAATCAGGACCTGAGCTGAAGTCTGACACTTAGCCGACTGAGCCACACAGGCGCCCCCTGAACTTTCTTTCCTATTTAGGTTTTATCTGTTCTGGCACAGATCTCTTGTTATTGTTATAATGCTTTCTGAGAAGTGGGGAAGAGAAATTATAAAACTATAAGAGAATGTTTAATATAATTGTAGCTTCATTATATTACCAGTAATTCTCTTGCATTCATTTAACTGCAAGCCAGGGTCCTGTGTTGACCTGGACTGATTTTCTGATTCACTGTGCTCTCCTGCAGACTTTGGGTTCCTCTCGTTCCCTGAGGGTACATTATCCTAACTGAGCTGGTCACATGGTCATCTCTCTGTCCACTTTGCTGATAACCCTTCTTCACTGACTTTCTCAAACTTAACACTGTTACTTAAATCTCTGGGCTTCAACGGTGTTTGCCGTTTTGGTGTATTCATCATAGGCATTGAATTTATTTTCCAAAAATCCTTATGATCAAAAACTGGAAACAATTTAAATGTTCTTTAGTGGGCAAATGGGTAGATAAACTGTGGTATGTCCACATAATAAACCACTGTTTGGCATTATACTATGTGAAAGAAGCCAGTCGCAGAAGATTATATATGATAAGATTTCATTTATTCGATATACTGAAAAAAGCAAAACTGTAGGAACAGAAACAGTTGCCAGAGGTTGGGCTGGGGAGAGGGTCTGACCAAAGGGAGAACATGAGGGAATTGTTTAGGTACTGGAATGTTCTGTATCCTGTCTGTGGACATGGTCTGTGCATGTGTTAAAACTCATAGAATTGTACACCAATGTGAATTCCACTGTATACGAAGTTTTTAAAAACAAACCACAGGGGCACCTGGGTGGCTCAGTCAGTTAAGCGTCTGACTTCACCTCAGGTCCTGATCCCACAGCTTGTGAGTTCAAGCCCTGCATGGGGCTCTGTGCTGATAGCTCGAGGCCTGCTTCAGATTCTGTCTCCTTCTCTCTCTGCCCCTGACCCTCCCACCCTCCCCCGCCTCTTTCTCTCTGCCTTAAAAATAAATAAAATAAAACATTTTAAAAAGACAAACTACAGACTAGGAGAAAATATTTGCAAAACATATATTTGTTAGAAGGCTTGTATCCAGAATTATAATGATTTCTCAAAAGTCAGTAATAAGAAAACAAAGCAATTAAACACGACAAAAGATTCGAATATACCTTTAACCAAATACAATATACAGATGGCAAGTAAGTGTGATCAAAGATGCTCAATGTTATCATTAGGGAAATGCAAATTAAAACCACTGTGAAATATACCTGTGAGACTTGGTAAAATAATGATAAATAAAAAGCAGACCAATCCAAGTGCTGATGAAAATCTGGAACACCTACAGGTGTCCTATAGGGCTGGTGGGAATGAAAAATGGGCACAGTCACTTTAGAAAACAGTTTGGTGTTTCTTTAAAACTTAAGCATACCCCACGCCAGCAGTTTCACTTCTGTATATTTATCCAAGAAAAAATGAACACAAATGTTCACACAAAAACCTGTACTATTATATCAACTTTATTCGTAATTGCCCCAAACTGGAAACAATCTAATGTTCTTCGGCTGGGAAATGGATAAGCAACCTGTGGTCCATCCATGGAAAAAGGAACAAACTATTGATACATGCAACAACATGGGTGAATTTCAAATTACATTATGCTAAGTGAAAGAAGCTGGATGATTCCATTTATAGGACATGCAGAAAAGGAGGAAAGTATAGGAACGAGAAACAGATCAGTAATTTCCAGGAGCAGAGGAAAGGGTCGAATATAAAGGTATATAAAGGAATGTTTTAGGGTGCTCTAACTGTTCTAGATCTTGATTGCCATGGTAGCTACATAACCATATGCATTTGTCAAAACGCAGAGAATTATACATTATAAAGAGTAAATCTTTCTGTATGTAAATTACACTTCAAAGAATCTGATTAAAAAACAACAACAACAATATGGCCCTCAGAACTGGAAGAATTTGGTACTATGTAAATTTCACTTTTTTAATCTTTCTTTCAATTTTCCTTTCTTTTCACATCACTTCAGTAATGTATCCCTCACCATGCTAAGCATTTCTTGGCCTACAATAGAAGTTTAAAACTAAGTTTCTGATGTCAAGTTATTTATAATTAGGAGGACAGCCATTGCAATTCACACTTATCTGGTAAATAATAAATGGTCATTCTGAGTGCTTAAGTACAGAGATGACTAATGAATGTACCATCTTAGAAAGGTCAACCAGAAAGTTTTACACTGTATAGTTTATAGCTGGGAGGTACTAAAGGAGGAGACTACTAACCTATAAGTGAGGTGGGTACATAAGCATGCAGACAGGTGCAAGCCAGTTTTGGATACAGGAAGGCAGCCTAAACACACATTCAGGGACAAAGAAGGAACATCTAAAATCGAGAAACGCCCACCTTCGTAACATTTTACAGACTTTTGCAATTTACAGAGAAGGGCACCATACGCTCTTTAGTCTTATGGCCAAGTTGTAATCTTTCTCTGTGTTCGGACAGCAGAGATGGAAAGGAAAGGATAAATCTAAAGACACCAAAATAAATAATTAAAAATAATAGAACGTAAGGAATGTAGTGGAGAAGGCATAAAAAAATGATTTCAAATTTACAATCTTGGACGAATGGAAGACTCTGTGTTTTGTTTTGGTCTTCGTGTTAGTTTGATATGAGAATGGGTAATTTGGAGTGGAAATGTCCTCTCTGCTCCGGCTAGCCCTGGGCTCCTTTGCAGTTCTGGAACAAGCCAGGCATATTTCTGCAGCAGAACCTTTGAACTGGGTGTTTCATTTGCCTGAAATCCCTCATCCCGCCCCCCCCCCCAGTCCAGCCCCCATAGCTACATGGTATCTGCCATACCTTCTCTAATTCTTTACTTAAGCCACACCTCTAAATGAGGCCTGTCTTGACCACTCTGTTTAAAACTGTAACTGTTTATCTGCTTACTTGTTTTCTTTTTCATAGCACGTATTAGCTCTTGCCTTCTAGCATACGTTATTTACTTAGGATATCTGTTGCTTGCTGTCTGCCTTTCCTTGCTAGAATGCAAGCCCACAGTGGAAGGGATTATTCCCAGTTTTGTTCATGGATGCATCCCAAGCATCCAGAATGGTAACCTGGCACACCATAGGTTTTCAATAAACATTTGTGAACAAATAGATTATAATAATGGACATTTATGGAGTATATGCTTAGACTAAGCACTTTACCAAATGGTTTACATTATTTATTTCACTGAAGACTTAACTCTCTGGGATGGGTCCCCTTATCATTCCCATCCTACAGATAAGGAAACAGAGGCGCAGGCAGATTACAAGACTAACCCAAGGTTCCGTATATCCAGTAAGAGGTGGAGCCAGTGTTCAAACACAGAAATGCCTGAGCCCAAAGCCGGCATCTGGCCCATGAGCACTCACATCGCCTCCTCACTGGTGAGCATTGCAGGTTTTTGGTAGACAGATCAGATCCACAGGATGGATTTGACAGTGGGAGCCATTTGAAGGAATGAGATATCTGACAGACACCCCGTACCAGTGATATGGAGAGACAGGCTGAGACAGCTGCCCTGCATACTTTCAAAAGATAATAAAACTGGAATTTGGACTCAAGCTTCTCACTCTTCCATGGTTTATAAGCGATACAAGGTTTAAACAAGGTTTAAACCCCCTGCCTTCCTTTCTAAAGGGAAATCCAGGCTGAATCCCTTTTATCCACCAGTTTTTGGCAAAGTCCACCAGAAATAAGATTCACTTGATGCTGACACTTCCTGGCAGTGTTTGTTTTATGGGAGCAATTCATTTGGTTTCTGTTTTACCATATAGACAGGCATATTTACCATTCTTTACATAGAATTGATTATAGAGATGGGATTGACAACACAAAGGTGGTATGGGAGAAAAATCTTAATTTGAATCCCTGTTTTATCGATTCTAGCAGCAGCCCCTGGTTATAAAAATATTCTTAACCCCTTTGGACAGGGATTTACTCTTCCGGTGCATATTTAGGGCAGGATGACCTTTCACTCCCTTTGGACGGGCGCCCTCTTGCGGTGGACAGTGAGTTTGCACGTCTCTCTCCGGCTCCATGTTCCTTGGGAGCCATGAACAGTTTGGTCTTGATCACTCTGATATCCCTGGTACTTCTTGGGTGATCTTTGGTGTTCTTTAAACATAAAGGCAAACACGCTGTTTTTATTTCTAGACTTTATTTTTCACTGTATATTTGTATGCCAACTGCTTGCTGCTACTGTGACCGATTTTAGTTATAATTAGTTTCTCCATTTTATGGAGGGTAATTGGTGAATGAGAATAGAAAAACATATGAAATAGGTTTAAAAAGACTTTAAATTTTAAATTATTAGCTCATCCTTTACCCAGACAATTCACATTTTTGTGTTAAAAACACAACATGAGTGTCACGCTGAGAAATATCAGGATGTGTTGGGATTAGGAGTTCTTCTTTCAAAGATGTCCTAAGGTCAGGGAGAAAATGGCGAGATTTGGGGAGAAGCAGGAGAATGTAGATTGTGTAAACCCTTGTTTCTCTTGTGTGTGGACGCTTGAGAATATGCCTCCTGGAAAGTGGTAACAAATCGTCTGTATAGATCCCTTGTCCCGATTTCAATTCTCCTATTTAATGGCTGCCATTTTAACTCCAATAAATCAAGTGACAATGTCTCATGCTTATTTCATGATACACTGAAAGGGTCCTGGGTCTTCGGAGCCCAACACAACTAAGTTTGAATCCAAACTCTGATGCCTAGCTATATGACTTTGGGCAAATTATTTCATATCCCTTGTTGCAACAAGGAGACATCAAGCCCCACTTTGTAGGGTCAAAGGAGGTCATGAGCTCAAAGGGCCTCACTTAGCGCCTTTTAACTTGGAAATTATTCCTCCATGAAAACACCCACTCAGTGTTGATTTATTGTAATCGAGTTGGGACAAGACACACTAAAATCCTGAATAGACAGGGTATAATGAATTGAGAATTATTTTATGTGTACAAGAAATTACCCTTATGGTATTACCTGTTTGCCTTTATGTTTGGAGGCTATCTCAATAAGTATATATACATTTAGAATTGTTATATCTTCCTGGTACATTGGAGCTTTAAAAAATATCCTTGTTTGGTTACCCTAATAATATTGTTTGCCTTAGAACCTATTTTGTTCAACATTGCCATAGGTATGACAGTTCTTTGGGCTAATATTTGCTTGGTTTAAGTCTGTAATTACATATCTGTGGTTCTGAAAACCAAAAAGCTCTGAAAACCAAAATTTTCTTATAATTTATTGGATAGCAAAATCTGTTCTATGCTGATGTGAAGCTATTTATAGTCTTATTCTCTTAGTGTGAGAATTTGTTTCCTTCAGAAATATTATTGTGTGTGATTATGAGGGGACACCTCAAACCCCAATGAGTGTAATGTAAGATATAAAATATGACCTATATTAATTTCTGAAATCCAAATTAACCTGAATATGAAAACACATTTGGTTTTAGGGTTTTTAGGGTTTGGGTTAAGGGTGTGTGCATATGTATACATTTTTTCCTCCTATATATACATCTGAAAGATGTATATCTTTAAGTAGAATTTAGCTGGATTTGTTTCCAAGCTGATGTAATAATGTCTTTTAAATGGAAGATTTTGTTGGGGCGCCTGGGAGGCTCAGTCTGTTAAGCATCTGACTTCAGCTCAGGTCATGATCTCATGGTTCTTGAGTTTGGGCCCCGCGTTGGGCTCTGTGCTGACAGCTCAGAGCCTAGAGCCTGCTTCAGATTCTGTGTCTCCCTCTCTCTCTGCTCCTCCTCCCCCTCAAAAAAATAAAAATAAAAATAAATAGCTAAATGGAAGATTTTGTCTTATTTACATCTATTTCTGGTGTATTTCGATTTTTTTTCTGTGACTCATTTCTTTTGCTTTCTAATTGTTGCACATTATATGTACTTTCCTCCTTTCCAGCATTGTACTGGATTAATTGACCATCCCTTTCTCTTTTTTCTAAGTTTTTGCTCAATTAGCTAGGAGTTATACCCTCTTTATCTCTTAATTGTTCCTTTTGAAATAGTTTCATGCATATTTAATTTACAGAGTCCAAAATTAATGTCTTAAGCCTCTGCCTGAAAAATTCCAGGACATTTCATTGCTCTTACTCTGGACACACTCTCAGCTTACATACGTTTTTACTCTTTGTTTTACTTTGTTTATTTGTTTTTTATTGAAGTGTAAGTAACATACGTGCTATATTAGTTTCGAGCGTCTGATATAATGATTCAGCAATTCTATGCCTTCCTCGGCTCATCACAGTAAGTGTCCTCTTAATCCCCTTCACTGATTTCACCCAGTGCCCCATGCCCTCTGGCGACTAACAGTCTATTCCTATAGTTAGGCGTCTGATTTTTTGTCTGTCTCTTTTCTTCTTTGTTATTCCATTTGTTTTGTTTCTTAAATTCCACATGTGAGTGAAATCATATGGTATGTGTCTTTCTCTGTCTGACTTATTTCATTTAGTATTATACTCTCCAGGTCCATCCGCGTCATTACAAATGGCAAGAGCCCATTCTTTTTTTTTTTTTTTTTGGCTGAGTAATAGTATTTCATTGTATATATACACCACATTTTCTTTATCCAATCATCTATCCATGGACACTTGGGTTACTTCCATAATTTGGCTATTTTACATAATGCTGCAATAAATGTAGGGGTGCCTATATCTTTTTGAATTAGGGTTTTTGCATTCTTTGAGAAAATAGCTTGTAGTGGAATTACCGAATCATATGGTATTTCTATTTTTATTTTTTAAGGGACCTCCTGTTCTCCACAGTGGCTGCACCAGTCTGCGTTCCCACCAACAGTACATGAGGTTCCATTTTCTCTATATTCTCGCCAACACTTGTTGTTTCTCGTATTTTTGATTTTAGCTGTTCTGACAGGTATGAGGCGATATGTTATTGTGGCTTTGATTTGCATTTCCCTGATGATGAGGATGTTGAGAATCTTTTCATGTGTCTGTTGGCCACGTGTATGTCATCCTTGGAGAAATGTCTGTTCATGTCTTCTGCCCGATTTTTAAATTGGATTATTTGGTTTTTGGGTGTTGAGTTATATCAATTCCTTACATATTTTGAATACTAACCCTTTATCAGAGATGTCATTTGCAAATATCTTCTCCTATTCAGTAGGTTGCCTTTTTGTTCTGTTGGTAATTTTCTTCACTGCACAATAGCTTTTTACTTTGGTGTGGTCCCAATAGTTTAATTTTGCTTTTGTTTCCCTTATCCGAGAAGACAGATCTAGAAAAATGTTTCTATAGCTAATGTAAAAGACATTACTGCCTATGTTTTCTTCTAGAAGTTTTATGGCTTCGGGCCTCACATTTAGGCCTTCAATCCATTCTGAGTTTATTTTTATGTGTGGTGTAAGAAAGATGTCCAGTTTCGTTCTTTTGCATGTTGCTGTCCTGTTTTTGCAGAATCATTCATTGAAGAAACTGTCTTTCCCTTGTATATTTTTGGTTCCTTTGCTATGAGTTAATTGACCACATATGCATGGCTTTATTTTTGGGTTCTCTATTCTGTTCTATTCTCCCACGTTTCTGTTTTCGTGGCGGTATCATACTGTTTTGATTCCTGCAGTGTGTAGTGTATATTGAAATCTGGGATTATGATACCTCCACCTTTGTTCTTTCTCGAGATTGCTTTGGTTATGCAGGGTATTTTGTGGTTCCATACAAATTTTTAGGATTGTTTGTTCTAGCTCTGTGAAAAAATGTTGGTGGTATTTCGATAGGGGTTGCATTAAATCTATAGATTGCTTTGGGCAGTATGGACATTTTAACAATATTTTTTCTTCCAATTCATGTGCACGGAATATATTTCCATTCATTTGTGTCATTTTCAATTTCTTTCATCAATATTTTATAGTGTTTGGAGAACAGATCTTTCACCACGTTGGTTATATTTCTTCCTAGGTATTTTATTCTTTTGGGTGCAATTGTAAATGAGATTGTTTTCTTAATTTCTCTTTCTGCTCATTCATTATTGGTGTATAGAAATGCAACAGATTTCTTTACATCAATTTTGTATCCTGCAACTTTACTGAATTTGTTGATCAGTTCTAGCAGTTTTTTGGTGATCTCTAGGGTTTTCCATATAACGTATCATGTCATCTGCAAATAGTGAAAGTTTTACTACTTCTTCAGGGATTTGAATGCCTTTTATTTCTTTTTGTTGCCTGATTGCTGTGACTAGGACTTTCAGTACCATGTTAAATACAAGCGGTGAGAGTGGTCATCCCTGCTCCTTCCTTTCAAGGAAAAGCTCTGTTTTTCACCATTGAGAATGACGTTAGCTGTAGTTTTTTTCATGTGTGGCTTCTATCATGTTGAGGTTCATTCCCTCTAAACCTAGTTTGTTGAGAGTTTTTATCATGAATGGATGTTGTACTTTGTGAAGTACTTTTCCTGTATCTATTAATATGACAATAAAGTCTTTAGCCTTTCTCTTGTTAATGTGATGTATCATGTTGATTGATTTGTGACTGTTAAGCCCCATACTTGCATCCTGGAAATAAATCCCACTTGATCGTAGTGGATGATTACTTTTTAATGTATTGTTGAATTCAGTTTGCTAATATTTTGTTGAGGATTTCTGCATCTATACTCATCAGAGATATTGGTCTGTAGTGTCTTTATCTGGTTTTGGTATGGCAGTAATGCTGGCTTCATAGAATGAATTTGGAAGCTTTCCTTCCTCTTCTATTTTTTGGAATAGTTTGAGAAGAATAGGGATTAACTCTTCTTTAAATGTTTGGTAGAATTCACTTGTGGAGCTGTCTGGTCCCAGACCTTTGCATGTTGGGAGTTTCTTGGTTACTGATTCAATTTCATTGCTGGTACATGGTTTGTTCAAAATTTCTATTTCTTCCTGGCTCAGTTTTGGAAAATTATATATTTCTAGGAATTTATTCATTTTTTCCTAGGCTATCTAGTTCTTTGGCTTGTAATTTTTCATAATATTCTTGTAAGGGGCACATGGGTGGCTCAGTTGGTTAAGTGTCTGACTCTTAATTTTGGCTCAGGTCATGATGTCCTGGTTCATGGGATCAAGCTCCATGTCAGGCTCTGCACTGACAGCATGGAGCCTATTTGGGATTCTCTCTGTACCTCTCTCTTTGCCCTGCCCTGCTCATGTTGTCTCTCAAAATAAATAAATAAACATTAAAAATATATTCTCTTAAAATCCTTTGTATTTCTGTGATTTTGGTGGTTATTTCTCCGTTTTCATTTCTGATTTTATTTATTTGAGTCCTCTCTTTTTTTCTTGGTGAGTCTGACTAAAGGTTTATCAATTTTGTTGATCTTTTCAAAGAACAGACTCCTGGTTTCATTGATCTATCTTACTGATTTTTTCAGTTTCTATTTCATTTATTTTTGCTCTAACGTTTATCATTTTCTTCCATCTACTGTCTTTGGGTTTTGTTTGGTCTTCCTTTTCCAGCTCTGTTAGGTGTGTGGTTAGGTTGTTTATTTGAGATTTTCTTCATTTTTGAGGTAGGCCTGTATTGCTATAAACTTCCCTCTTAGAACTGCTTTTGCTGCATCCCAAAGATTTTGAACCACTGTATTTTCTTTTTCTTACTTATTTATTTATTTATTTTGAGAGAGTGTGTGTACATGTATGCACAAGTGGGGTAGGATAGAGGAAGAGAGAGAATCCCAAGCAGTTTCCACACCCAGCATCATGCCCAACGCAGGGCTCAATCTCACAACCATGAGATCATCACCTGAGCCTAATTCAAGAGTTGGATGCCTAGCCGACTGAGCCACCCAGGTACCCCAGGTCCATTGTGTTTTCATTTTCATTTGTCTCCATGTATCTTTTTTATTTCCTCTTTTATTTCTTGGTTGACTCAGTCATTATTTAACAGCATGTTATTTGGCCTCCATGTATTTGTGATCTTTGCAGAATTTTTCTTGTGACTGATTTCTAGTTTTATACTGCTATGGTCAGAAAAGATGCATGACCTGATTTCAGTCTTTTTGCATTCACTGAGACTTATTTTTTAGCCTAACTTGATCTATTATGGAGAATGTTCCATGTGCTCTTGAAAAGAATGTGTATTCTGCTGTTTTTGGATGTAGCATTCTGTATATATCAGTTAGGTCCATCTGGTCTAATGTGTCATTCAAAGCCTGTTCCTTTTTGATTTTCTCTCTGGATGATCCATCCATTGATGTAAGTGGGGTGCTAAGGCCCCTACTATTATTGTATTACAATCAATTTCTTCTTTTTTATCTGTTAATCATTGCTTTATATATTTAGGTGCTGCTATGCTGGGGGCATAAGTACTTACATTTGTTATATTCTCTTGTTGTATTGTTCCCTTCATCATTCTGTAGTGTTCTACTTTGTTTCTTGTTACAGTCTTTGTTTTAAAAATCTATTTTCTCCAATGTAAGTATTGCTACCCCAGCATTATTTTGCTTCCATTTGCATGGTAAATGCTTTTCCATACCTTCACTTTCAATCTGCATGTGTCCTTGGGTCTGAATTGAGTCTCTTGTAGGAAGTGTATAGATGGGTCTTGCTTTTTTTTTTTTAAATCTATTCAGCCACCCTGTGTCTTTCGATTGAAGCATTTAGTCCATTTGCATTTCAAGCAATTATTAATAGGTATATACTTATTGCTATTTTGTTACTTGTTTTACTATTTTTTTGTAGTTTTTCTCTATTTCTTTCTCCTTTGGCTCATTTCCCTTGTGGTTTGATGGCTTTCTTCAGTGTTATGACTAGATTCCTTTCTTTCTTTCTCTTTATTTTTTAAATCTATTATAGGTTTTTGATTTATGGTTACCATTACATTCATATATAACATCTTATGTGCATAGCAGTCTATATTAAGTTGATGTTTTTTTAAGTTTGAGGCCATTTAAAGCACTGAGTTTTTACTTCCTTTCCCACATTTTATGGTGGGGCACATTTATGATGTTATAATCTATATCCTTTTATTTTGTAAATCTCTTGACTGAGCAAGATTTTTGTGTGTGTGAATGTAATTGATTTTCTTGCTTTTTTTAAAACCTCCATACTGGCTTTATAAGTACTTAATCAACTTTTATTGTATTTGCATTTACCTATATTTTTTTTCCCTCATAATTTTCTTATTCCTGATTATGGTCTTTTCTTTCCACTCTAAGAATTCCCTTTAACATTTCTTGAAAGACTGAATAGTGGTGAGAAACTCCTTTAACTTTTGTTTCAGAAACTTTATCTCTCCTAGTCTGAATGCTAACCTCGGTTACAGGTTTTTCCCTTTCAGCACTTCAAATATATCATGTCACTCCCTTCTGGCCTGTCAAGTTTCTGCTGAAAAATCAGCTGATAGCCTTAGGGGGTTTCCCTTGTATAAAGCTGTTTATTTTCCTCTTGCTACTTAAAATATTCTCACTACATTTTGCCATTAAATTTTTTTAAATGTCTATTTATTTTTTTAAGAGAGAGAGAGAGACAGAATGTGAGTGGGGGAGATACAGAGAGAGACACACACAGAATCCAAAGCGGGCTCCGGTCCCTGAGCTGTCAGCACAGAGTCCAATGTTGGGCTTGAGCTCACGAGCTATTATATCGTGACCTTAGCCAAAGTTGGACACTCAACTGACTGAGTCACCCAGGTTCCCCTGTTTTGCCATTTTAATTATTACATGTCTTCGTGTGGGTCTCCATGGGTTAATTTTGTTGGGGGAAATCTATGTGCCTGCTGCAGCAGGATGTCTGTTTCCTTCCCCAGAATAGGGAACTTTTTAGCTATTATTTCTTCAAATACATTCTCTGCTCTTTTCCCCTCTCTTCTCCTTTTGGGATCCTTATAATGCAAATGTTATTATGTTTGATGGTATCCCTGAGTTCTCTTAACCTATTCCTCATTTTTGTTATTCTTTAGTTTTCTTTTGCTGTTCAGCTTGCTTGCTTTCCATGATCGTGTCTTCCAGATCACTGACCTGTTCTTCTGTATCCTCTAATCTGCTATTGACTCCCTCTATTGTATTTTTTCTTTCAGCTTTTGAGTTCTTCATCTCTGACTGGTTCTTTTTTATATTTTATATCTTTGTTGACGGTTTCACTGAGATTCTCTTCTCTTTACAAGTGTGTATCTTTATGACCATTACTTTGAATTCTTTATCAGGCATATTGCTTATCTCCATGTCACTTAGCTCTTTTGCTATGGTTTCGTACTGTTCTTTAATCTGGGACATAGTCCTCTGTTTCCTCATTTTGTCTAAATCTCTGTGTTTGTTTCTATGTACTAGGCAAGTGAGCTATATCTCAAGCAGTGGCCTTATGAAGAAGAGGTCTTGTGTTTCCTTATAGCACAATGTTCCCTGTACATCAGAACCTAGTGCTTATGCATAGGGGTGCCTCCTATGTGTGTTGCGTGTACCCCACTGTTGTGACTGAGCTGTGTTTGCCTTTAAGGGTTCACTTTGCCTGTTGTAGGAGCACCAGGCAGGGCTTGGTCCCTTTGCTGTTCAGGGACCTAAGTGGGGCCGTGGGCTTGTAGTTAGGCAGGGTTAGCAGTGAGACCAGATGCCTGCTCTCAGTCCCTCTGCCAGGACTGCAGCCACACAAGCACGCAGGGCTCTGCATGCCTTGTCCACCGAGAGGCGTTCATCCCTGAGCAGGGCTGGCAGTCAGATCAGATGCCTGCCCCCCGTCTGTCTACTGGGGCTGCAGTCACACCGGTTGGTAAGGCACCTTGTCTGTACCGGCGTCGATAAGGTTAGCTGCTGGAACTGTGGGTGCAGTGGGATGTGTGGTTATCTTCCCTCTTGCCAGGGCAGGAGTCACATTGCAGGGGTACCGGTCCCTGCTGGGAAGGCTTAAAGCGTATGTTGGGCGGGAGCCACTTTGAAGGGACACCTGCAGAGTGGGGTGGCTTGGATGGGATGGATCCACAGGGGAACACAGGGGTGAGGCATGCGATGTTAGCAAGATAGGTGGAGAGTGTTCATGCTGGTTCCCACAAATGCCTGGCTATCTAGCCTGGGGGTGGGTGGGGGGGAAATAGTACCTATTAGCTCTTTTGTCATTGGAGAAGTCTCCTAAAGATCTCTGTTCCTCCAGCACATGTTCTGAGATCAGTAAAGAAATCTCTTTCTTGTATACCCCAGGTGCTTTTCAAACTGCTGCTTCTATGCTGTATTTAAAAAATGTTTTTTAATTTTATTTATTTTAGAGAGAGAGACAGAATGTGAGTGGGGGAAGGGTAGAGAGAAAGGGAGACACAGAATTTGAAGCAGGCTCCAGCTCTGAGCTGTCAGCATAGAGCCCAATGCTGGGCTTCAGCTCATGAACCATGAGATCATCACCTGAGCCGAAGTCGGATGCTTAACTGACTGAGACATCCAGGCACCCTCTATGCTGTATTTTTAAGGCCAGGGACTTCATTTCCTATTGCTTTCAGTTCTCCTGGGTTTAAGCCCACTGATTATAAAAAGTTTGTAAAGTTAAGGAGTGAGGCCCTGATGATTTTCAAAGCCAAAATGTATGGGGACTCATCTTCCCAGTGCAGGTTCTCTGTTCCTAGGGTTCCTGATATGGGGTGTGGTATTCTTGCTTCTCTATGCTTGTGGTGTTGTTCCTGATTGTGGTTAGCCTCGCCAGGAATTTGGTTCCTAACCACATCTCTGCCCCCTTTTCAATGTGGCCTCTCTGATTAACTGTAGGAAGTCTCTCATGCCAGTCTTTAGGTATTTTTGAAGTTAGTTGCCCTGATGTGGCTCTTATCTCACTTTGTCCATGAGATGAAGTGGGTTCAGGATCCTCTTACTCTGCCGTCTTCCCAGAACTGGTTATTTGTTTTAAACCATAAAAAATTAGATGTTATTGGGGCACCTGCGTGGCTCAATTGGTTAAGCGTCCAACTTCGGCTCAGGTCATGATCTCACGGTTCATGTGTTCGAGCCCCACGTTGGGCTCTGTGCTGACAGCTCAGAGCTTGGAGCCTCTTTCAGATTGTGTCTGCCTCTCTCTCTGACCCTCCCCTGCTCATGCTGTCTCTCTCTCTCTCTCAGAAATAAATTTTAAAAAACATTTAAAAAAATTAGATGTTATTATTTAATGAAAATGTTTCTTTTGATTTATGCCCCTACTTACCAATTTGTTTTGTTCAGCAACCATTTACCTAACACATATTTTCAGGTCTAGGGACTGTAGTGTCTACTATAGGTCTAGGGACTAAGGCAGTGAAGAAAATAAAGTCCTTGATCTTCAGGGGCTTAACTTCCAGCTCAAGTTAACTGTCCCTTCCTACATCTCAGATCTTCCTTCTGGGATCAGTTTCCTTCTTGCTGCACATCTTTTAGAAGTTCCTTTACTGAGGGGCACCTGGATGGCTCAGTCAGTTGAGCATCCAACTTCAGCTCAGGTCATGAGCTCATGGGTTCAAGCCCTGCATTGGGCTCTGTGCTGACAGCTCAGAGACTGGAGCCTGCTTCAGATTCTGTGTCTCTCTGCCCCTCCCCCACTCACACTCTGTCTTTTTCTCTCAAAAATAAATAAACATAAAAAAAAAAAAGAAAAGTTCCTTTACTGGATGTTTGGTGAATCAATTCTTTTTCCATTTTAGATTATATATTTTTTGAGATATAATTCATGGGCGTATAGTTCTCCCATTTAAAGTATATAATTAAGTAGCTTTTATTACAGTTTTAAATATGTGCAGCCATCACCACAGTCAATTTTAGGGCATTTTCAAAAAGAAAAATTGTACTTGTTAGCAGTCACTCCCTATAATGGTTTGAATGGTGTTCCTTAAAATTCATGTCTACCTGGAACCTCAGAATTCAACCATATCTGGAAATAATATCTTTGCACATATAACTTGTTCAGATGAGGCCATACTGATTAGCATGGGTCCTAGATCCAATACTAGTGCATTCTAAGAGGAGAGGGCACATAGACATCAACACAGAGAAGAAAGCCACGTGAAGGTGGTGGCACATTTCATGATACAGCTACAAGCCAAGGAATGCCCCAAATTGCCCCTAGCCACCAGAAGCTAGAAAGAGGCAAGGATGGATCCTTTCCTAGAGCCTTCACAGGGAGTATGGCTCCTTAGATTTCTGACTTCTGGACTCCAGAACTGTGAGAGAATACATTTATGTGGTTTTTCAGCCATCCTGTTTGTGGTGATTTGTTATGAAATGGATACAATTCCCATTTTTCTTTTCTCTCAGCCCTTGGCAACCACAAATCTATTTTCCATCTCCACAGATTTGCCTATTCTGGACTTTTCATCTAAATAAGATCACACAATATACAGCATTTTGTATCTGGCTTCTTTAACTTCATGTTTTCAAGGGTCATCCATGTTAAAGCATATATTAGTATTTCATTCCATTTTATGACCAAATCATATTCTATTCTAAAGATATACTATATTTTGCTTATCCATCACTGGGTCATATGGTAACTCTAAAAGTAATTACTTGAGAAACTGCCAGATTGTCTTCCAAAATAACCACACACGCTTTACATTCCTACCAGTAGTGAATGTGGGTTCTAATTTCCATACAACCTCACCAACATGTTACTGACTTTTTGATTCTAATCATCCTAGTGGTTGTAAAGAGGTATCTCACTGTGGTTTTGATTTACATTTCCTTCATGAGTAATTTTGTTGAGTATCTCTTCATGAACTTATTGGCCATGTGTATATCTTTGTTGGAGAAATGTCTGTTCAGATCCTTTGCCCAATTTGTAAATTGGCTTATTAACTTTGCTTTATATATTACAGGTAAACAGTCCTTGAGATATATGATTTTCAAAATTGTTTTCAGTTTCTTGATGGTGTCCTTCAAAACACAAATGTTTTTAATTTTTATTGAACTCCAATTTACCTATTTTTTTCTTTGTTGCTCATGCTTTTGGTGTTATATATAAGAATCCTTTGCCAAATCCAAGGTTATGAGACTTACTCCTATATTTTCTCACAAGAATTTTACAGCCATAGCTCTTACATTTAGGTCTTTGATTCATTTTGGGTTCCTTTTTATGTATGTTGTGAGATAAAGGTCCAACTTCATTCCTTTGCATGTGACCAGCATCATTTGCTGAAAAGAGTATTCTTTCCCCCATTGAATGGTCTTGGTGCCCATATCGAAAATCATTTGACAATAGATGCATGGTTTTATTTCTGAACTCTCAGTTCTATTCTATTGATTTGTATGTCTATTCTTATGCTGTAAAAATTGTATTCATTATCATTGCTTTGTATTAAGTTATGAAATCAGGAAATGTGAGTCTTCAAACATTGTTGTTCTTTCTCAAGATTGTTTTGGCCATTCTGGATGATTTACAGTCCCATATAAATGTTAGAATCAGCTGATGAATTCAAGTTTGGTGGAATTCTGTTTGAAATTGGATTGAATCTGTAGATCAATTTGGGGAGTATTGCCATCTTAACAATATTATGTCTTCCAATCCATGAACATCAGGTGTTCTTCCATTTATTTAGATCTTTAAAAATGTTTTTCAACAATGTTTTGTACTTTTCAGAGTGTAGTACTACATTTCTTTTATTAAATTTATTCCTAAGTGTTTTGTTCTTTTTGATGCCATTGTAACTGGAATTGTTGCTTTAATTAAGTTTTCAGATTGCAAGAACATACAAATACAACTGACTTTTTATATTAATTATGTATTATGCACATTGCGGAACTCATTTCTTAGCTCTAATATTTTTTTAGTAGAATCATTAGGATTTTATATACAAGATCGTGTCATCTTCAAAAAGAGATCGTTTTACTTCTTCTTTTCAAATCTGGATGGCTTTTATTTTTCTTACCCAGAACTAGGCAGAATTCTAGCTAAAACTTCCAGTACAGGGCACCTGGGTGGCTGAGTTAGCTAAGTGTCTGACTCTTGATTTTGGCTTAGGTCATGATTTCAGGGTCCTGAGATTGAGCCCTGTGTCAGGCTCCATGCTGAGAATGGAGCCAGCATTCTCTCCCTCCCTCGCCCTCTCCCCAACTCTCTCTTTCAAAAAATAAAAAATAAATTAAAAAATATTTTAATGATGAATTTGGGTGTTTGGGTGGCTCAGTTGGTTAAAGTGTCTGACTTTTGATTTTGGCTTGGGTCATGATCTCATGATTTATGAGATCAAGCCCTGCTTTGGGCTCTTGTGCTGACAGTGTGGAGCCCGTTTGGGATTCTCTCTCCCCTTCTCTCTCTGCCCCTCCCCCCCCAGAATAAATAAATAAACATTAAAAAAAAAAAGAACTTCCGGTACAATATTGACTAGAAGTGGTGAGGAAAGACATTCTTATCCTGCTCTTGATCTTAGAAGGAAAGCCCATGTTTTCATTATTAAGTGTAATTTTAGCTGAGTTTTTCATAAATGCTTTTTATTAGGTATAGAAAATTCTCTTAGTTCCCTAGTTTATTGAGATTTTTTCCAATTCTGATACAGTGTTGAATTTTGTCATATGCTTCTTCTGCATCTGTTAAGATGATCTTGTGTTTTTTTTTTTTCAATTGATAATAGTGTATCACATCAATTGATTTTTATGGTGTTAAAGCGACCTTACATTCTTAGGATAAATCCTACATGGCCATGGTGAATCACTCTTTCTGTATATTGTTGGATCTGGTTTGCTAGTATTTTGTTGAGGACTTTTGCATTCAAATTCATGACATCACAGTGGTCATTAATTTTCTTTCCTTTTGATATTTTGTCTGGTTTTGGTATTAGGTTAATACTGGATTCATACAGTGAGCTGGGGAATCTTCCCTCTTTTCCTATATATTTTTTTGGAACAATGTGAATAATTGATATCAAGTATGTAAATGTGTGCTAGATTTCATTGATGAAACCATTTGGACTTGGGCATTTTTTTGTGTATGTTGGTAGTTTTGATTATAAATTCATTCTCTTCATTTGTTATATGTCCATTCAGATTGTCTATTTTTTCTTGAGTCAGTTTTAGTAGTTTGTGTCTTGCTAGGAGTTTGTCCATTTCATCTAAGTTATCTAATTTATTGGCGTAAACTTGGTCCTAACATTTCTTTATAATTCTTTTTATTTCTGTAAGATTGTAGTAGTTTCCCTTTTTCATTTGATTTTGCTAATTTGATTCTTCCTTCTTTTTTCCTTGGTCAGTGTAGCCTAAAGTTTGTCAATTTAGTTGATCTTTTCCAAGAAACAGCTTTTTGTTCCATTCATTTTTCTTCCTTACAGTTTTCTGTTAACTATGTCATTAATTTATTCTCTAATCATTATTATTTGTCCTTGCTACTTATTTTAGGCTTAGTTTACTCTTTTTATTTTAGTGGCCTAAGGTAGAAACTTATATTATTGATTGAAGAATTTGTTCTTTTTTTTATTATTTTAATTTTGAGAGAGAGAGACAGAGAGAGAGACTCTGAGGCAGGCTCCAGGCTCTGAGCTGTCAGCACAGAGCCTGACACGGGACTCAAACTCATGAACTGTGAATTCATGACCTGAGTCGAAGTCTGATGCTTAACTAGCTGAGTCACCCAGGCACCCCTTGACCTTTGGGGTTTTTTTTTAAATATATGCATTTACAACAATGAATTTCCCTCTAAGCACTGCTTTAGCTGCATCCCTTAGGATTTGGTATTCTGTCTTTTCATTTCCATTCATCTCCAAGTAGTTTCTAATATTCTTTTAGATGTCTTCTTTGACTTAATTTATTAACTTTTTATTTCATAAATAATCCTTTTGGTATTGTATCTAAGAGTCATCACCAAATATAAGATCACCTAGTTTTTCTCCTTTGTTTCATAGTTGAATTTTACATTTAGGTCTGTGATCCATTTCAAGGACATTTCTGTAATAGATGTGTCTAGATTTTATTATTTTGTGTCTAGATTATTATTATCTGTGCCTAGATTTTTTTATTTTGTTTTATTTTATTTTGGCATATGGACATCCAGTTGTTTCAACACCATTTGTTGAAAAGACTATCCTTTCTCCATTGAATTTTGTTTTTCTCCATTTAGTTGTCATTTATTACTTTTTTTTAGTGGTTCCTCTAGAGCTTGCCATATACTTCTGACCTTATCAGAATCAGCTTCAGGTTTACATGATCTTAATTCTAGTGATATAATACTATTTAGTTCTATTCTCTTTTCCTCCTTTTTTTTGGTGGTATTATTGTTACATATCTACAAATGATATAAAACCAAGAATGCATTGTTATAATTTTTATGTTATATAACATATAATATTTTATGTAGTAAGTATTAAATTATATATGTTTTATGCCTTTTAAGGAAGCTGAGAGTAACAAAGACAGCAAGTATATATCTATCGCTTTTGCTATGGTAAGCTTACTTAGCATTTGTTGTAATCTCATAAGCATATTATCATTTCTGATTCTCTCCATTTATTCTTGTGGCATTACCATCTGCAATCGTTTCCTTAGTCCAGCACAGCCTTGTTCCCCTCACTTCTTTGTGTTCTTATTGGCAAATATGTTGCATTTACATATGTTATAGACCCGACAATATATTCTGTACGTGCTGTTCTAGACAATTGCTTTATAAAGCAGTTCAAAAGAAAAAGAAAAATATGCATTTATTAGTGTCTTTTGTAATTGCACATAATTAGCTTTCTTGGTGCTCCTTGTTGTGCACATGTATTCAGATCATCATCTGGAATTTCTTCTTTCCAGCCTGAAAATTTTCCCTTTGTATTCTTGTAAAGCAGATCTGTTGTCAACAAATATTCTCATTTTTTGTTTATCTGGGAATGTTTTTAGTCTTAATTTTTTGTGTTTATTTAAAGTTTTTTTTATTTATTTTGAGAGAGGGAAAGAGCAGGAGAGGGGCAGAGAGTAAGGGAAAGAGAGAATCCCAAGTGGGCTCTGCATTGACAGCTGACGGTGCAGAGCCAGATGCACGGCTTGATTCCACCGACCGTGACATCATGGCCTGAGCGAGCCAACTGTGACATCACGGCCTGAGCCAAAATTAAGAGCTGGATGTTTAAGTGACTGAGCCACCAATCACTTTGAAAAATAGCTTTGCCAAATACAAGATTATTGTATTTTAACTGAAGTATAAGTGACAAACAATACCCTATTATTTTCAGGCATACATCATAGTGACTCAATATTTTATACATTATGAAACGATCCTCACAATAAGTCTTGTTACCGTCTGTGACCGTACAAAGTGATTATAATGTTATTGACTATATTTCCTATGCTATACTTTTCATCCCTATGGCTTACTTATTTTATGACCGAAAGTTTGTACCTCTTGACACCCTTCACCTATTTTGCCCATCCCCCAACACCTTCCCACTCTGGTAGTCAAAGGTTTGTTTCCTGTATCTATGAGTCTATTTCTGTTTTGTTTAGTTTGTTGGTTTTGTTTTTTAGATTCCATATATAATATGCCTGACTTATTTCACTTAATATAATACCCTCTAGGTCCATCAATGTTGTTGCAAATGGCAAGATTTCTTTCTATTTTGTAGCTGAGTAATATTCCACTGTGTGTGTGTGTGTGTGTGTGTGTGTGTGTGTATACATCTTCTTTACCTATTGATCATCTTTTTTTTAAAGTTTATTTATTTATTTATTTTGAGAATGAGAGCATAAGCAGAGAAGGGGCAGAGAGAGAGGAAGAGAGAGAAGACTAAGCAGGCTCCACACCATCAGCATGAAGCCCGATGTGGGGCTTGAACTCACAAACCACAAGATCATGACCTGAGCCAAAAGCAAGAGTCAGCTTGATTGAGCCACCCAGGTGCCCCACTTCATTTCTCTTTCTGACAGTTCATTATTGGTGTGTAGAAACACAGTCATTTCAGTATATTAATTTTATGTCCTGTAACTTTACTTAATTCGTTTATTAGTCCTAAGAGTTTCGATGAGGGAGCATAAGGCAGGCTGAGGACAAAGGACAAGCTAGCACCCACCCCCACCCCATGGGATCTGTGTGATATTCCTTAGGCACTGCTGGCTGCCCAAAAACAAAGAAAAGAAAGAAAACAAATGGTTAACTGATAGAGATCACAGTCATACAGGGCAAGAGTCTCCATCAGTTTACAAATAGCTTCGTAAATTACAAGAAAAAGCCAACCTTATCAACAGCCTAATCTCCAGAAACCTGTAGGCTCAGTTTCCTGGAGCCCCAAAGACACCCCTCCATAGTGACGTGGGGAACAAAGGCAGGAAGGGAATGGCAGGTATAATTAAATTTCCTTCTAACCTGCAGCACGTTGACAGATATTTGAGGGGGGCAGAGTAAAGTGCTTCTCCAGGAACTCCCTCCTGTCTTAATGTTAATGCTTTGCTAGAGGGGAAACCACCTTAGCTTGACGATAGCCAGGCGTCAGGTATCTCTGGAGTCTTCTTTAGCTCATCAAAGTCCCTCTGGAGGCCTCCCATTGACTTTACCTCCCCAACTTCATAGTGTATAACCAGTCACTCTTCATAACCCCAGTACAGCTCTTTCTACCCCAGGTCCCTGTCCCTGTGCTTTAATAAAATCACCTTTTTGCACCAAAGAAGTCTTCAAAATTCTTTCTTGGTCATTGGCTCTGGACCACCCCCACTGGCACCCCCAAACCTCATCAGTCAGTACGTGTAGGAAGAGATTAAGAGCTATCTGTTTTATGGCCTGCTTCTCTGCAAATCTCTGAGCCTGGCCTTGGATGAAAGGGTTGGGGGCGGTGGCATACCTCCCTCTGAGTGACACTCCCATTTTGAGAACTGACTTTTTGGTGGTGGAGGGGGACAGTTGCCCCAAGTGTTGTTAGCTTGTCTCGGCATGGATTGCTGCCTTAAGAGCTGAGTCGAGGGCAATCAGGGTCCCAGAATTCTCAGCAGTGCTACGCCCAAAGTGGTGCCTCCACCTCACAAATGGGGTTCGGGTAGAAGAAGAGAGCCTCACTTCTCAGCCATTCTTGTCTAGAACTTTGCCTCAGTTACACATAGCTGGGGGGAGCATGTGACATGCTGACCTGCTTCCCCTGGGCGGGCAGCCCTCAGGTGGGGGCTGGGCCAAGATTGAGCCCCACCTGCATGGTAGCAGAGGTCTGGAGTGGAGTTTTTAACTTGCTGAGCTGGGATAGGGTAAGGAGGCCGTGTTTGAATCATACACTCTCATGGTTCTTTCTGAATTCTAGCAGCTTTCTTGAGTATATGTTTTTGTTTTTGTTTTCTTATTTGCTGTACCTCCTTAGGTCCATTTCTAGAGTAGGTCTGCAGAGTCGTTCACATGTATCTCTCAGTTCTTTCTAGTACTTTTTAATTTATTTTTATTTTATTATTTTTAATTTCTAAGTTTTATTTAAATCCAAGTTAGTTAACATTTAGTGTAATAAGGATTTCAGGAGTAGAATTTAGTAATTCATCACTTACATATGATACCCAGTGTTCATCCCAACAAGTGCTCTCCTAAATGCCCATCCCCCATTTAGCCGATTCCCCACCCACCTCTCCTCCAACCACCCTCTGTTTGTTCTCTGTATTTAAGAATCTTCCTCTCTCTTTTTTATCTTATTTTTCCTTCCCTTCTTCATGTTCATCTGTTTTGTTTCTTAAATTCATTTTATGAATGAAGTCGTATGATATTTATCTTTCTCTCACTAACTTCATTTGCTTAGTATAACATTCTAGTTCTATCCACGTTGTTGGAAATGGCGAGATTTCATTCTTTTTGGTCGCCAAGTAATATTCCATTATACACACACACACACACACACACACCACATCTTGTAGAACTTTTTAAATCCAAAAATTATTTTACCTTCAGTTGTGAAACATATTTTTTGGGAAGTGATACATAATTCTAGGTTGACAGTTATTTTCTCTCAGTATTTTTTTCCCACTATCTTCTGGATTTTCCTGTTGTTAAGAAATCTGCCATCAGTATAATTTTAATTCCTTTACAGTGATCTGTCTTTTACCTCTGGATTTTTCCCCACCTCCTATAAACATTAAAAAAAATAAAGTCAGGATAACATAACATAACATAGCATAACATAACATAACACCCTTTTTATATTTACAGTTGTATGAATTTAGGTGGGGCACCTGGATGGCTCAGACAGTTAAGCGTCTGACTTTTGATTTTGGCTCAGATTGTGATGTCAGTTTGTGGGTTCAAGCCCCACATAAGGCTTTTGCTGACAGCTTGGAGTCTGGAGCCTGCTTCAGATTGTGTGTCTCCCTCTGTCTCTCTCTGCCCCTCCCCTGCTCGTTCTGTGTCTCTCTCTATCAAAAATAAATAAATGTTAAAAAGAATTTTAAAAAACTGAAGTTCTATGAATTTTGGCAAATATGCATAATTCACCAGCCATCACCACAATCTAGATATAGAATGTTTTCATCATCTCCCAAGAATTCCTTTGTCCCCTTTGTAATTAAATTTCTTCCCCTCATTCACGTTCCCTGCAAACACTCATCTGTCCCTCTACTTTGGCTCTTTCCCAGATGTCATATAAATGGAATCATTCTTTATGTAGTCCTTCAGTCTGGTTTCTTTCATTTAGCATAATGTTTTAAGATATATCCATGTTGTTGTATATAGTTTTTGATTGTTTATTTATTTTTGAGAGCAAGAAAGAATGTGAGCAGGGAGGGGCAGAGAGAGAGGGAGACACAGAATCCGAAGCAGGCTCCAGGCTCTGAGCTGTCAGCACAGAGCCCAACACGGGGCTTGAACCTGTGAACCCCAAGATCATGACCTGAGCCGAAGTTGAACAATTAACTGACAGAGCCTCCCAGGTACCCTGATGTTGTTGTATTTTTAAATTGTTCCTTTTTACTGCTAAGTAGTATTTCTTGTGGATGTACCACAAATGATCTGTTCACTTGTTGAAGGATATTTTGGACAATTTTCAGTTTGGGTGATTTTTATAAAGCTGCTCTACATATTTACATATAGGGCCTTTGTACATATCTATCTTAATTTCTCTTGAATAAATAGCTGGGAATGGGGTTGCAGGTCCCATAGTGAGTGTGCATTTAACTCTATAAGAAGATGCCAAACGATTTCTTAAAGTCATTGCACCAGTTTGCATTCCCTCCGGCAATGAGTGCTTTTTATTTTATTTTATTTTATTTTTAATGTTTTATATATTTCTGAGAGAGAGAGAGAGACAGCGTGAGCAGGGGAGGGTCAGAGAGAGAGGGAGACACAGAATCTGAAACAGGCTCCAGGCCCTGAGCTGGCTGTCAGCACAGAGCCCGACGTGGGACTCGAACCCACAAACTGTGAGATCATGACCTGAGCCAAAGTCGGACGCTTAACCGACTGAGCCACCCAGGCGCCCCAATGAGTGCTTTTTAGATGTTTCTGATCTTTGATTTCCTAAAGTCTTACTACACTGTGTCCAAGGGTCATTCCCCTCCTCCCCCCAATTTAAGAACATATACCTGTTATCATTAAAGGACATTCTTAGCAATGTGGTCTTCAAGACCAGCCTATCAATTCTCTTCTACAGAACTCTTGTTGCACATATTGTAGGTTCTCTAAAGAGACATGTCTAAAAGACACATCTCTTAACCTTTCTTTCCCTTTTAAATCATGGGCCGTTTCTTCAGCTCTGTCTACCAGTTAATTGTCTTTTTTGTCTATACTTTATCTGCTATTTAAGTATCCACTGAGTTTCCCTTTTCAGTGATTAATCTTTTCTAGAATCTCTGTTGGGTTCTTTTTTTTTTTTTAATTTTTTTTCCCTGAGAGAGAGAGAGAGACAGCGTGAGCAGGGGAGGGTCAGAGAGAGAGACACAGAATCTGAAACAGGCTCCAGGCTCTGAGCTGTCAGCACAGAGCCTGATGTGGGGCTCAAACCCATGAGCTATGAGATCATGACCTGAGCCAAAGTCTGACGCTTAACCGACTGAGCCACTCAGGCACCCCTGTTGGGTTCTTTTTAAAAGCTTCCTGGGCATGTTTATTTGTATTTGCTCCTTCCATATATATTTTTTTGAAGTGAAGACTCCATGGCTAGCACAGAGTCCAACACAGGGCTTGACCTCACAACCTCGAGGTCAAGACCTGAGCTGAGATCAAGAGTTAGATGCTCAACTGACTGAGCCACCCAGGGGCCCCTCTTTCCACATTTTAAAATTCAACGTTTACCTTTTTAAACATTGTATACCGTTATTTTATACTCAGAAAATTCAGTATCTTATAATTCCAACCTCTGAAGATATTGGAAACTCTATGCTTTTGGTCTCTTGTTTCTACTGACTCTTGTTTGTGGAGTTCCCTCCCTCAGGTGTTTCATGCATTTTGACTCTGAACTCATCTTTGACAGAACTTAATCTGTGGGAATTTCGGGAGGCCTGATAGGAAGATGTTTTCCTTCAAAGAGGACCTGTATTTGTTTAGTTTGATTTGGGGTGGTAGTAATAACCTGGAACCATTTCATTTAATTCCTCAACTTGTGATTTAGCATCTGTACAAATATTTAAATTAAAAGCCCAGATCTACATGTAGATAAAGTTAGTGATACAAAGTCTCATGGGTGGGTATTTCCCCCACTTTTTTCTTAGTGGATAGATTTTCTTGTTGACTCTCCTTGCTGTAAGTGACTGTGTTTCTTCTGGTCTGCACTTTCACAGAAAGCAAAGACCAGTCAAGGTCCCAGATTTATGTGTGTGGAGGGTCCCAGGTTCAGAACCCTTCAAGCTACCATTGAAAGACCATGGCTTAGTATCCTAGGCCTGAGGCTGCTGGCTGTGGATGCTCAAAGCAGTACATTTCTGGAATTAGCATTTGCCCCCAAGGAAATGTCAGCTTCTGTTTTCTCATACTTCTCCAGTTTCAGAAACTTGTGCATTTTATTTTCAGATATAGGGAGTGCCCTGGAGATTACTTTTATGTTTCACAACATAGCAGTGCATTTAAAAAGTACTTTGGTAATTAATCCAGTACCTGAGTGTTTTTCAGTGAGATGACTTTTTAGAATATCTAGATGGCTACACTCCTGTAAATAGAAACTCTATAGTTTATTTACATATTTAAGTATTGGATATTTAGGGTATTTCAGATTCTTTTTTTCTTAATACTGTTATAAACATTATGAGTCGTGTCTCCTTGTACAAATATTTGTAGAATTTCTCTAGGTTTTATGATTGCTGGAGCACAGGGATGACATATTCAGCTGTAGGAGAGATTGCCAAATTGGGTTCCAGAATGCCTGTGACACATTATCACAATAATGAGTTTCTGCTTCTGGGCGTTGTTGCCGAAACTTGGTACCACCAACTAATGTTTGCCTATCTGATGGGTGAGAAGTGGCACTGTATAAATTTGCATCTGCCTAATTACCAATCATTGAGCGTCTGTTCCTATTTATTTGCCGTTTGGAATTCCTTCTTGGATACTAACATGGTATATCTTTTGCTCATTTTATATTAGTTATTTTTTTCTCATTGATCTATTTTTATATATCCCTTTTCAGTTACAGTCTAAATATCTTTTCCCTTTCGGTGTCTTCATACCGTTTTTTTCAATATACCCAAGAGATTAGTTTTTCTTTTATGGTTATGACTTGGGTTTTGTTAATGGACTTCTTCCTAACCTTGAGGTAAAAAATATATTCTCTCAGATTCTCTTAACATTTTCTTGGATACGTGCTGATGTAAAAGATCTTCATTTTTAGAGATCTTTGATTTAAATCCTCTGCCCCTTTGCCAAATTTCTACAATGTAAGGACAGATTATTTTAATTTGGGGGTGGGGAGAGGTGTCAGGATTATTAATAAATTTAACCCATGGCCCATTTGTCACCTACACAGCTCGTTGATTCTGGGAGTCTCAGTTCAAAAATGTTCTCCTCTGTGATGCTTTTACTAATTTCCCCAACTGAATTTAATTCAATATACACTTATTGAGCACCTGATATATACCAGGCCATTCCTTAGAAGTTTAGGATACAGTGTTGAATAGAGTTTATATTCCAGAGGAGAACTTAACATGTTAGCAAGATCTAGGCACAAATTCTCTTATGGTTCTTCTGTAGGCTGTAAACCTCCACCACAGTCATTATTATCTCCCCCCCCCATTTTATTTATTTATTTATTTATCTATCTATCTATCTATCTATAAAATATAACTTATTGTCAAGTTGGTTTCCACATAACACCCAGTGCTCATCCCAACTAGGGCCCTCCTCCATGTCCATCACCCATTTTCCCCTCTCCCTGACCCCCCCCATCAACCCTCAGTTTGTTCTCAGTATTTAAGAATCTCTTATGATTTGCCCCCCTCCCTCAATTATTATCTTAATAGAATAATGTATGCATGGTTCTCTCCTCCATTAGCCCATCCCATGGGCTCTACCCTCAAAATATACCCAAGATCTGACTACTTCCCAAATTCTTCAAAATGATCTCCATCTTGTGCCTGGATTAGGTAATGACCGTTACCTGATTTTGTTCCTGTCTTTGTCAGTCTTAACACATTTCTCTTCAACACAAAAGATCAGTGATGCCACTGAAGTGGATGTCAGCTCCTCTCGGCCTTCTGCTCAGAATCCTCTGGCAACGACCATCTCAGACAAGGAAATCTGAAACTGCCCTCAGGATCAGGCCTGTGCCTCCGCTCCCATCTCTCCCCCTATGTGTGGGACCCCAGCCACACCGATTCCCTGCTGTTGCTACAATATTCCAAGTACTCTCCTGCCTTACAGTCTTTGCTTCTGTGATTTCCCCTGGCTGAGACTTCCTCTCACAGGATCCCGTATCCAGACTATTTGCCCTCTCGCTCCTGTTGTATCTCTGCCCAAATATTCCATTTTCAGTAGGACCTCCTTTAACCAAAAATGAAATTTAAAAATATAAATAATAAGTAGGTAAAAATAAAATTAAAAATAGCACACAATGGCCTTACTCGCATTCCCCCTTAACCTAGTTATTTTTTTCCACAGCAGTAGTCAACATTTGATCTGTTAGGTATTTGTCTTTCCATCTACCGCCACTAGGATCTAAACTCCCTGAAGGCCAGGATCTAGGCTCCTTAAGGGCCAGGAACTTTGTTTATCCACTGCTATATCATCATTGCCTAGAACAACACCTACTATATAGTGGGTACCCAAGATATATGCTTATTGAATGAATAAATGTGAACATGTAGGAATGAATGAATCGAAGGTCTAGGGGTGCCTTAACACTGGTTATGTTAGGAAAAAAATAGGTGCAGAGTGGAGAAGAGACCATAAGGGCTCCATGCAAACTTTCACATTGTTTGCTCTATTTCTGTGAAAAATGCCATTGGAATTTTGATAGGGATTGTATCAAATGCGTAGATTGCTTTGAATAGTATGGACATTTTAACAATATTAGTCCTTCTAATCCATGAGCATGGAATATCTTTCCATTTATTTGCATCCTTTTTCAATTTCTTTCATCAATATCTTAGTTTTCAGTGTACAGGTCTTCCACCTCTTTGGCTAAATGTATTCCTAAGTATTTTATTCTGTTTGATGCAATTGTAAATGGGATCTTTTTTCTTAACTTCTTTTTCTGATAGTTCATTGTTAGTGAGTAGAAATGTAACTGATTTTTTGCATGTTAATTTTGTTTCCTGCGACTTTACTGAATTCACTTATTAGTCTTAACAGTTTTTTGATGGAGTCTTTAGGGTTTTCTATATAAAATATTTTGTCATCTGCAAATAGAGACAGTTTTCCTTCTTTCTTTCCAAATTTGCTGCCTTTTATTTCTTTTCTTGACTAACTGCTACTAAATAACAAAATTCAAACAAGTAAATGTGAAGATCTAATTGGCTTTATTACATAATTCATGAATTGAGTGGCACCCCATCTACAAGTAGAGAGGGACCCCAAGGAGTTGTACACAATGGAAATTTCTTATAGACAGGAGGTGGAGGAAAGGAAGTTATCAGTGCAAGCAAAGGATTGTTCCAGAGAAGGCTGTTTGCTAGGGGAAAAGCAAGGTGTCTTATGCAGATGATGTCATCTTTCTTTGGGGATAGGAGAGGACCCAAATGACAGACTCATTGGTGCTGATGGAAAGACAAGTGTCCTGCCTGACCAGTTAAGGCCACATTTCTCTGGTAGAGGTGGGGGAAGGGGGTGGGGGTGAAACTGCAGTTACTGACAGTTGTGATCAAATTGTAAGGCATTAAAACCACTCTCAGCTACCACTCTAGTTCAGTTTTGTTCTTCCTTTCTGAAGTATCTGTAGATTTTTATTTAGCTTCTGGGACATTCATAGGACATGGCTTCTGGCTCACAGTTTTTAAGTTGGTTATTATTATTATTTTCATTCTTTTGATGTTATAGTCTTAGGGAGATCACTAAAAAGAATGATTTGCAACACTTGGTTCAAGAAGGGACTGGGTTGCCACCATTTTTCTCCCCACAACCATCAAAGCAGGACCTCAGGGAGTGGCCAGTGGGACCACAGTGGATGCCAGACCTGCCCAACCAAACCACGCCCATCCCCCCTAGAGAGCTGCGCTTGTGTTTTTTGTTTTTTTTTTTTACCTAAGCCCAGGCATAACCAACATGGATGCACTGCCGTGATTAATTCTAGATCCATTTTTTCTATTCAGATATATTTTCCCTTGCCTCATTTATATCCCTCCCCTCTGCTGGACTGGGCACTCTCGTCATTGGTTTGCTTAAACAGTCACATTTAATCCATTCTCTAGATGTATATTCTACATCTCCACCACTACCTTTCTATCTCTCTCTCTCTGGAGTAATCAGACTATATAGTTTCTCTGAGTAACATTATCTTCATTTCTTTCTCCTTGCCTCCTACCATATTCTCTTTTCTCTCTTTGAATTAAACCTCTTAGTCTCTCTGCCTGGTCGTTGTCCAGTTTCGCTTTCTCCCCACCCCGGTCATTTCTCTCATTGTATCTGCTCTTCCATCAGCACTGCATACACCCTGCTCTTTATTTGTAGCTAGGAATTCTGGTTTTACGCTTTTAGACTGTCCTTTGTCTTTTTTTTTTTTCTTTTTCCCTTTTGGTTTGCTTGTGTGTTGGATTTGTCTGTGTGTTTGCATGCCTTTGTTCCCTATGTGTTTGTCTGTCTGTTTTCCTTTCCAGGGCTACCTCAAGAAATAAGCCAAAGTACACATGGTGGAGAGTCACAAATACCACTACAAGTAGGGAAATAAAATAAACCAGTTTCAACAAGAGAGACCAAGAGATACCATTCAAAGAACACTTCCTGAACGGACAGGTCCTGGACAGTCAATGAGCCTCCTTTAATATAGCAGTACTCGCAGGTGAAGGGTGCATAACAAGCTTTTAAAACTAACAAGAGACAGAAAGCTAGCCAAAATGATGAAAAGGAAGAACTATCCTCTAAAGAAATTCCAGGAAGAAATGACAGCTAAAAAACAACTCAAAACAGATATAAGCAACATAACTGAACAAGAATTTAGAACAATAGTCATAAAATTAATCGTTGGGCTTGAAAAAGGCATGGAAGACACCAGAGAAGCTATTGCTACAAAGACTATGGAACTTAAAAATTGTTGTGATGAATTAAAAAATACTGTAAATGAGGTGCATAATAAAATGGAGGTGTCCAATGCACAGATTGAAGGGGCAAAGAGGAGAATAGGTGAATTAGAAGACACAATTATAGGAAAAGAGGAAGCTGAGAAAAAGAGATAAACTGATCCAGGAGCATGAAAGGGGAGTTCGAAAACTGAGTGATACAAACAGATCAGTATTCATATCAAGGGAATTCCAGAAGAGGAAGAGAGAGAAAAAGGCACTGAAGGAGTTCTTGAACAAATTATAGCTGAGAACTTCCCCAATCTGGAGAAGGAAACAGACATTGAAATCCAAGAGGCACAGAGAACTCCCCTCAGACGTAACTTGAACTGTTCTTCTGCACAACATATCATAGTGAAACTGGCAAAATATAAGGGCAAAGAGAGAATTCTGAAAGCAGCTAGGGATAAAAGGGCCCGAACATGCAAAGGGAAACCTATTAGAGTGGTGACAGACCTATCTATTGAAACTTTGCAGGCCAGAAAGGAATGGCAGGAGATCTTCAATGTGATGAAGAGGAAAAATATGCAACCAAGAATCCTCTATCCAGCAAGCCTGTCATTCAGAATAGAAGGAAGATAAAAGTCTTTCCAAATAAGCAAAACTTGAAAGAATTCGTCACCACTAAACCAGCCCTACAAGAAATCCTGAAGGAGACTCTATGAGGGAAATGTTGCAAGGAACGCAAGGTACCAGAGACACGACCACAAGCATGAACCCTACAAAGGACACAATGACTCTAAACCCATATTTTCCAATAATAACACTGAATGTAAATAGACTAAATGCTCCAATCAAAAGACATAGGGTAGCAGAATGGATAAAAAACAAAATCCATCTATTTGCTGTCTATAAGAAACTCATTTTAGACCTGAAGTCACCTTCAGATTGAAAGTAAGAGGATGGAGAAATAGCTATCATGCTACTGGAAGTCAAAAGAAAGTTGGAGTAGCCATACTTATATCAGACAAACTGGACTTTAAAGTGAAGGCAGTAACAAGGGATGAAGAAAGGCATTCTATAATAATTACAGGATCTATCCATCAGGAAGAGCTAATAATTATAAATGTCTATGCACCGAATATGGAGGCACCCAAATACATAAAACAATTAATCACAAACAGAAACAATCTTATGGACAAGAATGTGCTAATAGCAGGGGACTTTACTACTCCACTTACAGCAATGGATAGATCAACTAGACAGAATATCCCTAAAGAAACAATGGACTTGAATGAAACATTGGACCAGATGGATTTGACAGATATATTTAGAACTCTACATCCGGAGGCTATGGAATTCACTTTCTTCTCAAGTGTGTGTGGCACATTCTCCAACATAGATCACATACTGAGTCATAAAGCAGCCCTCGATAAATATAAAAGAATTGAGATCATACCATGCACACTGTCAGATCACAATGCTATGAAACTTGAAGTCAATCACAGGAAGAAGTCTCAAAAAACCTCTAAGAACATGGAGGTTAAAGAACACCCTACTAACGAATGAATGGGCCAATCAGACAATTAGTGAAGAAATTAAAAAATATATGGAAACAAAATACAACAAACAAAAATACAACAAGCCAAACTCTATTGGATGCAGCAAAGGCAGTCCTAAGAGGAAAGTACATTGAACTCCAGGCCTATTTCAAGAAAAACAAAAACAAAAACAAAAAAAACCACAAGTACAAAATCTGACAGCTCACCTAAAGGAACTAGAAGGGCAACAAGAGCACCCCAGACCCAGTAGAAGAAGAGAAACAATGAAAATCAGGACAGAAATAAACAATATAGAGTCCAAAAAATCAGTTGAACAGATCCATGAAACCAAGAGTTGTTTTTTTTGGAAAAAAAAAAAAAAAAAACAACAACTGATAAACCTCTAGCCAGACTTCTCAAAAAGAAAAGAGAGCACCCAAATAGACAAAATCATGAATGAAAATAGATTTATTGCAATACAAAATACAAGCAATTATCAGGGAATACTATGAAAAATTATATGCCAACAAACTGGACGACTTAGAAGAAAAAGACAAATTCCTAAACACACACGCACTACCAAAATTCACAGGGGAAGAGACAGAAAATCTGAACAGACCCATAACTAGTGAAGAAATTGAATCAGCTATAAAAAAATCTCCCAACAAATAAGAGCCCTGGGCCTGATGGCTTCCCTGGGAAATTTTACCAGACATTTAAATCAGAGTTAATACCCATTCTTCTCAAGCTATTCTAAAAAATAGAAATGGAAGGAAAACTTCTGGACTCAATATACGAAGCCAGCGTCCCTTTGATTCCTAAGCCAGACAATGACCCAGCAAAAAAGAGAACTAGAAGCCAATATCCTTGAAGACTACGGATGCAAAAATTGTCAACAAGATGCTTGCAAATCGCATTCAACAGCACATAAAAAGAATTATCCACCACGATCAAGTGGGATTCATTCCTGTGTTATAGCACTGGTTCGTATTCGCAAATCAATGTGATACATCACATTAACAAAAGAAGATAAAAACCATATGATCCTGTCGATAGATGCAAAAAAAGCATTTGACAAAATACAGCACCCCTTCTGTTTTTTAATAGCTTATTGTCAAGTTGGTTTCCATATAACACCCAGTGCTCATCCCCACAAGTGCCCTCCTCCATGCCTATCACCCCCCTTCCCATCTCTGCACACCCATCAGCCCTCAATTTGTTCTCAGCATTCAAGAGTCTCTCATAGTTTGCCTCCCTCTCTCTCCCCCACTTTTTTTCCCCTTCTTCTCCCCCATGGTCCTCTGTTAAGTTCCACCTAATCCTCCTATATGTGCAAACATATGATATCTGTCCTTCTCTGCCTGACTTATTTCGCTCAGCATAACACCCTCAAGGTCCATCCATGTTGCTACACATGGCCAGATTTCATTCTTTCTCATTGCCATATAGTATTCCATCGTATAGATAAACCACATCTTCTTGATCCATACATCAATTGATGGACACTTAGGCTCTTTCCATGTTTTGGCTATTGCTGAGAGTGCTGCTATGAACATTGGGGTACATGTGCTCCTATGCATCAGCACTCCTATATCCCTTAGGTAAATTCCTAGGAGCAGCACCCCTTCTTAATAAAGACCCTCAAGAAAGTCGGGATAGAAGGGGCTTACTTAACCACCATAAAAGCCATTTATGAGAAGCACTCAGCTAATATCATCCTCAAAGGGGAAAAACTGACAGCTTTCCCCCTGAGATCAGAACATGACAGGGATCTCTTCTCTCACCAGTGTTGTTTAACATAGTGCTGGATGTCCTGGCATCAGCAATCAGATAACAAAAGGAAATTAAAGCCATCAGAATTGACAAAGAAGAAGTCACAACTTTCACTTTTCACAGATGACATGATACTCTACATAGAAAACCCGAGAGCCTCCACCAGAAGCCTGCTAGAACTGTTCCATGAATTCAGCAAAGTTTCAGGGTACAAAAACAATGTACAGAAATTGGTTGTATTTTTATACACCAACAATGAAGCAACAGAAAGAGAAATCAAGAAACTGATCACATTCACAATTGCACAAAAAAACATAAAACATCTAGGAATAAACCTAACCAAAGATATAGGAGAGCTATTTGATGAGAACTATAGAAAAGTTATGGAGGAAATTGAAGAAGACACAAAGAAATGGAAAAACATTCCATGCCCCTGGATCGGAAGAATAAATATAGTTAAAATGTCAATACTACCCAAGGCAATCTACACTTTCAATGCAATCCCAATCAAGATTACACCAGCATTCTTCTCAAAGCTAGAACATACTATCCTAAAATTAGTATGGAACCACAAAAGACCCCGAATAGCCAAAGTAATAATGAAGAAGCAAACCAAAAAGGGAGGTATCACCATCCCAGACTTTAGCCTCTACTACAGAGCTGTCATCATCAATACAGTATTGGCACAAAAACAGATACATAGACCAATGGGATAGAATAGAGAACTCAGAATTGGACCCACAAATGTGTGGCCAACTAATCTTTGACAAAGCGGGAAAGAGTATCCAATGGAAAAAAGACAGCCTCTTTAACAGATGGTGCTGGGAGAACTGGACAGCAACATGCAGAAGAATGAAACTAGATCATTTTCTCACACCATACACAAAAATAAAATAAAAATGGATAAAGGACATGAATATGAGACAGGAAACCATCAAAACCCTAGAGGAGAAAGCAGGAAACAACCTCCTTGACCTCCACCGCAGCAATTTTTTACTTGACACATCCCTAAAGGCAAGGGACTTAAGAGTAAAAATGAACTATTGGGACCTCATCAAGATAAAAAGCTTCTGCACAGCAAGGGAAACAATCAATAAAACTAATAGGCAACCAATGGAATGGGGAAAGATAGTTGCAAATGACATATCAGATAAAGGGCTAGTATCCAAAATCTATAAGGAACTCACCAAACTCCACATCCAAAAAAACAAATAATCCAGTGAAGAAATGGGCAGACATTTCTCCAAAGAGGACATCCAGATGGCCAACAGACCCATGAAATGATGCTGAGCGTCACTTATCATCAGGGAAATGCAGATCAAAACCACACTGAAATACCACCTCATGCCGATCAGAGTGGCTAAAATGAACAAATCAGAGAACTCTAGATGCTGGCGAGGATGTGGAGAAATGGGCACCCTTCTACACTGTTGGTGGGAATGTAAACTGGTGCAGCCCCTCTGGAAAACAGTGGGGAGGTTCCTCAAAAATTTAACAAGAAAACTCCCCTATGACCCAGAAATAGCACAGCTAGAATTTATCCAAGGGATACAGGAGTGCTGATGCATAGGAGCACACGTACCCCAATGTTCATAGCAGCACTCTCAACATTAGCCAAATCATGGAAAGAGCCTAAGTGTCCATCAACGGACGAATGGATCAAGAAGATGTGGTTTATCTATACCGTGGAATACTACATGGCAATGAGAAAGAATGAAATCTGGCCTGTGTAGCAACATGGATGGAACTCGAGGGTATTCTGCTGAGTGAAATAAGTCAGGCAGAGAAGGACAAATACCATATGTTTTCACTTATAAGTGGATCAGGAGAAACTTAACAGAGGACCATGGGGGAGGAGAAGGGGAAGAATAGTTGGGGAGAGGGAAGGAGGGAAACCGTGAGAGACTCTTGAATGCTGAGAACAAACTGAGGGCTGATGGGGGTAGGGGAGAGGGGAAGAGGAGGGATGAGCAAGGAGGAGGGCACTTGTGGAGATGAGCACTGGGTGTTATATGGAACCCAACTTGACAATAAACTGTGAAAGAAAAAAAATAGTTTTCGAGAGAATACAGTGCACCAGGGAGATTATTATGATTACTTTAAGCAAGATAATTTCAAATATTTGGAGTGCACTTTAAAGCCCCAGTCTCCAAGACTTAAACCTTGAAAAATCAAATAAGTGAAAGAAAGACCGCATGGAAGGAGTCTCTTTTTAAATCCAAGCGGCTTGTTCTTATGTAACTGAATTTTAACTTCCCCAGAAGCATTACTCTTGGCATAGCACATGGTGTCAGACACAGAACAGGCACCTCCTTGCTCAGTTAAAAGATAATCAAGGGGCCCCTGAGTGGATCAATAGTTTAAGCATCTGACCTTTGCTCAGGTCATGATCTCAGGGTCATGGGTTCGAGCCCCGCATTGGACTCCGTATTGATGGCTCAGAGCTGGGACCCTGCTTTGGATTCTGTGTGTGTGTCTCTCTCTCTGCCTCTCCCCCCACTTGCATTCTCTCTCTCTCTCAAAAATAAATAAATATTAAAATTTTTTAAAGAAAGATAATCAAGAGATATTCTATTACCAAAGATAACTTTGGCCAGAGAGTTAAGGACTTCTATAGGGCTGCTATTGCTTTAGTTTGTAATGATTTCAAGAATTAAGGAGTTTTGATCAGAGCTTCATTTACATTTATCCCTAACCAGGGAAACAGGGACCTGCCGAAAGGAGGGTCCTTTTTAACTCAACAATTTGAATTTAGGAAGTGACCAATGAAATGTCTTGTTTTGCTTGTGAAAAGTTAAGAGACAGAAATAGATTTTTTTCCTAGCCTGAAATAAAAGAGGTTATCTCTGCTTATCAGTGGCCCAAGAGATGAGGGAGCTATCTTTCTAGGCCAATGTCAGAGTAAAGAAAGGAAAAGAAGGAGAAAGGGTTTTATGTTGCGTTAAAGTATAAAGTCCTGGGGCACCTGGGAGGTTCAGTCAGTTAAGCATCTGACTTCGGCTCAGGTCATGATCTCACAGTTCATGGGTTTGAGTCCCACATCAGGCTCTGTGCTGACAGCTCAGAGCCTGGAGCCTGCTTCAGACTCTGTGTCACCCTCCCTCTTTGCCCCTTCCCCACTCACACTCTGTCTCTGTCTGTCTGTCTCTTTCTCAAAAATAAATAAACATAAAAATTTTTTTTTAATGTATAAAGTCTTGATCTGGCATCTTGACAGAAGCAGGCGACCTTGACGTCAGTCGCTTCTCTCCCTTGTTGATTACATTTGGAAGCCTCCATCATCTCTTAGTTCTGAAGCAGTGTCAGTGGTCGGGAGCACATGGTAAGCTTCCTTTAAGTGCCATCTCTGATGATGTTTTTGAATACTTGTCACCAGGCTCTACACTGTGACCGACAGGTCCCTTTGAATTAGGATCCCAGATGGCTTCTTTATCCTGTTGGTGACAATCTCGCGCACAAAACCTTAGAGACCTATAGTATCTCATTATGCTAACACGGGACAAGAAGAAATCAGTAGAAGGTTGTATACCCGTAGAATTACAGGAGTTTTGCAAGGTTTTTGCTAAGACTCATATGATTTATCCAGTGAAGTGGGTGTGGTGCCGTGATCACTAGAGATAGAAAGTACACCCCAATTGGGGAACAATATTTTTTCACTTTTTTGTTTTTAACTTGAGGACATCAGCCTTCCTAATGGCAAAGAAAGGCTTTCACCCATCCAGAAAATGCATATACAATAATGGGAACATATTAATAACTCATACTAAGTAGCAGTTTAATTAAGTTCAGTTGCAGGTGTTAAAATTTTGTAGCAGTCTCTATACCAATGTCTATTTATAATTTGAGTCATCTTAAGTGCACACTGGTGAGTGAAGGAATGCAAAAACCAATAAGTGAAGTTTGTCAGGGAGCCAAGAAGAACCGAGTGATCATCTTGAGCTGCTCATGGCTCTGTTTATTGAATTTACAACCATTATTTGTCTGTATTATTTTTTTCCCCAAAACAGACTGTTGCCTTGTCACAGTGGTTTTAGGATAACAAAAGTCTGCCAATGAGAAGCCAGTTTTTTTGTAGAGGTGGAATAGACTTTATGTATAGGTGCCACAATTTTACAAATATAATCTAAAGAAGGTTTAATAGAAGGGGTGCCTAGGTGGCTCAGTCGGTTAAGTGTCTGACTCTTAATTTTGGCTCTGTTTGTGATCTCACTGCAGGCTCACCCACTGACAGCCCAGAGTCTGCTTGGGATTCTCTCTCTCCTTCTCTCTCTGCTCTTCCCCTGCTCACCTGTATGCTCTCTCTCTCAAAATAAATAAACCTTTTGAAAAATTAAAAAAAAACTTAAAGACTTACTATTATTTCTTTGATAATATATTCAATGTAATTTACATATAAAATAAGCCTAATTAGTTTAACAAATCTTTTGGAATATTCCAGGTTCAAAAGTCTCTTTGTTTAGGACTTGATTTTGGGATGTTTGTCAAAAATATCAGAAAGGGTTTTAAATCACTTATCTAAATAGGATCATAGATCATTATAAAAATTAATATTTAAAAGGTAAAGACACTTATATAACCTGATTAAAAGCAGACCAAAAGTTCAAGGAAACTTTGTCCTTTTAACAAAGAGAAGACCAGATTTTAATTTGTCAACCGAACTCAAGGAGTTTGTTGCATAGGATGCTTTAAATTGAACACAACCCAAATAAATGTTGGAAGCAAAGAACGTCATATTACTTATTACAAGAAAGAAGACAGGAAGATAGCTCTCAAAGCACTGTCTCCCCATGAAGTTAGCACATGAAGTTTTTATTCTTTGTATCAGGGGCAGTGAGCTTGCATATACATTAAGGAACTTCTCACATATTCTATTACTTAGGCACTTTGGTTCAGTTGTACATGCGTTCATGTCAACATGCTACTGCATACATCGCCATGTTCAAAAAATGGCAGAAAACCCAACCCACAGGAGGAGAAGTTAGTATTATAATGAGCTAAAGTAACGCCTGGGTAACTCAGGGGGCTTCTGCACAGGTCCTCAGCTCCAAACCTGCTCAAACTGTCTCACACAAGGGGCTACCAGGCAAGGCACACCTAGCAAGGAACTATCAGATGAAACCACTTCACTGGGCATCGTCTTGGTGGGAAATGCTGGTTTTGCAAAACAAAGCACATTCTTTCCCTGCTTTTGTCTCTTCCTCCTCCTCCCTTCTGCTAATACTTTTCAGCTCTCTGATTCAAGTAACTTCCAGTTGCATCCTAGCTAATATTTGCAGCAGCTTAATTTTGTTATTAAAACTTACTTTAGGGGTGCCTGGGTGGCTTAGTCGGTTAAGCGTCCGACGTTCGCTTAGGTCATGATCTCATGGTTTGTGGGTTCGAGCCCCGCATCGGGCTCTGTGCTGACTGCCAGCTCAGAGCCTGGAGCCTATTTCAGAGTCTGTGTCTCCCTCTCTCTGACCCTCCCCTGCTCATGCTGTCTCTCTCTCTCTCTCCTAGAAATAAATAAAAATATTTAAAAAAAAACTTACTTTAATTGGTCAGTTTGTCCAAACACTAAACTTTAAAACATGTTTTAATAAATCTCTGATTTTTTTCTATATTCTGATTTTGTCCTCTGTTTTCACTTTTTAAAAAATGTTTATTTATTTTTGAGAGACAGAGATAAAGCATGAGTGGGGGAGGGACAGAGAGAGAAGGAGACACAGAATCCGAAGCAGGCTCTGGGCTCTGAGCTGTCAGCACAGAGCCTGATGTGGGGCTCAAACCCATGAGTGTCAGATCATGATCTGAGCTGAAGTCAGATGCTTAACCGACTAAGCCACCCAGGTGCCTCCTCCCTTTTCTTTTTTTTTTTAAAGAGAGAGGGCATGAATGGGTGAGAGGGGCAGAGGGAGAGTGAGAGATAGAGAGAATCCCAAGCAGGCTCCATGTTGTCAGTACACAGCCTGATGCGGGGCTCCATCCTACAAACTATGAGATCATGACCTGAGCCAAAGTCAGATGCCTAGCCAACTGAGCCATCCAGGTTACCCTAGCTAGCATCATACTTAATGGTGAGAAACCAGATGACCCATGACCTTGGGCTCATGACCTGAGCCAAAAATTTTTTTTTTTAATGTTTTACCTATTTCTAGGAGAGAGAGAGAGACAGCGCGAGCAGGGGAGGGCCAGAGAGAGAGGGAGACACAGACTGAAACAGGCTCCAGGCTCTGAGCTGGCAGCCAGCACAGGGCCCGACGCGGGGCTCGAACCCACGAACCGCGAGACCACGACCCAAGCGAAAGTCGGATGCCCAACTGACCAAGCCACGCAGGCGCCCCTGACCTGAGCCAAAATTAAGAGTTGGATGCTCAACTGACTGAACTACCCAGGTGCTTTGTTTTCACTTTAAACCAGCTTTATTTTAAGGCAACATTATTATTACTATTACTTTACATATATCATATTTAATTTTTCTGGCATATGGAGGTTTTTCTCTTACTACTTTTAGTAGTTTTAATTACATATTAATTAGAATTTTTAATCCTTAATAATCTTGATTTCTAGTGAAAATGAAGCAATTGTGAAAGTCTATCATATCAAAATTTTTTAAATTGCAAATTTAAGAATGCATTTAAAAATATTTAGGGGCACTGGGTGGCTCAGTCAGTTAAGTGTCTGACTTTGGCTCAGGTCATGATCTCACAGTCCGTGAGTTTGAGCCCTGCCTCAGGCTCTGAGCTGTCAGCACAGAGCCTGGAGCCTGCTTCAGATTCTGTATCTTCCTCTCTCTCGGCCCCTCCCCTGCTCACTCTCTGTCTCAGTCTCTCAAAATAAAAGGAAGACATAAAAAATTTAAAAATATTTAGAAGCATATGCCTTTTTAATTTATTTTAACATAACATTAGCATATCCAAATAGTCGTAATTTCTCTGTAATAACAAGCCAAAAGTAGAATAAACTATATTTAGTAATTAGTGTTCTAGTGTTTTGTCTTATTTGGAAATGATTTAGATATTTAATGAATTTAACTCAACTCATTATTTAACTTAGCAAAACTCAAGATTTTAAGTTACCAAAACGAGTTAGGAAAACTAGTGTTGGGGAAGAAGAAATTTTATCTTCCCTTTAATGTCCTTCTAGCTGTGCTCAGAATCAAATTGACATGAGACAGATGTACAGGAGAAAATCAAATTTAGTTTCCTCCATGTGAAGACCCTTCATAGACATGAAATATTAAAGTCAGGCCCCGTGGGGCTAATAGGACATCCTAAAGAGGAGGAGGAAGAGGAGGAGTCCGGGGATACAAAGGTGAGGAAGACTGTGAGCAGGAAGGTGAAAGGTGTTTGGAAAACAAACGTTGCCCTTTTGTGCAGGTAAGTTTCTTAGAGAAGAATCTCGCTGTGAATAGCTCTTTTTCTGGTACAGGCTGGCAGTTGATGGTGGAGATAAAGAGCTCTTCCTGAATCTGCTGGGTTTTGACTGCTTTTAACTCAAAATATTGTTCATACCAAAGTGGTCCATCTTGGGGTGGTCAGCCCTTGGCCTCTACACAATTTGGAAAATTTACCTAAAACTTTTTTTTAATGTACTTGTTTTTAACAATTATTGTTAGGTTACTTAGAAAAACTTTATTAACATTAAACAAAGTACTTATTCTAAGCTATTATTTTTTGTTGATAAATCTCATAAGAGATAACATAAACTTAATTGGCTAGTAAACTCAAGTAGGATAAAAGTTTTATATTTAGTATCAGTAACTCTAAAACATTTATTTTTGTAAGGGCCAAGGTCAGGCAGCCCCAAGATGGACTGCTTTGGCATGAAGATTACTTTGAGTTAAATGCAGTCAAAATCCATAGGTTCAGGAGAAGTTCTTACCTCCTCTTCAACTAAATGCTTTTCTAGGAAGAGAGATATTAACAAAGATTCATCTTTACCTAAGAAACTTATTTGCATAATAGGGCATTTTTGTTTTCCAAACACCTCCTTTCACCTTCCTGCTGGTGGTCTTTCTCCTCTTTGTATACTCAGACCCTTAATCCTCTCTTTAGATCATATAAATAAGCCTTGTTGCCTGTTTTCAGAATATCCATGTCTGTGTGGATTTCCTGTACATACACTATTAATTTTGATTTTATCTTATAAATCTGTCTCAGGTCAGTTTGATTCTAAGTTCAGCTAGAAGAGTCTTGAAGAGCAGAAAAAATTCTCTCCCCCCGCCAAACATTTTGATTAAACCATCAGTCTCAAACTAGCTTTTTTTCCAGATCACATGAACTTGAAAAGCATTTGGGTTAGTTTTTATCTTTTTGAGTTTTAGAATGCTCAAGCCTTCCAAGCATTTGCCTTCAAACCAACTAAATAGAATGCTTTTACAAATTAATTTTAGCGGGGTGCCTGGGTGGCTCAGTCAGTTGAGCGACTGACTTTGGCTCAGGTCATGATCTCATGGTGCGTGGGTTCGAGCCCTGCGTCGGATTCTGTGCTGACAGCTAGCTCAGAGCCTGGAACCTGTCTTCAGATTCTGTATCTCGCTCTCTCTCTGACCCTTCCTTTCTCATGCTGTCTCTCTCTCAGAAATAAGTAAGTAACATTAAAAAAATTTTTTTAAGCCCAACAAATTAATTTTAGCAATGCCATCCAGAGGTAAAAACACATTTATAACACATAGACACACACATACAGATAGATGGAGCATTTATAGCTTCTATTTTGTTTGTTTGTTCATTAAAAGATTTCATTTTTAAAGTAGTCTCTACACCCTACATGGGACATGAACTTAGAACCACGAGATCAAGAGTTGCATGCTTTACCAACTAAGCCAGCCAGATGGGCTTAATAGATTCTATTTTAAAATTATTGCCATGAGAGAGGTACAGAATTTACTAGTTATGAAAGTCAAATCTGAGTTTGTTTTTCTGGTAAATGGAATAATTTAAGGTTATTGATCTAGATAGCTAATGCCTTTTTCAAAAAATGCAGAGAATATACTTAAGATTTGTATTTTTTTCTTGGCATATCAAGTTTTAAAAAGCCTTCCCTCCCCCCTTTTTTTACTTAATATGATTTACCTCTCTGGAATTTGAATTCTAAAGAGATGGGTTAAGAATTCCTATAGAAGACCAGGCAAAATGCTGTATATTTACATTGTAAAGGCACAGGGGGAAAAATGCAAGCATTTTCTAGAAGGACTTTTGTTTTCTTAAGGATAGAGTTTTTATGATATTGATAAGCTTTTTGAGATAAATAAGGGAGGTTTTGGTATTGGTAAAGAGGATCGGTCTTTGAGTTATTTTTGTAACTGCACCTCTGGTCCTGTTAAGACTAGATTTGTAAAACATGGATGACTGTTTTAAGTTTCTCAAAAAATTGGGCCTTTGCCTGAAACATATCAAATGACTCATACATCCATTTTCCTATGAGAAAGCCTTTTTTTTCTGGGTATGTTTAGTTTAGGCGAGAAGGCCTAAATTTTTTTTTATCAGGCTCTGAATATTAGCTTTTAATTTGACCAGAGTTTTGATTACTGAGTCTTGAAATCTTTTAAAAATATCTTGTTAGGCTTTAGTTGAGACAAACAGTAAAGATTTCTGGCAGTATATGACAACCTCATGGACCCAAGAGGCATCTCAAAGAGGATGTGAAAGATGCTATTTTTATAAGATCTAGAGCCATTCCTGAAGAACCGAGAAAGAACCGAGGGTGCAGAAAGCCAAGTCACATTCTCAGAATGTAACACAAGATGAGCAAGAAGGAAACAGCTATTCCCAGGGGGAAAAGATCAATAACCAATGGGTCTTGATTTGGAAAGGACAGAATAGTGTGAATAATTTTAAAGTTTATTTATTTATTCTGAGAGAGGGAGGGAGGGAGGGAGGAGCAGAGAGAGAGAGAGAGAAAGAGAATCCCCAGCAGACTCCATAAGGTCAGCACAGAGCCCGATACTGGGCTTGATCCTACGAACCCTGACATCATGACCTGAGCTGAAATCAAGAGCCAGACGCTTCACCAACAGAGCCATCCAGACACCCCAGCAATAATGTGAATTCTTATTTCTCTTTCTCATTTGGGCTCAGGTGGTAATCTATCTTTAAAGAAACTTTTGAGGATTCTCCTTAGGTTTAAGAAATTAACTATGGCCCTTAGTTTTTGACCAGGGAGGGAAAGATATCTGAAGAGGATCACCTGTAATCTCAGGTGATTTTATTTAAAAGGTCAATTGCCTCTTCCAAGTGGAAAGGCATTTCAGACAGAAAATAGACTGAGTACTTGGCAAGAAGGACAGAGGCAAGCAGTTGGCTCCTAGCAGTCTTAGAGCGTTTTGTCTTAGGTGCCTCTTATGTTTTAATTCTTTCATTAGCCTTTTGTTATGAATCTTTCGATGAGACTATTTTGGAATCTTGACGCCTTTTGGGAGCCTCTGCATACCAATTAAAGTAGGCATCTCATTCTGTTTATTTAATTTAAAAGCCTTCACTTTCAAGTGCACTTCTTAAATGAACAATCTTGCCTAATTGGAACATTCCCTATAATGGCCACTGTAATTCTAGGTTATTTTTAATAATTTTTTTATATTGCTAGATATATTTAACTTCTGGGATTTGGGTTCTGAGACATAAAATAAGTAGGCATGTTGGTAAGCAGTATGCTGACACTTTAGAAGTTAAAGATCCCATTTGCTATGGCTTTGGGTTTCTCGAAGCTCAATGAATAACCTAAAAGGGATGTGCCTTGTGGTCAGGGATGTGCATGTTTTACGTGTACCTTGTAAAAAGTTTTTTTGAGGTTAGCAGGTGACCAAATATCAATCTAACCTGGTATGTGACTAATTTTTCCTGTCAAAGGAATCTTTTTGAGGTGGAGAGCACTTTAACAGCCTTTAAATGCTTCATCTATGCCCATTGATTTTGTGCTTTTTGGCTTCTGAGATCCTGGAATAGCCTGTTATTTACACAAAACAAGACACACAGGGGGTACCTGGCTGGCTCAGTCGGTTGGGTGTCCAACTCTTGATCTCTGCTCAGGTCTTGATCTCAGGATCATGAGTTCAGGCCCTGCATTGGGCTCCACACTGGGCATGAAACCTTCTTTAAAAAAAAACAAACGATGGGGTTCCTCCTTGGCTTAGTCAGTTAAGTGTCCGAGTTCAGCTCAGGGCTGATAGCTCAGAGCCTGGAGCCTGCTTCAGATTCGGTCTCCTTCTCTCTCTGCCTCTCCCCCACTGTGCTCTGTCTCTCAATGTCTCAAAAATAAACATTAACAAGAAAATAAAAGAAACAAAAACAAGACAGACAGGTATGCGCCTTAATATATTAGCAGCACTGCATCCTGACCCAAGTAGGCCCTGTGTGCACCACCACCAATTTCCATGGGACTTTGCTGAGGCTTAAGCTCACCTGCTCTGTAAAGGAAAGCCAATGAGACTGGGAGCTCAAATACAAAAAAGGAGAATTCAGACTGAGAGGAGCTTAAGCTAGCCCCTCATTGTCCCCATATGCTGCTGTAAGTTTGCTTCCAATGCCGTCACTGCCACTAAAGCTATTAAATAAGAAAATTCAGACAAGAAAGTTTGATGATCTAATGGGCTTTATTAAATGATTCCTGAATCAGGCAAAACCCCATCTAGCAAGTAGAGAGGGACCCCAAGGAATTATATACAATGGAAGATTCTTACAGACAGGGCATGGGGACAAGAAGAACATTAGTACAAGAAAAGGATTGTTCCAGAAAAGACTGCTTGCTAGACGAAAAGCTAGATGTCTTATCATGCAGACGACCTCATCTTTCTTTGGGGAATGGAGAGGACCCAGGTGACAGACTCATTGGCGCTGGTGGAAAGAAACATTTCCTGACCGACTGACTAAGGTCATAATGCTGGCCTTGTGAATGGATTCTGAAGTGTTCTGTCTTCTTCAGCTTTTGGAAAGAGTTTGAGAAGGGTTGGCTTTCATCCCCCTTAAATGTTTGGTAGAATTTACAAGTGAAGGCATCTGGTCCTAGACTTTTTTTGTTGTGAGTTTTTTTGATTACTGATTCAATGTCCTTACTAATTATTGCCTCTTCAGATTTTCTATTTCTTCATCATTCAGTCTTGAAAGATTGTATATTTCTAAGGATTTATTCATTTGTCCTAGGTCATCCAATTTTTTGGCATATAATTGTTTTATAGTAGTCTCTTATGATTCTTTGTGTTTCTGTGGTATTGTTGTAATGTCTCCTCTTTCATTTCTCATTTTATTTATTTGCATTCTCTTTTTTTTCTTGGTGTGTCTGGCTAAAGGTTGGTCAATTTTGTTCATCGTTTAAAAAAGAAAAAAAATATTGTTTATATTAACATATCTTTTGTATTTTAAATTATTTTTCTTCATTCCTCCATAACTATATGCTACTATAAACAAAAGTTGCTCTTGTCATTGCTCAAAATATACTCCCTTCCCAGTGATAGGGTTTATTTAATTAATTAATCTAATTATTCAGCACATGTGTCCCAGACACTTGAGGATACAGAAGTGTACAAGGAGTTAACGTTCTCCATCCTTTTGGGTGTTTACAGTACCATGGACAGCGTAATCCAACCTGCGATCCCCGAAACTGAGCTTAACCTCCTAGTGCTTCATGGTCCAGTTTCAGACATATTTTTAGCCCCACCCCCCACCATCCCCCAACCTGCCCCTTTCCCTAGCCATATTTGCAGTTCTGAAGACATACCAAGCTTCTGTCCCTCTGTGCCTTTGCATGTACAAAGGCCTTTTCCCAGAATTCCCTTGCTCTCTCCTTCCTCCCTCACTTTCTCCATTTCATTCTTGACCTTCAAGAATCAGTTTAAGCATGAATCTTGGAAGTATTCCCTTTTATTAAAATTTTTTTAAATGTGTATTCATTTTAGAGAGAGAGAAAGAGAGAGTGCGTACACATGAGCAGGGGAGGGGCAGAGAGAGAGATGCAGAATCTGAAGCAGGCTCTGGGCTCCAAGCCATCAGCACAGAGCTGGACGTGGGGTTTGAACCCACCAACCACAAGATCATGACCTGAGCTGAAGTCAGATGCTTAACCGACTGAGCCACCCAGGCGCCCCCCCTTAAAAATTTTTTTAATATAATATTAGAAGTATTTCCTGTTACCACCCCTCTATCTGATTGGATGCTTTTTTTTGTTTTGTTTTGTTTTTTGCACTGCAACTATTCCTCTCTACCCAAATATAGCTCTGTCAGAACATTTGCCAGATGCTTGCTGGTTTACTCATCTTTCCCCCACATTAAACTATTAGCCCCTGGAGACCAAGTGCTTGTCTTCTTACAATCTATGTGATTTTATACTATTACCACCTAGTATCAATCCAACCATATATTCTGCAAGTATTAGTTGAATTACAACCTGAGAGTCACTATCTTTCCATCTGTATCAGTAGAATCTCATCCATTTTCTCTTGCTTCAACACAATGCTGAATTATGTGGAGACGAATCCTCAGAAAATATCATTATTTTCTATCCTGTGAACTACAGTACATCAAGTTGAATCACAAAAGAAAAGCTTGAAGTACCTCCTGATGAAATCTTTTAATTGGCGCAACTTGTTGGCTTCTAAGAACTGTAGGCAAGGCTGAGCCCGAGGTTGTTAGGAGGGGGCAGCTCAACCCACAGAAGCTCTTTCTCAAAGAGGCCAATGGATAAACCATCATGATGATTTTGCAAATGGCAGCTGTGGCCCCACACAGGGAACGATCTCTATCTCCTTAGAGTGGTGGGACAGCTGGGCTTGCCTTGGTGGGTAGAGTCATATCTTGTGCTCAGATAAGAATTTTTCTGAGTAGTATCACCTCTAAATGCCAAATGTCAGAAGGAAAGTTAGAATTATCTTCTAACAGAGGATAGTGAGGTTAGAGCTTAGTTAATTATGTCTTTATTGGAATAAGAGTTAAGAATGAGTGTGGAAGCAGATTTCTTCTGTGTCTTATTCTTCTATTCCATTTCTGTAGTACCTTGTCTCTTCTTGTTCTGTTTTTACCACCCAACCAATCAGGTGAGTAGATGCACTGGGGCCATAGTTTAAAGGCTGAAACTCTTACAATGCAGAGACTGGCATCCACAGCAGGGAGGGTACGCTGTGTCCCTTGGGAATCCAAACAGAGACATGCTTTCCCCTCCTCTCCTAGTCACACCCTTAGAGTAGTTGCTTTAAAATCTCAGCCACGAAGACCAAAATACAACCCAGCCTCCCAGAACAAGCTGCATGGGCCCGGGCAGGCTGAGCCAGAAGACCTAGGGGTTAAGAGGGTTTGCTTTGATCATAACTCAGGGCTGTTGGTCTGGGAAGATGGGTGAAGCCAAGGGAAGAGGGTCAGTAGACACACACTATTGTGTTGAAAGGTGCCTGTGCAGTTTTTGCTTTAAGCTTTTCAGGTTCAATTTAGTTTAAGGAACATTTATAGGGTGTTTTTGATGTGGCAGAACCAGGTGCTAGAAACATAATAGTTGGCAAGATAGGTATCATCCCCACCCTTATGGGTGGGCAAGTCCCTTGTCCTTGTGGACAAGTAAATAAGGAGAGACAGACAAGTCTTATGATAAGGGACTTGTAAGATGCAAAATAAACTCCAACCCATCCTGAAGGAGAGGATGGTATGTAGCTTGCTGATCAGAGAAAGTAAATGGAAGCATCCAGCCCATCTGTGTAGAAGTATAGACAGCTGTCTTGACTCATTCTCTCCAGGGAAAGAGTCATATCAAAGATCTGCATTGGGCGATGGAGAGTCTAGAGCCCAGATGTTTCTGCTTTCCCCATCTTCTCCGAATAACTAATATGGTGAAAGAACAAACAGAGGCTGTGGTGGTGGAATCAGATGGCTGGCAGGGTCAGGGTGAGAAATGTCATTGTCAGGGGAGCATCTATTGTGCTAGCAGTGACAGCTGTGACTGTGTTCCATCAGTTGAAATAAACGCCAGCTTGCCTTCACACTGGTGACTGAAGGCAGTTAGCAGCCAAGAGAGATTTCAGAGAGAATTAAAGCAACGTAGCACCTGAGGGCAAGGAGGAACAGCCTGAACAATACCTGGGCATTGCAAAAGGATTTGCCTGGGGTACATGCATTCCTCTGGGGGGTGGGGGGAGAGACTTGAGGAGGGGATCTGTCCCCTTCTTCCGAAGACTTTGGATTGGGCTGTGGATGTTTGTTACTGGAAAGGAATTGTCCTTAAAGGGTCTCATCTGTCTTAAAAGAACTTGTGTTCTTTTAAGGTGTTCTTTTACCACCATACTTTTATGATCAAACCAGTAAGACAATGGAATTTAATATTTGCTTCAAATCGTTAAATGAGTGCACAAAGCCCAAACAATATGATGATGGAGGTAAGAAAAGTCAAATATATTCTACTCCCTTTTTACAAAGCTTTCAGAACATCTGTATTCATGGTTGTTGGCATTTTACAAGGATGCCTTTGCCCAAGGTTGTTGTTAGGACAGGAGCATAGGCAGAATCCTGTGAGAACAAGGTTTCCTGGCAACTAGGCGCCTTAAACAGCGTTAGAAACAGACTAATAAAATAGAATTCTGTACTGTGTCAGGATGGATTTAACAAGACTTCAGTGTCTATTTGGTATTTTTATGATCCACAAGGCAACAAGGCGCGTGAGCCAGACAGCCCAACGTAGATTTACTAAACATTTTTTAAAATTAAAGATGTTTAAATATTTTGATAGGGCTCTTTCTAAAATAAATCACAATACAGAAAATTCATTAATTTGCTAAATGCTCAGACTTCACAAGTTCCTTTTACAAAGAATCTTAGGAAAAAGTGTTTAGAGATTTACATAAAATGAGTGGCTGTCACCAGAGTGACTTCTTGAAACCATAATCCAACCTGACACCTTAATTTTCCTTTGCACTAAAAACGATAGCCTCTAATTCTGGTATTGTCAAGAATTATTGACATGAGGTTAAAAATTCCTCTAGGATATAGAACACAGCAATCTCTTTGACAGACTGAATAAGTGATATGTGTCCAAAAAACCCCCAACCCTTCACTAGTGACCAAATTCATACCGCGTTCTTGTTATCATAAAAGCAATAAGTAATCAACCTTGGATTGAAATACATGTTGTACTCACCCCACTTCCAACGTTTAGGGCCCAGAAAAGAATAAAACTCCAGGCCCACAGGCCGTAGGTCTGAAAGTTATAAGCCAAGCTAACAACTTGCTAAACAAAATATATTCTATCCTTCTATGTTGACAAATGGGCTTTCATGATCGGAAGACAAGGTCAAATTTAGAATTCTTGAGCCACTTAGTGTTGTATGCCCACAACTCCCAGGCCAGGCCCTCTCCCAGACCACCCCTCTTCTCTTTCTACCCCCAGCTCCTTCCTGGACTACAGGGCTTTGTAGAACATGGCACATGTGGATACCCTGACCTTGAACTTACAAGCTCTATCTGCCCTTCACCACCTCCCCTATAGCTGGTCATGCCACCTGCAGGGCTAGGAGTGGGTCTTCTAGCTCCTCTGTCCACTCTTGGGCCAGACCCAGAGAAGAGACTAGTGCAGGCCCTATAAGAGGGCTTAGGGTCATAAGGGAATTCCAGGGTCGTGGGAATTCCTGTAGTGTGATCTAGAAGAGAGGTCATGGGTGCCTGTTTGGTGTATCCCTTTGGCCATGGAGAGAATGGTTAGAGAAGAGTAAGAGTGAGCAAGAGTATAGGATCCAGGACAGGGGTCTCTGGCCCACAACACAATGTGAGTACCAGGCTACTTCTTTGCATTTGACAAAGGCTGAAACCACCCCACTCCTATTTAATTAACAGCATTATACTCGCCCAGAGTGTCTTGTCTACTTCCCTAGAATAATTGTTTTTATAGGCTTCTGGACAAACACGAGGCTATGCCATCATTCACGGGAAAATAGCCAAAGTAGCTACCAGATGTTACTGGAAGTTTGGGCTGCAGAGAAGACATTGAAAGCAGGGAACTGAAACCATCCCCTTACCTTTCAGGATATTTCTTCAACATGGCCAACTTTCTACAACAAGCAAATGCATTGACTCCTTATGTCAGACCTCCCTCCTCAATGTTGCCCATACATCATGCTCCTCCTTGTGAAGGATGCCAGCAGGCCTTCTCACCCCGTGTCACCTTGACCTCCATCCAGTGATTCTCTTAGCCATTGCCCTTGGTATCTCCCTGTCTGATATCAATAGTTTCTTGTGGGTCAAGGCGTGGTCTGGATCTCCTGAATCCTTGTATGTGTGATTCTGCCCATCGAATGTCAACTCATCCCCCTGTGCTTACCTCTTATTGAATGACTCATCTGGGGGTGGAGTGGGGAGGCTGCCATACCTGTGGGTCCTGGGGATTTAGTTACTCTGGATTTCACAGTTGATTTTACTGTTTCTACCAGTGCAATCAGAGAGATGACAATAAAGCTTGTTGTCATTTTCTCATTTCATCTTGGGAACTAGCAAATGAAAGGAAGAACTCTTTTTTTTCCCCTGGAGGGGGGCATCTCCCTTCCCCTTGTACTGTGCTCCTTAGATCATTTCCTGCTGGGGCAATTTCAGGTTCAACCTGATTTTTAAAGGTATGAATCATCTGAGTGACTCAAATCCATTTTGGGGAGAGGGAAAAAAAAAAAGCTAAGCTGGTTGTCTGTAAAGAATCAAACCTAGTAGTGAATATGTATTATTATTCGTGGAACTTTTGGCAAACACCCACTAAGGCATTATTCATCCATTCATTTAGCCAAAATATATTGAAGCAAAAATATGCTCAATGGATGGTAGTGTCATATATAAAGACAATTAAGCACTCTTTTCTGAATGCATAGGTTTTTTTGTTTTGTTTTGTTTTGTTTTTTGAAGTCAGATCCTTATGTTTCTCATGGGGAAACAAAACTTAGAAGTTGTAGTTACTATAAATTTGTCACCTATGTTGCTCTTTTTCTTAAAAAAGGAAATTATGGAGATCCTTAACCCAGATATACCACGATAATGAGTTCATATGTTAAATATTTATTTTCTAAGTCACAGAGCTAGGAGAAATCTCACAGATTATACATACAACTTTTCAACTTGACTAATGAGAAAAGGGAATCTCAGAGAGGGTGAATGACATAATCAACCTGTGGTAGAGCCGGGTCTAGAGTCTGGAACTCCCATCTTTCTATGGGCACGTGCCCTCTCCAGGGACTCATGATGATGATTATTTATTGATTGCATTTGACAAGAGCACTTTCTCTTATGCTATGCTACTTGATACACATCTTTGTAAGGTAGGTATTGTTATCTTTAGAGAAAGAGAAAGCAAAGCTCAGAGAAAATATCACTTACCCCATGATTTCCTGACTAGTGGTAGAGCTGGAATTGGAAAAGCAAGAATCTGATCCTCGAGGTCACATTTTTTTCCATCCTCCCTCTAAACTTTCCACCACTCTTCTGTACCCTTTGCCGCCAGGGAGTATTTTCTTATGGTTGTTGTCTTTTCTTACATAACCAAGACCTGATAGGGATGAATGACAGTCTGTCTCCAAGTTGGTATGCTTGCCTGCTTGGTCATTTCTTTCTTCATTCATTCTTCTCTGTGTAAAAACATGGAGTTGAGTGCTATGAAAGATGAATGGGTGACATAGCGATCTGCCCCTCAAGATATCCAAAGCCTAAAAAGGGGATATCAGACTTGCTCACAAGTAACTGTAGTATAAGATAGAAGGTACTATGAAATTATCAGAAGTACAAAATATTACAGGCATTCCTGTATTGGAGGAAAATAAGAGAATTTGGTACAGTTGAGGAGGTTTAAAAATTTTGGGGGGAAAAAATATCTTGCAAAGATCATGAGTTGTTTCACTTTTTGGCCTGTAGGTGGGGAAAAAGAGCACATGGTCCTGGAGGTTTTCTTCTTTGAGAATGGGGGTAATGCTTTATCAAAGCCTAATTTGAATTAATAAGCAGGAGAAATGAGGAAATTTGAATTTACCAAATGGGTCCTTGGAAAATAAAAAAAAAACTTCTAAATTTCTAGACAGCCCAGGCTTCTTAGCTGTAAACATTTTATATGCTAACAAAAATTTAATTACTAATTAAATTACATTGTTATTACATTTGCTGGGCTCTCTGAAATCTGAAAAAATATTCAATTTTTTATGGAAATGAATAAAAAGTCAGTTGAATAGGAAGACATTCAATTGAGCAAAGGCCACACTGTTAAAAAAATTTTTTTTAATGTTTATTTATTTTTGAGAGAGAGAGAGAGACAGAGTATGAGCAGAGAAGGGGCAGAGGGAGAGGGAGACACAGAATCTGAAGCAGGCTCCAGGCTCTGAGCTGCCAGCACAGAGCCCGACACAGGAGTCAAACTCACTAACCGTGAGATCATGACCTGAGCCGAAATCAGATGCTCAGCCAACTGAGCCACCCAGATGCCCCAGGGCCACATGTTTTTTGCAGGGATATTTGCAACCCTAAATGGTTGTTTCTGGGAAAATAAAATACAAAATCAAGTATCGTGTGAAATTATGTCTTTGTGCATTTTAAACTTACATTACTTACATTGAAGGCAGGTCAGAATTTCAAAGCAATTTTAGATCTTTTTTTGTTCACAACCTGGTGAACTCTAATTCTGGCTTTAAGTTTCTTGGAAAAATGAAAAAGAAATGCACTACAGGTGAGAAAGGAAATATGCTCTAAGACTAACTAAGTTAAAGCCCATAGCAACGTGAGAAGAAAATTGTTACTCAGCCTTTGAGTGCTGTCTTCAGATTTATTACTACTGTGCTCACAGCCTACTATTTAAGTTAAAAGAATAATCGTGATAACTACAACTTTGAGAAAAGGCATACGGAGGACTTTAATTGCATCTGTGATATTGCATTGCTTTAGAAGCATCTGAAGTAAACATGGGGGAAGTGAGAACAATCAGGATGATGGTGACTAAGAGCCTGTTTTCTTCTCCTTCTTTTATTGTCTGTTTGGAACATCTCCTGATAAAACTCCTGCCCACAGGCTTTAGGAAGACTTGATTCTTTTTACAAGTCATCAAATCGTTCTGCACACCCACTCTGATAGGTGCATTTGGATTCACCACTGGGGAAATCACACCACAAAAGTGACATTATGGACTGACTAGCACTTCTGACCACCTGGTGGAGGTAGGGAAAGCGATCGGTAGAAGGAGTGGAAAATTTGGAGAGGCAAAAATGTCTCTGTTGGTGGTGGCCATGCTGTGGGCAGGCACGTGGTGGGGTCAGGGCAGAGAAAGATGAAAGTCCTCCCCCTCCCTCAGAGTGGGTTTCCTCATGGCTGGGTGTTGCTGGGCCTCTTCTGAGGGGATCTGGCTGTCAGAGAACCAAAGACTCTACCTTTCCAAGGGTCTTGGAAAGGTGTCCCACCGAAAAACCTCTCAATTACTTTGTGAAATTTCATGTCGAGTTTAGATTTTCAGTACCCTCCTAACCCTATAGGATACTGAACTGACCCCGACCATCTTTTGCTTATAACTGCCTTCTTCTGTCTCATAGTGTGGTTTTGGTGTGAGGGCAGGAGACTGAGTTGAAGACGGCCTTACCTAAAAAAACATGGTGGTCAAGGGAAAGCACGTTAGAAAGTGTCCAAATCTTCCAGCACATTCTCAGTCCAACACTAGTATTCTGTGAGTTGATAGTTCCGCTGAGTACAATTTATTATGTGCTAGGCTCAGTGGTCCTCAGAGCTGTCAGATATAGTTTCAGGCAAATTTGTTAACCAAATGAGGAGTGTTCTTAGTATCCAATGAGAGAGACTGGGTGCTTCTAACGAGACAGTTACTGTGCCAAGCCTTTCCTTCCTTCTTTGCGCTATTTTATTTAACTCTCACACCATTCTTTAAGATACAAAGTTTCTTCTACTATTTTGATTAGGAGGAAATAGGCTAAGAAGTTCAAGTAACCTGACAACAGTCGCTTGGTTCCCAGTAGAGACAAGATCTGAACCCAGATCTGTCTGCTGTCACAGGTTATGATCTCTTAAAATACTCCAGACTGCCTCCCCTTTTCCCATGCTCAGTTTTGGAGACTTTAATATTTATGTACTTTCTTTAGAGATTCAGGGCATGGGGTATATGGAGATGCGGCTGAAGACCACAGTGGCAGCTTTAGGGCTGGAGTATGATATCCCTTCTCTTCTCCAGGTTGGTCCCTCTGGACCCTATGTCCTCACATCTCCTTGGGGACATTTGGGGACATTGTGCATCATTCGGTTGAACCCACTCTCCATCTGCATCAGTGCACAAGCATCGCCTGAGGTGTGCAGGTCTCCCCTATCTTTTGAGAAGCCCCCTAGGACCTTCTGTTTCCTTTTATCTACCACCCGATACAGTATCTACTAGCTTTGTGTAGCTGCTGTTAATGGAGGAAGTGTGTTTCTCATCTTATTTATTTATTTATTTATTTATTTATTTATTAGTGTTTATTTTTAAAGTGGAGGGAGGGGCAGAGGGAAAGGGAGACGCAGAATCCGAAGCAGGCTCCAGGCTCCGAGCTGTCAGCACAGAGCCGGTGTGGGGCTCGAACCCACAAATCATGTGCTCAGGACCTGAGCTGAAGTTGGAGGCTCAACTGGCCTAGCCACCCAGGTGCCCCAAGCCATAATGAATTTTAATTACTTTCATTTTAACTTGAAAAATGGAAGCACTATACTCTATTTTCCCATTAAATGCAAGTCTACTATTTTTGGTAGAGCTCTATTTCACGTTAAACATTGCAACACGTAAGATACTATTGTGTTGCCATGCATGTGTTGTGAGTATATATCATCTAATATTACACATAAATATATCACCTATCTAATTGGTCAGTGGATGGATTCAAGTTGAAGTACTTTTTACATGTGCAGTGTAACACCACAGTGTGCTTATTTGAATATTTTATGTAGAGATCCCAAGTCACAGTGATACTTAGGTGAATCATAATTGGTCAACACCTTCAAATGTTATTATTTTAATTATCATATCTTTAAATCATCTTTCTAGCAGTCTATGTTATAGTTACTTCTGTATGGATGTATGGTTAAATCTTACATCCTCTATTAAACATTGAAAATGTTAAGACACAGATCTTTAAGTATGGAAAACTTTTAAGTTTAAAATGAAGGCATTGGGCACCTAGGTAGCTCAGTCAGTTAAGCAACTGACTCTGATTTTTGGCTCAGATCATGAAATCAGGGTGTGGGATCGAGCCTGGCATGGGGCTCCGTGCTCCCAGAGCAGAGAATGTGCTTAAGACTGTCTCTCTCCCTCTCCCTCTTCTACTCCCCCCCCAATAAATAAATAAACTTAGAAAAATGAAATGAAATGAAGACATAGTACTGATGCAGCGTGGAGTAGAGCCGTAGAAGTTAGTGTTACAACTGGAACGGGGTTGAAAAGCACTTTGGAAAGGAGTAGATCACAAATTTCACAGGGAATGGTCACTGCAGTTTGTGGAAGCAGAGCAAACTGAACAAGCTGTTACGTGAAACAAACTGCATGTGTGTTGTTTCCATCATACAACTATTGAGGAGTACTTCCAAAAATGAGTTCTGGGGAATATTAATCAAGGGTTTGTTAAAGAAAGAAAAGGGAGAAGGGGCTGTGGTCCAATAAGTTTTGGAGGCAGTATTTAAATTTTTATTGGAGATTCACAGTGTAAGTTAGCGTATTCAAAGCATTGTAGGGGTGCCTGGGTGGCTGAGTTGGTTAAGCATCTGACGGTTGATTTCTGCTCAGGTCATCATCTCACAGTTTGTGAGTTGGAGCCCCAAGTCAGGCTCAGTGCTGACAGCGTGGAGCTTGCTTGGGATTCTCTCTCTCCCTTTCTCTCTGCCCCTCCCCTGCTTGCATGTGGTCATTCTCTCTCTCAAAATAAATAAATAAACTTAAAAAAATAAAAGCAATATGTGATAAGAAAAAATTTTTTTTAATTTTTAAATGTTTATTTTTGAGAAAGAGATAGAGTGTGAGTGGGGGAGGGGCAGAGAGACAGAGAGACAGAGAGAGAGAGAGAGTCCAAAGCAGGCTCCAGGCTCTGAGCTGTCAGCACAGAGCCAGACGTGGGGCTCAAACCCACACACTGTGAGATCATGGCCTCAGTTGAAGTCGGAGGTCTGACTGAGCCACCCAGGCGCACCCACCCCCCAAATTTTTTTTAAACTTGATTTAACCCAGTGTCTCCTGAACCAACTTCCATTTAAAATTATGTTCTATTTTGTTTTGTTTTATCTACTCAGATCACCTGCTGAAGAACAACTCTATTATTGCAGCCAAGCTCGGTGACTCGTGTTCTCATGCAATAAAGCTCTGGGGGCGTTGCGGGGGAGGTGGGAAGCAGGGCTCTTGGCTGCTGCACTGGCGGGAACTGGGCTCGCCCCCTTCCAAATAGGGCAGGCAGATTGCCTGGACTTTGATGTGATGTGAGCCGAAGAATAAATACAAATCAAACTAACTAAATAAGGCTCCAGGAAGTTGAGGCTATGTGGATTGCTCCTGGCTGAATCAGTTGGAGTTGACAGTCATTCTGGAGGATAACCAACAATTTAAAAACATACCCTCAGATGCTTTAAGCCTGGGGATTTTCTTTTTGGAGGCATGCAAACTCCTTCTGGAATCATTTTTCTGGTGTGGGTGGTGCTTGGTATGGAACAATGGAATTTCTTTATTCAGTTCTGATGAGGAGAGATGTGTCAGCAAGCATTAGGGCTGAAAAGTTACCTTCTTAAATTGAGAAAGTGCTTAGATACAGCTTAAGAGCTGTAGAATGATCTGGAACATGTTACAAAGAACTTCATTAAGGGTAATTGCAAAATGTGCACATCACCTGGTTTTAAAGACACTTCTCTGCTGCTCACATTCCCTTACATGTTATTCCCAGGGGTGTTGGCCCAGACCCCAGCCGGGATCTCCAAGGAGGGCGGCACAGGCAATTTGGGAAAAGAAGAAGAGGAGGAGAAAGCAGCCTTGAAGGTAGGGGTCAGCCCTCAGCTGAAAGGGCAGTTGGGGGCATGTCGGCTCAGGTGAAGTCTGAGCGCTGGAAGGAGGCCGGGTGGAGTCTGGCCCGGCATTCTGCACTTAGACACGACTCTCTGTGGTGCATTTCAGTCTGGCTTCTGAGTCCATCGTCTTTTCCAGCGTGACTGTCAGTCTCTCCGTGAGCTCAGTCCTAGTCTCTGCCAACTTGGATTTAATCTCTCTTGTGCTCACGTTTGCCTTCATCTTCTAAGAGCTCTGCTTTCCAGCACGCCTGGATCCTCCAAGTTGGGGTCCATCAGTCTGACCTGCTTATCCATCTCTCACGAGAGCACTTGGTCACCCCAACCCCCCTACAACCACCACCACCACCACACAAATCCCCTCCCCTGCTTCTGAATGCCTCTCCTCTGATGGGCTTAGTGTCTGTGGTTAGATCTCTCCGAGTTCTGTTTCCTCCTCTTTAACCTCAGGTCCCAGTTTGTAATAACCTTCAGACCCCCCTGTCTCCTCCAAAGCTTTCTGAGCCGCATCCGGTTTTTGCAAGGTGGTAGCCGGGCACTTGTGAGCTTTCAAGACAGGGGTTTTAAATGACGCATGCGCAGTGTGAAATAAATCCGTCCCTATTTTAATTTTGTGACGCTTTACTTTGAGAATCTACATAGTGATATTCCAGGGATGCTTCCCCTTGTTCGAACTGTTTGGGATTCTCCTTTTGAGTCTCTGGCATATTCTTTGGAAATCTTTCTACGGTAAAAGACCACTGTTTGTGGGCAGGCATAATTTTTTAGAGTGAAAATTGCCTCGAGCCCAGAACGGTAAATAAGGTTGGTAATCAAGTGGGTCACACGCACAACTGAGATAAAAACAATAAAATGAGGTTGATGTTATGCAACGGGTGCCATACTGTTCTGGGTAAGAGGGTGTCCCAATACTGGTCCATGACTTAGAGGGCCCTGCATAGATCACACACGCATTAAAAAAGTAAAGAGCAGGTGGACCATCTATCACTCGGGGTCTAGTGCAAGCACTGGTGCGGTACAGCTCATGCCGTCATGATTTATCCTGTTCCCGCCCCAGGGAAGTACTTCTTGACAATTCTGTGCAATACCCTTGATGTCTTTGAAACCAAAGGCAAACGCTGATGCTGTGAGTGTGTACTGCTGCCCACACTGCTCTGGAGAAAGTGGATTTGGAGCAGTAGATGTGCTCAATAAGAGAAAACATAGATTAATAAGCAAGTCCAATATGTTGTCTTAAAGAGCTGAATGCAGTGGCTTCTTACTTCAGGAAGTATCATTTCCCAGTGAGTGTCTGTCTATTTCACCCTTCTCTTCATGTTACCATTTGTGATCAAGGAGGCAGTTCATGGTGACTCAGAATGGTTTTGCAATATTAAGTATTAAGCAATTCATGTTACTTTTATTTTTTAATTTTTACTTCTTTGTTTTTATAGAGAGGGTGCATGCATGCAAGCAGGGCAGGGGCGGAGGGGGAGAGAGAATCTTAAGCAGGCTCCACACCCAGTGCAGAGCCCAATGTGGGGCTTGATCCCACAACCCTGAGATCATGACCTGAACTGAAATCAAGAGTCAGACGCTTGACTGACTGTGCCACCCAGGCGCCCCATGTTACTTTTAAATATATACGTAGGTCTAGATGTAAGACGTTGGAAGTATGATTCTAATTTTTTATAGTAGCTACAAATGGACATTGAAGACTAGCATTGTGAGTGGCTATATTTTTACAAATATTTAATAACATTTAATGAGAATCTCAAAAAATAAAAAAATTCAACCTTAAATATTTGTTTTAAATTTTAGTATTCACTAATTATAATTTGTAATCCACCATTTATATCAAAAGATGACTTTTAAAGTTTGGGGAAAAATGACTCCTTTGGAAAGTATATACATAACTTTAATTTTTAAATTTGGTACTTTACATTTTATGAAAATGTATTTAAATTATATATACTTAGATTACAAATTCACTTCATTTTTTAATCTTTTAAATTGTTACTATCAGGGCGCCTGGGTGGCTCAGTCGGGTAAGCGTCCGACTTTGGCTCAGGTCATGATCTCACAGTTCATGGGTTCGAGCCCCACGTCCGGCTCTTTGCTGACAGCTAGCTCAGAGCCTGGAGCGTTTCAGATTCTTTATCTCCCTCTCTCTCTCTGACCCTCCCCTGCTTAGGCTCTTTTGCTCATGCTCACTCTCTCTCAGAAATAAATTTAAAAACATCAAAAAATTGTTATCATCAATAGAACACAAATGATGTGCAAATCTTGATTAGTACAACGTAACCAGTGGTTTTTACTGGTAGGAAGGAAAAAGAAATGTTCTGAAATAAAGAATTTATAAATCATATGTTTTAATGTTTTTACCCATCCAAGTTTGCCAGCCCATCAGCAAAATATCCAAGCTTATGAAATAATAATTACACTCAGTTGCCTTTGATATCTTCCCGACTTTCAGCCATATAAAATCTAAAACTTTCACATAGTTTTTTCCCCTTTTATTATGAAGGTATATTTGTCAAGTGAGAAGGATAGGACGTGGTTTATTTAACCGTAAGTTTGATTTGTAACTTTTAATTATTTAACCATATGGTATGTCAGTCTCAATTTAAATTCCTCCTTCAGGCTCTGCAAATGGTAGGTGTGGTCTGGGGTGTTAGAGCAAACTGCTTCTAATACTGTGTTGAGCACTGCCATTGTAACAGTGATGTTTCCAAAGACAACCACTTTGCAGATGACAGCACTCAGATATCTATTTAAAGCTACTCATTTGTCTTTATGGCCTTATTTCCTTATCCCTGGTCACATGCTTCGGCATGAACAATAGATCTATGTGTTGCTGAAAGGCGATGTGTACATTGGACTTCCTGAGTGATTTACAGGGCTCACTATTTGAAAGACTCCTTGTGATCAATTTTGTATTTTATTTTTATCTTTAATTTTTTTAATTGATTAATTTTTTTATTTTTTAGAGAGAGAGCGCATGATAAAGGGAGGGTCATAGGAGAGGGAGAGGGAGTCTCAACCAGGCTCCACACTCAGTACAGAGCCTAACATGGGGCTCAAACCCATGACCCTGAGTTGAAATCAAGAGTTGGATGCTCAACTGACTGAGCTACCCAGTGTCCCCAATTTTGTATATTAGAGCAAAGATTCTTTATAAAGCAAGTTATCACCTTTTAAAGGTACATATTTTTTGAAATCTATGCTGGCTTTAAATGATGGTTCAACCCTGAGCGTACATTAGGATCATTTGGAGAGGGTTTAAAAATATTGATGTCTTGTCCCACCCCAGGAGATCTTTTTATCTATTTGGTCTGGAATAGGGGCCAGTCACCAGTATTTTATTAGTGTACTTTTACTTATTTTTCACTTCCAAGTTTCACTTTGAAATAATTATAAATTCACAAGAAATAGCAAAAAAAAAAAAAAAAGAAGAAAGAAAGAAAGAAAGAAAAAAGTACAGGGAGGTCCCACGTGCCCTCCAACCAGTGTCCCCCAATGATTATCTTGTATAACCCTAGAACAATATCCATTCCAAGAAAATGACACTGCATAGTGTTTTCAGATTCCAGTTTTACATATACTCGTGTGTGTGTGTGTGTGTGTGTGTGTGTGTGTACGTTTCTAGGCAACTTTACCACTGGTGTAGATTCCTGTCACCACCACAGTCAACATACAGAACTGTGACATCCCTACAAGCCACACTAATCCCCCCTCCCACCTCTAACATCTGGCAACCACTAATCTGTTCTCTATTCCTATAATCTGGTATTTCAAGAATGTTATGTAAATGGGATCATACAGTATGTAACACCTTGAATTAGTATAATTCCCTTGAGATTCATACAAATTGTTGTACATATCAACACTTTGATCACGAGCAGTCCATGGCATGGACATACCCTGGTTTATTTAACCATTCACCTACCCGTGGAGAGTATATTTGGGTTGTTTCCAATTGGGGCCCGTTATGAATAAAAGCTGCTGTAAACATTCCTATAAACAGGCTTTCGTGAGGAGCTTGGCTCTCGCTTCTCTGGCACAAATGGCCAGATGTGGTATTGCTGGGTCATTTGACAAGTGTGTATTTAGTTTTATAAGAAGCTGCCAAACTCTCTTCCAGAGTGGTTGTATATTTTCGCCAGCATTGTATGAGTAATCCAGATTCTCCCCATCCTCAGCAGCATTTGGTGGTGTCACTATTTTTTTTTTTTTTTAGCCATTCTGATAGGTGTGTAGCACAATTTCATGGTTCTAATATGCAGTTCCCTAATCGCTAATGATACTGAACATCTTTTCATGCGGTTATTCACTATCTTTATATCCTCTTGGGTGAAATGTTCCTTCATGACTTTTGCCCACTTTTTAATTTGGGTTGTTAAATTTAAATTTTATCATGAATTTTTGAGAGTTCTTTCTATTTCTAGAAACAACTCTTTTGTCAGATCTATGGTTTGCACATATTTTCTCTCACTATAGCTTGTATTTTTATTTTATGTGTGTCTTTCACAGAGTAAAAGTTTTAGACATCAATGAGACCCAATTTTTCAATTTTTCCTTTATGGATCATGCTTTTAGCATCAACTCTAAGAATTCTTTTTTTAAAAATTTTAAACATTTATTCATTTTTGAGAGACAGAGAGAACAGAGTGTGAGCCAGAGAGGGGAAGAGAGTGAAGGAGACAGAATCCAAAGCAGGCTCCAGGCTCTGAGCTATCAGCACAGAGCCCAACGCGGGGCTCAAACTCACTGACCAGAAGATCATAACCTGAGCTGAAGTTGGACACTCAACTGATGGACTCACCCAGGCGCCCCATCAACTCTAAGAATTCTTCACTGAGACCTAGGTCCTGAAGACATTCTGGTATCTTTCTTGTAAAAGTTTTATAGTTTTATATTTTACATTTAGATCTGTGATGTATCTTGAGCTAATTTTTGTATAAGGTATGAGATGTAGTCTGAGATTCATTTTCTGCCTACACAGCTCCAACTGCTACGGCACCATTTCTTGAAAAGGCTATCCTTTCTTGACTGAATGATTCTTCCATTTTGGTCAAAAATCGGTTGGGCATATCTACGTGGGCCTATTTTCTAGATTTTCCTTTCTGTTCCCTTGATCTATGTATCTATCCCTGCATCAGTACCACACTGATCAATTACTGTAGCGATGGAAGCATTAATATCAGGTAGAGAGATTCCTACTATTTTGTTCTTTTCCAAAATTGCCTTATTCTAGGTCCTTTGCCTTTCCCATGTGAATTTTATTTTTATAGTTCATTTTTATTTATTTTTTGAGAGAGAGAGAGAGAGAGAGCAAGCAGTAGAGAGGCAGAGAGAGAGAGAGAAAGAGACAGAATCCCAAGCAGGCTCCACGCTGTCAAGACAGAGTCTGATGTGGAGCTTGAACTCGTGAACCATGAGCATGCATGATAAGCCTGCGGAGGCACCCAGGCGCCCCTCCATGTGAATTTCAGGATTAGCTTGTTTATGTCTTCCTGGGGATTGCCTCAGAATATTTTCATTGATTGCTCTTTCATAGAGCCCTGGCCTCAGTAATTTATAAAAGCAATGCCCCGCCCCCCCACCAGCCAGGTGGTTCTGATATATAGCCAACGCTGTGAACTTTGGTTTAAAGCTAGACACATCTAAACAAAAATTGTCCTTGGACCATGTGTAACTTGAGCAAGTATTGGCTTAAAGTTTGAAGAATAGATGGGATCTTCTAAGAAAATGGATCATGAAATGTGAAGCAGGGAAATGAGAAATAGCAATCTCTTAATGGCCTGGCACAGTGGTCTCCATTGAATGGCCATCTTTGGGGAGCCAGGTTGGCTCAGTTGGTTAAGCGTTTGACTCTTGATCTTGGCTCAGGTCATGATCTTGTGGTCATGGGATGGAGCCCTGTGTTGGGATAGTGTCAGCCTCTGCCTTGAATGTGGAGCCTGCTTAAGATTCTGTCTCTCTCCCTCTTCCTCTGTCCTTCCCCCACTCAGCCTCTCTAAATAAATAAATATATTAATAAATTCTTATCCAAGGAGGTGGAAACCTCGATTTGAAAAAGTATTTCAAGTATTCTTGGTGAAGCTCCAAAGAATGGAAAGAATTGCTCTCCAGTCACAGAATTCTCACTTGGCTTGAACACACACACACACACACACACACACACACACACACACACAGGACACCTGCCCGAGGCAAATACTCTAGACGGGCCCTGTGCAATGTAAGAATGTGAAAGCATTCCCTCCTCCATGTGTGTGGTGATAAACAGAAGTGTTGAAGGTTTAAAGAATTTTATTTATTTACTTATTTTAACGTTTATTCAGTTCTTGAGGGACAGAGCGCAAGTGGGGGAGGGGCAGAGACAGAGGAGGGACACAGAATCTGAAGCAGGCTCCAGGCTCTGAGCTGTTGACACAGAGCCCTATGAGGAGCTTGAACTCACAAACCATGAGATTGTGACCTGAGCCAAAGTCGGCCGCTTAACCCACTGACCCACCCAGGCGCCCTGAAAATTTAAAGGATGGGGCGCTTGGGCACCTCAGTCGGTTAAGTGGCCAACTTCAGCTCAGGTCCTGATCTCATGGGTTCATGAGTTCAAGCCCCTTGTCAGGCTCTGTGCTGTCAGCTCAGAGCCTGGAGCCTGCTTCAGATTCTGTGTGTCTCTCTCTGCCCCTCCTCTGCTCATGCTCTCTCTCTGTCTCAAAAATAAATAAACACTAAAAAAAAAAATTTAAAGGATTTTAAAAGGTGGGTCAACTCAATGAGACATTTTGCAACCTGAGCCACATTCAGAAGCTTATCTAAAATAAAATCAATAATGGCAGATGTGGAAATAGATTTGCTGTTGTTTTCTTAATGTTTTTTTTAAGTTTTACTTACTTTGAGAGAGAGAGAGAACAGAGGAGGGGCAGAGAGAGGGGGGGAGAGAGAAAATCCCAAGCAGGCTCTGTGCTGTCAGTGCAGACACAATGTGGAGCTTGAACTCACAAAGCTTGAGATCATGACCTGAGCTGAAATCAGGGGTGGAATGCCTCACTGACTGAGCCACCCAGGCACCCCACATTTTTATTTTAACTGAAAAATTTTTTTAGGTCTGTCCAGTGAGCATCGATGTCATTATATTTCTTACAGTCTCCCTTTAATTTAGAGCAGCCAGTGGTGACTAGGTGAATATGTGCTGGAGGGTTATCTGCCCCTTCAAATGCTTCATATTCTAGCCGCCCCCTACAATGAATACATATTCATAGCTATAGAAATGAGAAAATTATTAAAATAATACCATTTCAGAGTGGATTGCAGTCCTCTCCTATCTTCACCAGCTTACGGGGGAGCTGGCACCACCAGAGTTTGGATCTGAAAACAGCTGGGAAGCCAAAGTTGGCAACTACCCGCCCAGTTCTCAAGGCTGCTTTCTGCCGCGGCCCCGGGAGGGGAAACAGAAGTCTTTTTCTTCACGTTTTCTTCCTCTTGCCCCGGTTCATTACCTTCCCCTGCTGGTGAGTCCCTCATAGCCAAGGAAACGCGGCCACCCGCCAGCACAGCACACCTCCACGCCCGCGGGGAACCCTGTTCAAGGCCAAGATCCCTGGCCTCCAATTCCAGCCTTTCTGACGCAGAGACCTCAAGTCTGCGTTGTTCTTCTTTTTTAAAAGAAGACATGTAATAATTTATGAGGTAGCTGGTAGTGTATATGCCCAATGTTTACCTGGAAAACAAAATTTCTTTGAAGTTTTATTTAAAAGTCCTTCTGCAGTTTGTATCATCCTAAGTCACAACCTATTTGTACTGGTTGCGTTTACGGCGCCTTTCTCCCCAACGTCTGATTGAAGTAGCTCCGGTCTGATAATGTGCACATCCTGCACATCCTGTGGCTTTGAGGACCTCCGCCATGTGTCACCACATCTCCTCCTTTATCCAAGCAGTGAGAGGCTCTCCTCCTCTGTCTCCAGCTGCTTGTCCCACGGAACATTCTCCCTTCTCTCAGCTGCCCTAACAATCCTCGCCATTGACTTTTCCCGACTTCATTGAGACTGTGACAGACCGCTTCGGTCACTTGGATGTCCCCCCCCCCCCCAGTGTCTAGACTTGCTGTCCTCACAATGAATGAGACAGAGGCCAGCTTCTCATCTGAAATGTCCTGGGCTCCAGGCTTTGGCCGGCCCTGGAGGCGTCCCTACTGAGAAATGGTTCTTCCCCAGACACATCTGTTGCTCTGTCTCGTCTGCTCCTCCATCTGCACAGTCTGTCTCCTTCAGCCACCTCCTCCCCGCCCCCCCCCGCCCCCCGCCTTCGCTGCCTCTGGGGCCCACCCTGCCACTTCCTCGGCAGTGATGGCACATCGCTCTCTCCATGCTGTCCGGCCCCCTAATCAGTTCCACACCCTCCCCATTTGCCTTCAAGACATTTAGAAAGTTGTGTTCATGAGCAAAGCCATGACAGGACTTAAAGTCACTACGGAGACTTCCACAGCCAGAGATTTAGTCAACTGAGTTCTGGCTGTGGTGCAACTGTGGGCTTTGTCACTCACTCACTGACCCAGACTGACTGCTGCACTTTACACAAGTCAGTCTCGTCCCAGCTTCACTGGAAACTCCTTAGGAGCAGGGGCTGTGCCTTCTATTTCCTTCCCATGTTTTCCGTGAGCTTTGTTGAGAATTGAGAAGGATGGGGGCACCCAGCTGGCTTAGTTGGTGGAGCACGTGACTCTTGATCTCCGGGTGGTGAGTTTGAGCCCCACCTTGGGGGGTAGAGTTTACTTACAAAAGAGAGAATTGAAAAGGTTGCTGGAGACGCAGCAAGAAGAGGCATAATGTAAAGAAAAGAGCATGGGCTTTGGGTTTGTGTGGATGCAATAATGGCTTCCCCCAAAGAGATCCACATCCTAATTCCCAGAACCTGTGAGCTGAGATTGCAGCTGGAATTAAGGTTGTTAGTCAGGTGACCTGAAAGTAGGTAGGTTACGAAGGTGGGGTTGCTGTACTCACAAGGATCCTTTGACATACAGAGGCGAAAGAGTCAGTGTCAGAGTGACCAGATGTGAAAAAGACCTGACCAGCCGTTGCTCACCTTGAAGACAGACGGGACCCACGGATCACGGCCAATGTGGGGAGCTTCTAGAAGATGGAAAAGGCAAGGAGGTAGATTTTCTAGAGTCTCCAGACAGAAGTGTCGCCCTGCTGACACGCTCATTTTAGCCCAGTAAAACTCATTTTGGATTTCTGAACCCCAGAACTGTAAGATCAAAAATATCTGCTGTTTAAAGCCACAAAGCTTAGGGTAATCTGTTACAGCCGCAATAGAAAACTAATAAAATCAGTTTCTTTACTGCCACTTATGAGTTTTATATGCATTTTGGCAAGCTACACGAACTCTTCATCGTCAAAACAGGCATAATGACACAAACTTTGAGGGACTCTTATCAGGATTTAGTGACACAACAGTATATGTACTTCAGGAACACATAGCTTGATGATGCTTAGTGAATGTTAATTCTCTTTCCTATGGAAATGATCATTGCTAGCTTATACTTGATCTAAGGATTTCTGATAGATCATTCACAGTAAGTCAGCCTTTTCTCGAATACCCTGAGAGACAGGAAGCTCACTCCACTCATTTTTGTTTTCCAAGTGATTGCTATTAGTGTCTTCTCCTCAGTTTCTGTGAACTAGTTTTAGTCTGTCTTTTGGGGTTAATTGGAATAAATAGCCACAGAGAGCCTGCTAGCCTGTAAAGTGCTTTTGTGCAAATGGGAAAAGAGACGACCTCTTTTCAAGCCATGTAATTTACTTTCCTCTGTTGGAAAGTTGTTACAATGTACTAATTTGGTAGCTCTAGGTACTTTGTTGACACCTGTCATAAAATTGTTCCACCAGAGTTTGAAGGATCCAGGATGTCCCCCAAGTGAAGGGCACCCCTTAAATGCAGCCGGAGGTGGAGTTCACACCTTGCGCACCTAATCATGACACCCTTGCATGACCGCTGATTTATACAGTGCTTTACAGTTCAGCCAAGTTTTCACAAAAGTGATCTCATATGCTCTTCACGATAGTCTAAAATATAGGTAAGTGTGATTATCTTAATTTTATATGTGGGGAAACAGATTCGGATATTTAACGAATGCCAAAGATCACATAGCAAGATAGTGAGAAACCTTTTTGACCTCCAACTTTCATCCAATTTCGATTCCTCTTCTTTCATATCCTTTGTGATATCAAGTGAATGCCTCCATGATTTCAGACAAGTGATTGGTAAAAATGTACTTAAGGTCCGGCCTGTTGGACAAAGGAGGGAATCTGCTGAGGGATTCTTGGTGCCGACAGCTTTATTTGATATAATCCCATTCTCTTGAGAAAAAGATCATTATATTGGAGCGGCTGGGCGGCTCAGTCAGTTGAGCCACCAACTTTGGCTCAGGTCATGATCTCTCAGCTCGTGAGTTTGAGCACATTGGGCTCTGCGCTGACAGCTCAGAGCCTGGATCCTGCTGTGGATTCTGTGTGTGTGTCTCTCTCTGCCCCTCCTCTGCTCACATTCTGTCTTTCAAAAATGAATAAAAGTTAAAAATAATTTTTAAAAAGACCATTATATCCATTTTACAGATAAGGAAATAGATAAGTTAGCAACTTGCTCAAATTCCTGAAACCAACAAATAGTAAGTACAGAGCTGGTCTTGCCTCCAGTTCTGTCTGAATTCAAGGCCCCATATTTTCCTTCTCTACCCCATGCCACATCTCACAGGGCAGGCCTCAAATGATTCTTGATTTTGGACTTCTTATTATTTCTTATAGGTCAGTGCTGTATTTTGTTTGTGCTTGGTTGCTTCCTTCCTCCACCTTTCCTGAATATCTTTTTAAAAATTTGTGTTAAATAGAGCCTGCAATTGAAATTATTTCTTTAGACACCCCCCTCCCCCACCCCCATCTCTGACCTCTATCCCTTTCGGTGATCATTTGCAACTATGAAATCAGAATTCCTCTCTTGAATATATCCCAAGAGCCTTTTTCCATTCAGAGGAGCACTTGCTGATTAATTGATAGCAGGCGGTCGATGACGATTTTTAGAATTTAATTTAGGGACTCCTAGGGAGCCAGCATATTTGATAAACCGTATAGCCACAGGAATTTCAATTTTATCATTGCTTTCATTTGACACTACATTTTATTTACTTTTATTTATATATTTTTAATTTGTAATGTTAGTTTTTGAGAAAGAGAGAGAGTAGGGGAGGGGCAGAGAGAGAGATGGAGACACAGAATCTGAAGCAGGCTCCAAATTCTGAGCTATCAGCGCAGAGCCTGACACCAGGCTCGAACTCACAAACCACAGGATCATGACCTGAGCCGAAGGCCTATTGGTCTAAGCCACCCAGGCAACACAACCATACATTTTAAAGTTTTGTTTTCCTCCATTCACTTAACATAGATATCACGAAATGAGGGAATTCATTTTAAGTGGTTATTTTACCTCCTCCTCTCTTCATTTTACAATTAGCAAATTAACTCAAAGGGGTTGAGTACTTAAGCCAAACTTGGGCAGGTAGCTGGTGAAGAGACATGAATATGAGAATGAGGAAAATGAGTGCAACTTACCAGGGATAAATTCATTTGAAATTTAGAGCTGAAGCAGGCATTTGTTTTTATTAAAAGTCTGATATCCATTGTCCGTTCTTTTGGTAAGAGAACTCTATTTTTTTTTTCTTGGAAAATTACTCCTCCCCACTTTTTTTTCTTTTCTTCCCCCCTCCGTACCCCCCTTCCCTTTCAGTCTGAGTGTTGAGTGCAGTGATTGCAATCTCAGGTCAGTGGATGGGCATGTGGTACAGGCCTGGCCAATCTGAGTGGTGCATTCCTTGCTTGGTGCAGGGGACACCAAGCGACTCTTCCGGAGCTAGCGAGACTCAGTCGTAGGATTTCCGTTAAGAAGACAGAATCACTGGGGTTGCCAAGAGGATGGCCATCTTGCCATCTTAAGGGAACTTTGCGCAAGAATGGAGCCATCCTAACCTTGAGGGTGTTATGCTGAGCGAAATCAGTCAGGCAGAGAAGGACAGATACCATATGTTTGCACATATAGGTGGATTAGGAGGAACTTAATGGAGGACCCTGGGGCGGAAGAAGGGGAAAAATAGTTGGGAAGAGGGAGGGAGGCAAACCATGAGAGACTCTTGAATGCTGAGAACAAACTGAGGGCAGATGGGGTTGAGGGGAGGGGAAGGGGGGTGATGGCCATGGAGGAGGGCACTTGTGGGATGAGCACTGGGTGTTATATGGAAACCAACTTGACAATAAACGATTAAAAAAAAAAAAAAAAGGAATGGAGCCATCCTAGAGTAAAACAAAGCCTGGACATGGCAGAAGACCAGTCCTGAGAGCATGGAGACCCTAGATCTAGATGGTTCTGCAGTGTGAATACTCTTAGATTTTTCAGTTATCTGACTACTTATGTGAGACCATGAATCTCTGTCTTGAGGAAGAATACTTGAAATGGGATTTCTGGCTCTTGCAACTAAAAGAAACAATGAAAATATGATTTAAAAAAAAGCCAGTGGACCAGTATAGGGTTGGGACACATGGTGTAACAGCTATTTGTGTGGAAAAGGATCTTAGTCGACATTCTTACTCATATTTAGTTGAGATCTGGTTTCCTGAAATACATAATATTATGTCTTAGTTCTATGCTGAGGAAGCAAATGAAATAACATAAATTTACTTCTATGTGGCAGGGATATTATTAACCTCTAAAGAAAGCTGATGATGGCTCCCATCTACACTGCACTGACCATTTCTCACATAGATTATTCAGTTTTGTGGAATAGGTTTTAAATGAGGTAGGGACAAAGAATAGGGTCTCAGAGGAGGGGGCTAGGATAGAATGAGATCTTAAAATCACACCGTTATTGAAGGAATGGAAGTTTAGCCAAGAAAGTAAAGGCTTGGGGGGGGGGGTGACTTTACACAGACTTTAACTGAGGTCAATAGGAAGAAAATATATTTCGTTTTATCATTTTCTTTTCTTTGGCAGAACTAGGAATAGTGGTTCAGAGTTTCCGAAAGGCAGTTTTAACTCAATATGACCAACATTTTTAGACAATATGTGTTTTCCACTTTGTCTGTTATGGGTTACATGTGAACCCCATATGTTGGTTATTTTCTTAGAAGAATCAGCTGACAAAGTGTATTTGCAGGTTTTTTTTTATTTCTTAAGTTTATTTATTTATTTTGACAGAGAGACAGAGAGAGGGTGTGCGCACATGCTAGTGAAGGAGGGGCAGAGAGAGAGGGAGAAAGAGAAGCCCAAGCAGGCTCTTCGCTGTCAGCACAGAGCCCAGCATAGGGCTTGATCCCACCAACCTTGAGATCAGGACCTGAGCCGAAATCAAGAGTCGGATGTTCAACAGACAGAGGCACCCTGGCATGCCTCGTGTTTTCAGTGTTTAAACAGAGTTCCTCTCCCTCCTCCAGTTGAAAACTGAGCCAGGCTGACTGGGTTGGTCTGTGCATCATTATATCTGCATAATCTGAGACAATGTTGGATAAGAGTGTTATAATACGTACTGAATAAATATATGAATAAAATGGTTGTTGGGTTTTAAAAGCTCTCATGTCAAAAACAATGTTCTACCTGCCTTAAGACTTTGTGATTTTATATAATTGACTTAAATTAGCAGAATATAATTTATACTTTTATGCTGCAATGGTAAGCACATAGCGGGACCTGGTCTCTATCTACTAAGGAGGAATTAAATGTGGCCTCCTGTAGTTTTCATATACTATAAAGTATACGAACTATCCCATCAGATGTCACGTGTCTTGTCATACTGTATCATCTTGATGTGTTAATTTCCCCCCCAAAAGGCACTTCATGGAGGGCTATGGCTTATCAAACTCCATATGCAGATACTGGGACATTCTAGCCTGCTCAATAGGATAACAAGAAATAAAAATAGTACAATAAGAAAGGAGGAAATACACTGTAACTTTTTTAGGAAGATGATAAGATTTTCTACATAGAAACTCAAAAGACTCTACATACAAATAAATCAAATTAATAATGAAAATTTAAAAGGTTGCCATTTGTCAGACGATCAATCAATTTCAAGAGTAAATTGCAGCAAACAGTACAGGTAATGCAAAAGAGAAAAATTTGTGGAGCACCTGGGTGACTCAGTGGGTTAAGTGTCTGACTCTTGATCTCAGCCTCAGGTCTTGATCTCAGCGTCGTGAGTTCAAGCCCTGCACTGGGCTCTGTGCTGGGTAAGAAGCCTACTTAAAGGAGAGAAGGAAAGAAGAAAGGAAGGTGGCAAGGAAGGAAGGAAGCAAGATTTACAAGTGCAACAGAAGACATAGAGAGTTGTTGAATCACCTGTTGTATCCGTGAACTAATGTAACATTGTGTGTCAACTATACTCAGATTAAAAAATAATAAAGAATAAAGCTATAAAACTAAAATAAAATTCAAATAATTGTTACCTTTGTAAGGTGGAGAAGGAGGCACACAGGGCTTCTTAAGGCATTGGCTTTCAAATATTTTGTTCACTTTTTTCTTAAAAGAATTTTGAAAAACCATGCATTTACTCCTACATTTTAAAGTGAACATCAAAAATTTTTCATTATAAGTTGAAAAAGTTGCAAAGAATGTAATTTCCAGCATGTGGTAAATATTGACATTTTAAAATAAAACTGTTCTATCTTGCGTTTAAAAGTATCCAATGGAATATAAAATGGTAATAATTTGATACTGTCACCAACCAACCGTTTCAAACACTCACGAACAAACTCGTAACATTAAAAATATGTAAATACTCCCTTTTCTCCTTGAATCATATTTCTACTCCACTACCTTCACAAACCTTTGTCCTGATACATTTGTATGCTTGAAAGTCCTCTGCTGATTACCCGTTCAAATTTTCTAAAACAAAATGCATATAAATGTAATTCTTGACATTCATCTAATTTCCTGATATCATAAAGCTCTAAGATAAAAAAATTCTTCTAGATGGAGTTATCTTTTATAATTACGACTATACTTGATCAAAATTGCGTGTTATAAATATTGATAATCATTTACCATAAAAAGCAAAATTTACTAGAAATACATCTCTTTATAAGAATCATGATATTATTTCTATGCTTTTAATGAAGAGAAGGGTTTATATTGGTAAGAGCTGGTAGGACTATCAGTTCATTTATTTAAAATTTTTTATTAGTAGAAGATAGAGGAACGCTTACCTGCTCAGTCTGTGGATCATGTGACTCTTGATCTCAGGGTGGTGAGTTTGAGCTCCATGTTGGATGTAGACATTGCTTAAAGTAAAAAAAAAAATGGAGTTAGAAAATTATAAGCATTTTACAGAATGAAGTAAGATGGGGAAATTTATAATATAATCATTAAAATAGATTTTAATTACCATATTCAGTACCATATACCAAAATGGAACAAAATTATATAAATGTTTTATCTTTGTTTTTTTCCCAGAGTTATCCTGAAATTTTTGGCAGTCCTAGAAGACATTCCAGTTACATTGAAAAGAATCAGAATCATTCTACTTCTTTAGCTGATCAAGATGTTTTTATTTCCAGCAAATGACACACCCTAGGAGAGAATATTGAGAATAGCTGAAAATAAGTGTTCATTTTTAAAATATGAAAAAAAGAAAGCCCAAGTTCTTTGTGTTGAATATTTCTTGTCCATGTTCTCTTTGTTTTGGCGTCCCAGGACCTCTCCCCATTTTTGAAAATGGGCCAGGGAAGAAAGAGGTAAAAATCATCACTGCTTCCTCATCTTTATTACCACCGTAGATCTGGTTTCCGAATAGCTCCACAGGAGCCAAAATACTCGATTCTAAAATGTATACTTTACTCTTGACAGAAATATGTACCGAATGGGAAACAACGCAAGCTCTGTGGGTTTATAGTACCTTGCTCAATCTTTCAGGAAACCTGGCTGTCTGGAAGGAGAGGGTGCGCACCCCAGGATGCTGGTCCACTGTGAGATGTGCCACAGCTGCCCTGGTGACGTGGAAGGATTATCGTGAACTCAGGAGTGCTCGTGCAGACTGGCTTTAGGAAGGGTATATATGGGATTTGGGTATCTAGAAATAGACTTCCTGAACCTGGTAGTGCTTAAGTACCCCAGAAACTCCTTATGTACCTGAGTGGGGATGGAGGGGTGAGGCGAAGGGTGGGGGTTGTGTCTCCCTTTGAAGAGCAGCGTTGATGGTATCCTGATGTTCTGTTTCTTAAAATGGTTGAGAGAACACGTATACCTGTTTTACTTGACTATTTTTATTTAAATTTATATATAATTACATATATATGATAGATATATCTTTCTATAAATGTAGTTTTGTAAATCTACCATGCTTGCAGGCAGTTTTATTTCTCTCCTCCCCTCCTCTCTCCCCATCCCTGCATTTGTGCATGCACACACACACACACACACACACACACACACACGTACACACACACACAGGGAAACTGCATCCCAGGAAGGCTGGGTTCATAGTGAGACAAGGAACCTGAAGGACTCCATAAAAATCTGCTTTTTGCTCCTTTTTCTGCTTCTATTTTTGCCAGGACCTGCCCCCTACTGGACTTTACACATGCCTCATAATGCAAATAGTGTATGTCCTCCCTATAAGGGGCAAGGAATTAATGATTTCTTTAAAATAGAGAACATCTAAAGAAGGACCAGGTGAGAAGGACCAGAGGAAGCCATGATATGCATTTTCTAGACCACTGACACTGGGCATCATCACTCCAAACCCCCCTGGGCCTCTGTCTCTGTTCTAACCCGTTCCTGGGTGCCTGAGGGGATACATACATCAGACCACTGTCCTCAGGAAAAAACCCCAGACCCCAAAACAAGATGAGACTCCCTCCTTTCCTTTCTGAGTCTCCCACTCTGTCTTCAATAACCTCTTTCACCTCCTGCTGGCTTGTGCTTGATTTCCATCCTGTGTGAAGCCAAGGATCCTCTTGGTTGGTCCTGTGGGACCCACTCTGGGTCCGCGGACCTGGCCTGCCTGTCATCAGTTGGCGTGTGTTCTGTGAAAGGGAGATATTTGCCAAACAACCTCCAAAGGCCAAAGGAGCTGGAAGACTGAAGGAAAGGTCAGTAAGTCCAGCTTGATGAGAAATGATTTTTTAAGGGGACTGTAGACAGAGTGTGCCTTTGACTGTGCAAAAGGAATAGATCTTTGCAAGCCCACCTCCTGCTAGACCTACTTTTATAGCCCTAGACACTGGGAATACATGCAGGGACCATCCAGGAGGAGAATGTTTGAGAACAGGTGTGTGTCATAGTCATATCTCCAAGACAGACGAAGGACATTTTGCCCCCCAGGGAGTGCTCATGGATGTGGTTAAATCAAAGGAAAGAATGTGGGGGGGGGGGCTGTGCACAAAAAGGTTTCAGGTCACAGAAAGGCCGTCATGGTAGATTTGTCCAAGATGGTGGTAGTCTGGTTCACCCAGTGTGACAGTGGGAAAAAAACATAAAATTTTCATAGCTGTCAGGAGAATTCATCTCAGGGACAGAATTGTCTTTACGTAGGAAAGTAATAAGCCCTTTTATGGTCTAGATTTTAAAGAACTTGGTAAACAAAGAGAAAATTCAATAGTTTTACATTAAAAATAAAGAGATTCGGGGCGCCTGGGTGGCTCAGTCGGTTAAGCATCTGACTTTGGCTCAGGTCACGATCTCACAGTTCTTGAGTTTGAGCCCCGTGTCGGGCTCTGTGCTGACAGCTCAGAGCCTAGAGCCTGCTTCGGATTCTGTGTCTCCCTCTGTCTCTGCCCCTCCTCTGCTCATGCTCTGTCTCTTTCTCTCTCAAAAATAAATAAACATAAAAAAATAAAGGGATTTGGATTAACCCTTGAATATATGGTCAAATTATCTTCCACATGGGTGTCAAGACTTCTCAGTAGGGAAATGGCTGTCTCCTCAACAAATGGTGTTGGGAAAATTGGATAGTCACATGCAAAAGAATGAAACTGGACCCTTATAGCATGACCAAAAATTAATTCAAAATGAATTACAGACCCAAACATAAGACCTAAAGCTAAAAAAACTCCTAGAAGGAGACAGAAGGTAAAAACTTATAACAGCGAGTTTGGCTCTGATTTCTTGTATACAACCCCCAAAGCATAAGCAACAAAGTAAAAAGAGATGAGTGGAACTAGATCGAACTTAAACACTTTTGTGCATCAAAGGACACAATCAACAGAGTGAAAAAGCAACCTATGGAATGGGAGAAAATAACTGCAAATCATATATCTGAAAAGGAAGGGGTTAATATCCAGAATAGATAAACAATGCCCACCATTCAACAATGAAAAAGCAAATGACCTGACTTAAAAATGGCCATTTCTCTAAAGATGATATATAGAGGGCCAACAACCACGTGAAATGATGCTCAACATCACTCATCATCAGAGAAATGCAAATCAAAACCACGATGAGCTATCACCTTGTATCCATTAGGATGACTACTGTTAAAAAAAAGGCAACAATTACAGTAGCACCTGGGTGGCTCAGTCCATTCACTGTCATGGGTCATGATCTTGTGGTTAGTAAGTTCAAGCCCCACATTGGTCTCACTGTTGTAGGTGCAGAGCCCACTTCAGATTCTCTGTCCCCTCTCTCTCTGTCCCTCCCCAACTTGGGCACTCTCAAAACTAAATAAAAACATTTTTAAAAACTACAGAAAATAACAAGTGTTGGCAAGGATGTGTAGAAATTGGAAGCCTTGTGCATTGCTGGTGGGAACGTAAGATGGCCCACCGACTATGGAATACAGTATGATGGCTACCCCCAAAATTAAGCATAGAATTATCACACGATCCAGGGGCACCTTGGTGGCTCAGTCGGTTGGGCTTCTGACTTCGGCTCGGGTCATGATCTTGCGGTTCGTGGGTTGGAGCCCCGCATCGGGCTCTGTGCTGACAGCTAGTTCGGAGCCTGGAGCCTGTTTTGGATTCTGTGTCTCTTTCTCTCTCTCTTGCCCTCCCCTGCTCATGCTGGCTCTCTCTCTTTCTCTCTCTCTCAGAAATAAATAAAAACATTAAAAAAATAAAAATAAATAAAAATAAATTAAAAAAAGAATTATCACACGATCCAGCAACTCCACTTCTTGGTATATACACTAAAGAATTGAAAGTAGGATCTCAAAGAGTATTTGCATGCCCACTTTCATAGCAGCGCCATTCACAATAGCAAAGTGGTGGACACAAGTGTCTACTGATGGATGAAAAGAAAATGTGGTCTTTACATATACTAGATTATTGTTCAGCCTTAAGGAAGGAAATCTTGTCACATGCTATTACGCATGAATCTTGAGGACTTTATCCCATGTGAAATAAGCCAGTAACCAGAAGACAAATGGTATGATTGGAAGCATATGAGATACCTAAAGTAATCAAATTCACAGAAATAGAAAGTAGAATGGTGGTTATCAAGGAAGAGAAAAAGGGAATGGTTATTTAAATTGTTTTTAATGTTTATTCATTTTTTGAGAGACAGAGCATGAGCAGTGGAGGGGCAGAGAGAGGGGGAGACACAGAATCTGAAGCAGGCCCCAGGCTCTGAGCTGTCAGAACAGAGCCCGACACGGGGATCAAACTCACGATCCATGAGATCATGACCTGAGCCGAAGTCAGACGCTCAATTGACTGAGTCACCCAGGCACACGGAAATGGTTGTTTAAATAGTATAGACACTCCTCTGCTTAAATCCCTGCAGTGGCTCCCCATGCAACAAAGGAACAGCAGAAATTGCTATAATGGCCTCCAAGTCCCCCATGGCCTGTTCCCCACACCGTGCTGGCCCATCTTCTTTCTCTCTACCCTCACTTACTCTGCTACAGACTTCCTGGCCAGCCTGATAGTTCTTCACCCTGCAAGGCCTATTTGTATCTTAGCGTCTTTGCTCTAGACAGTTCCTCTTTCTGGAATGTTCTGTGCCCAGAAATCCTTAGATTCCTTCAAATCTTTGCTCAAATGTGACTTTCTCAATGTGGCCTACCTTGACCACCCCTTTAAATACGTCAACGTGTAGACTCTGTTTACCCTGCTGTACTCTCATTCTGTGTACTCATCATCTTCTGGCACATTCATAGTATTTTTTTATATTTTTTATGCCTTCCCCTGTTAGAGTGCAAGCTCTACTGGAGGTATGACTTTGATCTGGGTGTAGTTGATGTGTATTCCAAGCACCTAGAATAGTGCTTTATAAATGACGGCTCCTTAATAAATGTTTGCTGAATGCTGGATCAATCTTCACAAGAGAAACCATTGTTTCCCCAAGTGAATCTGAGGAATGCTAATATGGAAGAATGCATCTTGTACACAAAAGACATACTGTGCTCAACTAAGCTTAGTGTCCCTTTATGGGAGACTGGCAATGGACTTGATGGCCTGCTAGTATATTTTTGTGAAAATCGAAGCTTGTTTTACAGGCTATTCTGTGAGAACTGACCAATAATGATTGGAAAATGTTTAGGATGAATGAAACTTGCAGAAATGGCACATTAGGAGTATAGAAATAGAGCCAGGGTATAGGTGCAAATACCTGCTTTAGTCCTGTAAATAACAGACTTCACTGTATGCTCAGCATTGAGGGCCAGCTGGCCAAATGTGCTAACCAAAAGCTGCACAGGCTTCAAATAACAAGCTGCATCAGGGAGACTTAAACTGGAAGACAAGACAGTCATGAGTCCCATTAGCTGCACTGATTGCCAGGGAACCGTCAACACATTCATTCCAAAATATGGTTATGCTTGGCACTGTCACTGGGTCAGGCGCAGACCAGAAAGGAAAGAGGAAGGTGAAAAATCCAAGAGCTGAGAGAGATTCCAAGTGGTCTCCAAGATGAATACAAGGACGGGTATGCTGTGCAGTTCCCTGAGGCCTAAGATGACAGTGGCCTTGGAAGCCACACCCACAGTGAGGCTGAGGTGGGGGATGAAGAGATTGGGGGCCAAGCATCTCAGCACACCCAAAAGCTCCAGCCCATCGGGCGAGGGTCCTACCTGGGATGTATGTATGTATGTATGTATGTATGTATGTATGTATGTATTTACTGCAGCCAACCAGAGAATCCTGGCAGCATAACCAGATATGTTTCTGCCTATGACTATAGCCTCAAGTATTATCTTCAATCATACTTTCTTATTCTTAGAAAAGTTCTTTGGCAGGAGTAAGTAGTTGGAACACAGCCAAAGAAGCAGGAAGTAAGGGGGGGAAGCCTCTCAATATCCAAAATAGATAGTATGGGTTTACTTAAAATCGAAATACTTCACTTCTTCAAGAACTCCTAAGGCACTCAGCCAAAGCCTAGTGAAGGCAATCTATGGAGTTCTCAAGATCACAGGAGAATCAAAATGGCAGGCAAGGCAGCGACAGTCGGAATACGAGAGCAGAAGAGAAGATTGAAAAGCCGGAAAGTAAACATGGTAACTGAGAAAGTTGACTTCTTCAGATATAATTTAGGGCAAGGACAAACTCTTGATGCATCAGTGGACTCCGAGACGTTGCTGCATTGCGGAATGGGTTCTCATTCACTGTAATGCCTGAGTCACCAATAAAAATTCGGTTGTGATCACTAACTCCACTTAAGAATGCAGGGATGCGTTTGGGGAAGCCCTCATTCCCAAAACACTAAAGTTAAAAATGTCAGCTCCTAAAAGGGGAGCTTCAGCTAAGCAGAACTAATTTGTTAATCTGCTCCTCCTCTAGGTCTTAGGCTCCAGTCCTGACATTTAGAAGTTAAAATCATACTTATAAATATATTGTTCTGAGTCTTTTTAGCTAATAGAGTTTTGTTTGCAGGCTTTATTTCTGCATTCAGTTATCAGTGAGTAGTTACTTTTTTAAAGTTTTATTTATTTATTTTGAGAGAGAGAGAGAGCAGGGGAGGAGCAGAGAGAGGGGGAGAGAGAGAATCCCAAGCAGGCTCTACGCTGTCAGCACAGAGGCTGATATGAGGCTCCAACTAATGAGCCCTGAGATCATGACCTTAGCTGAAATCAACACTGGACGCTTAACCAATGGAGCCTCCCGGGTGCCCCATGAGGACTGTTTTAATTCAGTTTCGGTGTTTGAGCATCGTTGGCTGGTTCCGGCCGCTCATGTGACTGGTCTTGAGTTTCTATCAGTCCACAGTATCACGCTGTCTTCCTGAACCATGCCAGAAATGTTTCCGGGTCTTTTTTGCCTGGCCTTTAATTTTAAACCAGTCGTCAGGATGAGCACTGGATCTTCTGGATGAGTTCACAGTCTGAGCACGGTTCCGTACGGGAGATTAAACAACCGATCTTGATATCAAGACTCATTCTTCTGCCGACAGAAAACAGGCTGAGCAGACTGCAGATAACCCCACCCCTGCCTTGTCAGTTTTGAACAGTAAATGTAATTCCTGTCCATAGGAATGACAGGCCCATGTCACCTGTGTGGGTGGGCCTCTTGATAGACAGAGAAATGCTTTGTTTCAGAGAAGGCAATGTGGCATAATGACTGAAAGCCCAGGCTCTGGAATCAGAAAGACATGTTTGGTGTTTTGTTTTTCGTTTTTGCTTAACCTCCCTTAAAACAACTATGATACTAAACTTTCTAAACTCCAGTTTTCTCAGGGCGCCTGGGTGGCTCAGTCAGTTAAGCGTCCGACTCTGGCTTGGGTCATGATCTCGGGGTCTGTGAATTCGAGCCCTGCGTTGGCTCTGTGCTGACAGCTCAGAGCCTGAAGCCTGCTTCAGAGTCTGTGTCTCCCTCTCTCTCTGACCCTGCCCTGCTCATGCTCTGTCTCTGGCTCTCTCTCTCTCAGAAAATAAATATAAAAAAAAAAAAAAAAAAACACTCCAGTTTTCTCATCTGTAAAATATTGATTACAGTAACTACCACATGGGCTATTGTTGCAGATAAATGAAACAACTTTGTAAAGCTGTAGCTAATATATAATAACAATTATTATGAATCTACAGTTGACAGAATGTGAACAGAGATCAATGAGAAGGAAAAGGGAGTAATGTGTCCATGGTGGATCTCTCAGATGTCTTAGAATTATAGCCCATTCTTTAATGGCCTGTTTGATTAATCAATAGTGGAACTATTTCATTCTCTTGATACTGCACCTGATAGTTCTTTTAGCATTAATTGTATTACAATATCACTAGAACAGAACTGTTAAGATTTAAGTCCTGTGACATTTTGTTTTCAGGGTCTGAGCATAGTTACTGCATTTTTAAGGGAAAGTTTTAGACTGTGGTTTGTTGAGCAGAAGGTAATCTGTACATGGGTACTCTTGTCCTTTTATTTTAATTTTTTTAATTAAAAATTTTTAAAGTTTATTTTTGAGAGAGAGACAAAGTGTGAGCTGGGGAGGGGCAGAGAAAGAGGGAGACACAGAATCTGAAGCAGCGTTCAGGCTCCCAGCTGTCAGCACAGCGCCCGACACAGCGTTTGAACTCACAAACTACAAGATCACAACCAGGTCCAAAGTTGGCCCCTTGACCAACTGAGAGACCCAGAAGCCCCTACTCTTGTTCTTTTAAATCTATGACAATGTGAAGGCCATTATCTGAAGTTGAGGAACATGGATTTGTTTGTAGAAGATTATGAGTGGTCTGATTGCTTGTTTCATAAATACCGCCCAAACTGGCCTCGCTTTCCTTCCTGGGAGTTCACATCTAACTGTTGATTTTATTTATTTTGTTTTATTTTTATTTAATTTTTATGTTTTAAGCAGGCTTCCAAGCCCCTTCTTGCCCTCAAACACCTCACTTAAGCTGTCACCCTGCTCAGGGTAAGAGGGCATGGTTTCAGTTCTGGTCAGTTTCTAGAACTGTGTGATATCTAATGAACCAGTCTAGCCTAGCTAATCTGCAATCATATGCCTCAGTGAGTGTGAATGTGGGTGTGGTGTGAGTAAAGCAGAGATTGTTAACTAGTGTTAGTGACCTCCTAGAACATCTCCATGGGGACAGGGAGTGGAGGTAAAGACTCTTTTTTTTTTTTTTTTTAAACCTGTGCATGGGGGATCGTATGTTGAGAAACTCTGGCCTGGCATTAGGAACTTTTGGGCAGCTTGCTGGTGATTAAACCCCTGGAGAATGCAAGCGCGAGGGCTGAGCTGGGGGGGAGAAGTTGTTACCACCAGTGTCTGTCGGGCAGGTCTGCAGGATAAGCTGGAGGCCACGCTGATAACAGTATTAGGTCTGCCTGAACATCACTGCCTGCCTGTTTGGATTCTCCTTGGCTAAGTAACAACTCCCAGGTAAACTCCTGATGCAAACGTTTGGGTTTGGTTTCCCCGTGTATGCTGGGGTCCGCATAGGCTCCCTTTCCCCTGTTTTGTTTTGTTTTGTTTTATTTTTTTGTTTTGTTATTTATTTCTGAGAGAGAGAGAGAGACAGTGTGAACAGGGGAGGGTCAGAGAGAGAGACACAGAATCTGAAACAGGCTCCAGGCTCTGAGCTGTCAGCACAGAGCCCGACGCGGGGCTCGAACCCACGAACTGTGGGATCATGACCTGAGCCGAAGTCAGACGCCTAACCGACTGAGCCACCCTGGCGCCCCCCCTTTCCCCGGGTTTTATACCCATCAGCTCAGCGCACTGCTTTCCTGAAAGCTTGCTTCTTCAGCAGGCGTCCAGCAACTCCTGGGAAGGCTCTTCGAGACTTCCCTGATTCTCCAAACTGAAACCGTTTTCTGAGTGCCCGTGATACGTCCGTCTCCCCCTGGGGACCGAGAGAACAGTCTCCCTCTCGGGAACACGTGCATGGTAACATGGATCAGAACGCACAGAGCCTAAGGGAAACACCGTTTCTTAGAGAGGTCAAATGCTTCCCAAACCAAAGGGATGGGCGGAAAGGACCAGAAGCTAGCAGTCCCCTCATTAGCTGGTGTGACCCGGATCCGGGTGTAGGAGGAACGCGGCCAGGGGAGGCTGCGTCCCGGGGGCGCTGGCTTGCCGCCCGGGGGTCTTCCCGGGCCTCCAGCCCCCCGCAGATTCACCGTCTGCAGCAGGGACTGCGAGGGAGCAGGCTCCGAAGGACAGCGCAGGAAACGCTAGCCGGCGCGGGGGCCCGGGGAGGGGTGGGGGAGGGGCGCCGAGGCGGCGGCGGGGCCAGACCAGGGTGGGGCCCGGGGTGCTCCCGGGGCGTGGCGCCCGCCGGAGTGGCCGGGCGGAGGTCTCTCCGGGGCGCGGGGAGGAAGGCTGGCGAGCTCGGGAGAAGGAAGCGGACGGGCGCCTCCCGCCCCCGGGGCTGCCCGCCAGCGGCCGCAGGGCGAGGCGGCGGCGCCCGCTGGCGTCGCTTTCGCTCTCGCGGGTCGGCGGGGGTTCAGGCCGCGCGGGGCGGGCCGGGCGGCGCTTCCCCGGTTCCCTCCGCCCCGCCCCCCTCCGGCGAGCCAATGAGCGCCGAGGGAGGCCGGCGGGAAGCGGGGCGCGCCGGGGCCGCCGCGCCTGCCCCGAGCTCGCGCGCCGGGAGTCTGCGCCCGCCGCGGCCCCGGGCCTGGTCGCGCGCTCCCCGCGAGCAGGGCGGCCGCGCGCGCGCGCGCACGGCTGGGGCAGCCGCCCACGGGCGCTGGGGCCGGAGCAGGGCGAGCCGGGCGAGCCGGGCGGCGCGGGCTGGGGCCGGGGGGCGCCTCCCGAAGATGCAGGATGGCAGCAGAGCCGGCGGCCAGCCCCTCGTACCGCACGACGGGCTCCACCTGCCTGCACCCGCTCAGCGAGCTCCTGGGCATCCCGCTGGACCAGGTAACGGCGGGCGCGGGGCGCGGGCGCGGGGGGACCCGCCTCCCCAGCCCCCGCGGGAGCGCGGCTGCGGGGACCCTTCGCCACCGCAGGTCCCCACCCTCACCCCCAGCCCCAGCCCCATAGCAGATTTCACAGCTACCAGCTCGACAGGTGGGCTTTTCTTCTGACCACGCTTTTGCCCTGTAAGTGTGAAAAAAAAAAAAAATTGGTATACTCTGAAAAACAGGCTCAGATGATATATAGTGTTTTCTTTTTGAGGTTTTGGGTTGCCTCGTTTCCTGTCACCAAGTTCGAAGCTAGTCTGATAAATGAATCAGGTGTTTTGTGTTTTTTTTTTTTTCCCCATCAGTGTAGTCGAGTCTTGATTATTTTTCATATAGATTTCGCTCCTTAAAAGATAAGCCGGGTTAGTCTGTTTCTTTCTTTTTTTTTTTTTTTTTTACTTAAATATCGTTTGTTTGTTTTTTTTTTTTACAAATAGTTTATTGTCAAGTTGGTTTCCATATAACACCCAGTGCTCATCCCCACAAGTGCCCTCCTCCATGCCCATCTCCCCCTTCCCCCCCACACCCATCAGTCCTCAGTTTGTTCTCAGCATTCAAGAGTCTCTCATGGTTAGTCTGTTTCTGCAGAGTATTGCTTTTGAACAGACACGTTGGTTTTAGACTTGGGTGGTGAGACTTGTCTGATCAGGGGGACACTTATTTTGTAGCACGTGTGACGTCCATCGGAAAGTGAGGACTTACACAAGACTACCATGGTTTCTCAAGGACCTTCAGTTTGTTCATTCAAGAGTAACTTGAGGTTGGAGGCTCCTGAGTGGCTTAGGTTAGTGGGAGAAGAGAGGCCCCACAGAAGTGTCCTGGGCTGTCCAGGAATTGTCTGCTTATCATTAAAGCTGAAAATAGCAATAGACAACTGTATAATTCCTGGTAAGAAATCTGCCTGAGGGTTGAGGCTGTCTTACTCATTTTCTGGTCTCTGTACGTAGGTGCAACAAGCTAGATCTGCCATGTATTTCATGGTGAGTCAATAAATATGTGTTGATTTAAGTGGAGTGAGGTGTGTTGGAGGACTGCCCATTCCACTCCGGTTTAGTTTCATACTGAGTTTTGCTCCAAGTTTCTTCCTCGGCTTTTCACTAGTGATCTTCTTTTTCTTCTCTCCACCCCCCCGCCACCACCCTCCCCAGAATGGGAGTATACCTGCTCTCCTCTCCACTCACATTCCTTCTGCAATGAGGAAGTGAGATCTGGAGATTTGCCTTATTCAGATACTGTTTACTGAGCTACCCTTCTACCTGACTGCCTCCAAAGATCTGATTCAGAGCTCCACCTCGTCTGGCCATTTGCCTTCTCATCAGTTGCAAAATCCAGAAAGTTAGCAGATTGGGAGGGGTATTAGATGCTAACTGGTGCTTTTGTAAATTACTCTTCAATTTATGATGAGGATGGGAGACACCCAGGGACTTAGGCAAAGGCAGAGATATTAGCAAATGCTTTTGCCCTGAAACCGCTATAACTCATAGCTGACTTTCCTTAAGGGGAATGTGTTTTGCACTTACCCCTGCAGCCCCAGCACCAACCCCCATCAGAATTTATTTTAGTTGCGTTTTCTGTTTTAAGTTATTTGGCATTGCTAGAGACAGAGATCTGGGGAGGATTTTTGCATGGAAAGGGATAGTTAAGGAATCCTGGCAAGTTACGACTGGGAGGTGCCAGTATGATGTTACCAAGTGCTTTTTAACTCATCCACCCTCGTCCCCACTCTCCTGGGTTTCTGTCGAAGGAACCCTGTTTTTAATTTATAAAAAAGAATAAAAGAGCCTTAAGGATGTTTAAGGCTGGGAGAAGGGGATTTCTGGGATAAACTGAAAGAAAAAAGTGGGTGATGGATAAGGAAGGACCCCTCTCTCCCCCACTGCCCCATGATGTCTTTGATCTTTGGATGGCCCCACCGCCCTCCATCAGGGACATATCTGAGTGATTCTTGGCAGAAGTACATATAGGGCAATGCCCCAGCTCGCTTATTTAAAGCCTGACGAAAATCCCAAACCATAAATAATGTGGTTTGAGGCTAAATTGTGGCTTGAGAATTTGGAAGCTTGAAGTGTTTTTCTCCCTCACACTTTATAATGTTTATTTACTTAATTTATTTATTTTTGAGAGAGAGAGAGAGAGTGCAAGCTGGGGAGGGCCAGAGAGAGAGGGAGACACAGAATCTGAGGCAGCTCCAGGCTCTGAGCTGTCAGCCCAGAGCCCCACGCAGGGCTCAAACCCACGAACTGTGAGATCTTGACCTGAGCTGAAGTCCCGTGCTTAACCGACTGAGCCACCCAGGCACCCCTCTCCCTCATACTTTCAAGGCCATTGTAAAGTCTGAGATGTCAGACTTGACCTGGCCTGCAAGCAGACTTCTTTCGTGAGTGCCTCTGTGACGGCTGGCTGACATTCAGCTTCCCAGAGCTGGAGTGCCCTTGTGTGTAAAATGGGAAACGGCAATGAGTTCTACATTTTGGGGGTGCCTGGGGGGCTCAGTTAGTTGACTGTGTGACTCTTGATTTCAGCTCAGGTCATGATCCCAGGCTCTGTGTTGGGCTCCATGCTGAGAATGGAGCCTGCTTAGGATTCTCTCTCTCTCCCTCTGCCCTTCTCTCCCGCTTGTGCTGTCTCTTTCTAAAAAAAAACCACTACATTTTGGAGTTGAGAAATTTTATGTAGATACAAAGTGCCCTGCATCAGAAAGGCCCTTCATTCGCACAGGGTCCTGGCGGGAAACAACTCCGTGCACTGAAGGCACCGTAATGAACTACATGGAGGGATGTGGGTGTGTTAACGGAACCACCGGAGGAAGCTCCTGTACTAAGACCTGGATGCAGAAGGGGAAAGGCGAGGAGGTCTTGTTACGGTTGCCCAGTGCCCGCCTCATCCACCCCTGCAGGAGGGCAGCTGAGAGAGAGAACCTCAGCCCTTCTCCTCTTCACCCCACAGCCCTCCCGTCTCTTGCCCGTGCCTGCAGTGGTCAGCGCACACCTAAGGGTGACCGGCCTGGGGTGCCCGGGGGTGCGCTCTGCAGGCCTCCTCCTGGGACACAGAGCTTGGAAGAGAAAGGTAGAGCCAGGTGTGGAGGACCATCCAGGAAGAGGAGCACAGTCCTCACCAGATGTTTGCTTCTGCGCCCTTGGGGAGGGGCTTTGTATTGGCCCGCACTGTGCTAAGTGATGAAACACGTCCCTGGGCCGCTCCTCATGGGCCACTTGAAGACATGGACTCTTCCGCCATGTTAGCATTTCACGCTTATATTCCTAATTTCTGAATTGAATGCACTTCTTCAGAATGTCTTTGGCTTTTGAGTGTCCCTGTGTCGAGTAGCTTATTATTTGCAAAAGCCTGAAATATCTGTTGAGCATTCTACTGTGCGAGTGAAGAAGTCTTATCTTTCATTTGGTTCTTTCACTCATCTGTTCGGTTAACTCCCGGGAAAGCTTGGGGGTGATCTTGAGGAGAAGTCTATGGTTTTCATCTCTGAGGACTTTACTAGTCTGACGTCTTCCTAGGGATGTCAGAGGTGAAATCATCTTGAGTAATTCGAAACAAGCAGAGCACAGAATTCAGGCGCAGAGGGTAGGAAGTGGATGATGGCCTAGGCGCCTCCACAGGTGCGTCACCGGTGAGTGTGTTGAGCACTGGATTTCTGAGACCGTGAGTCTCTGTGTAGCACGTATGGGGTGCCGACAACTGGTAGCATTCTTTAGGTGTAAAGCTTGACTTACCCAGGATAAGTTAGGTAAGAACTCTTCTTTTCCATTTGCAGTGGATCAGGGAACAAAGGATGAGTGTTTTGTCTTATTTTTTATGTCATCTGCTCATTTCCTTTCCACTTGGTTTTGGTTGTGGAATGTGACATGATCTGCCATTAAACTAAGGATGGCTTTCTTTCTCTCTTCCTCCCTTCCTTCCTTTCTTTCTTTCTTAAAATTTTTAATGTTTATTTATTTTTGAGAGAGAGGGACAGAGCATGAGCAGGGGAGGGGCAGAGAGAGAGGGAGACAGAATCAGAAGCAGGCTCCAGGCTCCGAGCCGTCAGCGCAGAGCCCAGCACGGGGCCCGAACTCATGAACTGCAAGATCATGACCTGAGTCAAAGTTGGACAGTTAACCAACTGAGCCATTCAGGCACCCCTCTTTCTTTCTTTCTTTTCTTTCTTTTCTTTCTTTTCTCTCTTTTCTCTCTTTTCTCTCTCTCTCTTTCTTTCTTTCTTTCTTTTTCTTTTAAACGTTTATTTATTTATTTTGAGAGAGAGAGAGAGAGAATCCCAAACAGGCTCAAGGCTGTCACTGCAAAGCCCTATGTGGGGCTTGAGCTCAAGAACCGCAGATGGTGACCTGAGCTGAAATCAAGAGTCGGACGCTTAACCAACTGAGACACCCAGGTGCCCCTAAACTAACCATAGCTTTTAAAGTTGGCAAGACTGATTTAACCTCCGCAATGGATGGATACTGATGTTATTAATTTGTGTGGTGTGTGGTCAAATCCTAGGAGTTTTGAAAGCTGAGCAAGAAATGGTTTCCTGATTTAAGGAATTTCCATTCTGGTGGTGGGGAGCTCTGGGGGCCAAAGCTATTTTTACTGACTGTCACCCCAAACCTTGTGTACTTTTACATAGAGTAGCAATGCTTTGTTGAATTAGGATTCCTTGTCTGGGTTTTATTCCCCTCCCACTCTGCCCCCCGCCCCCCCAACCTAATCAGAGGAAGGGTAAGGGAAAAATAGACTAAGACATGAGAATCCAGGAAATGATTTTGAAATTAAAGCAGCAAAGGTTTAGGACAATTAACATAAACTTGTGTTACGGTGTAAAAGGCTGGGTGAATGAAGACCAGCTCTAAAGACCTGGCGTTCATGACAAATGGCTATCCCAGTAGTGAGTTTTGATTATTCCGCTGGGGCCTCTGCCCACAAGATTTCTTCACTTGCCTGGATCTTTTTGTCACTGGTTGTTTCCTTGTACGTTCTTGGAAGCCCAGCCTGCATGTCTCTTCTTAGCTAGATGTTGCCCTTGGTTAAAAGCTCAGCTCACATTCCACAGCTGTTATGAAATCAATTAAATATGTATTTAATGCTGTTAGTGCCAGGTACCTGGCCAGGTGGTACAAAGACAAGGATACAAAGCATCAAGGTCCCTGTTCCGGAAGGGCTTACGTGCCAGAAGAGGAGAGAGAGGACCCCTGCAAGTATACAGGTGGTGCACACTCCTGACTTGTGCAGATGCCCACAGAAGTTTGCAGATGGCGCTCTGGTGGAATGGAGAAGGGAAAGCCATTGGATGTGTTGGATTCCTGTAGAATTTACTATTTATCCTTCAAAAAATTTTTTAATGTTTATTCATTTTTGAGACAGAGACAGAGCAAGAGCGGGGGAGGGGCAGAGAGAGAGGGAGACACAGAATCCAAAGCAGGCTCCAGGCTCCGAGCTGTCAGCACAGAGCCTGACGCGAGGCTCGAACCCACGAACCGTGAGATCATGACCTGAGCTGAAGTTGGACGCTTACCCGACTGACCCACCCAGGCGCCCCAAGTTTACTATTTACCTTTAACACGGTTTACATTTGACACTTAGTAAACATAATCTCATCTTGGTAGTTATCTTGCTGTGTTTATATGCTGAATTTCAAACTAATTTATTGCCTCCTTGAGGTAGAGATTTTATCGCGCCTTGTATTCCAAGGCAATAGTAGATACTCAACAAATATTTACCATTGGTGACAATATGTGCCGATGATAATGATATGCATTATCAAACTTCAGCGTATAGAAGCTTGTTTTTAAAGTGGACAGCAGATCGGCCCTTGTTGGGAGATTTGCCTAGTCCACCCCCTCTGCATCCCCCACTGATGCTGCCTCCAGGCTGTACCCTTGGGTTTCTGACTTGAACAATCTGCTCTTCACCTTGGGGCTTTCCAGTCCATCCTAGCCCAGCATGGGTGTGGGCATACAGCAGGCAACATCAGCCCTGCAGAGAGTTACTTTAGTTTGGTGGGGTTTTTTTGTTTTTTGTTTTGGCCTCAGTAGTTCACGCAAAGTCAGGTCTGCACGCCCCTTGCTACCCCCTTATTGTCTGATATTGAAAATGATTGGCTATCAGGAAGCAAATAATTCATTTAGACTGCAAGCAGCGAGTATTGAGTTTCTACTGTGTTCCCCACACGTTCCTTGGGGTTTGTTGGGCTGTGATGATTCAAACAGGAATAAAATAGGACCCATCCTCAAAAGTCTTGTGGAGTGAGACAGGGATGCATATGTCAGCCGGTGTTGCACATGGACCAGCAGCAGCAGCTTGGAAACCGGCTAGAAATGTACATTCTCAGAGGCGCCTGGGGGGCTCAGTCCATTGAGCATCCAACTTTGGCTCAGGTTGTGATCTCACGGTTTGTGAGTTTGAGCCCCAGATTTGCTGCTGTCAATGCAGAGCCTGCTTCGGATCCTCTGTCTACCCCTCTCTTTCTGCCCTTCCCTCACTCACACGCGTGTACTCTCTATCTCTCAAAAATAAATGAGAACAAAAAAGGAATGTACATTCTCTCCCTAGTGCCCCATCTGCTGCTCTGGGGACAGGCACAGCCCTGGGTGGTTTAATGAGCCCCCCCGTGGTGCTGAAGCACCCCGAAGTCTGAGAGCCACTGCTCCACACAGCACACTGGGATACAAATTAATCAAGCAGAGAGGGGCCACAGCGGAGGGAAAGATCTGTTCTGCTTTGTGGAGGGGTGAGGCGTGGTTGTCAGAGAGCCTCTTGCGGGTGAAGAAGGGCACATGTTGGGTCTTGTAGGATGATGGAGAATTTATCAGGCAAAGTGGGTAGTGAGAACACACACACAGGTGTGGATGAATGTAACTGTGCTCGTTTCTGGGAACTAAGAACCCTTTAAAGTGGGGGCTGGGGGGGTCGGGGGGGCTGCGGTGAGCAGACCGTGGGGTCTGGGTTGGGGCAGAGAGCAGGGGGGTCACACCACCAGGAAGCTGATGGGCCCTGGTGAGGTGTTTGTCCTTCATCCTTCAGGCTGGGGCTCTGCGAATGTTTCTATAATGGGCCACACGGTAAGTATTTTTGGCTTCACAGGCCCTCCTGTCCATCACATCTACGAGCTCTGCTTTGCATCAAAGTATAATAAATATGTAATACATAGATAGTAAATACATAATTGGGCATGGCTGTATTCTCAGGAAGCTTCATTTATGGACACTTCTAAAATCGGAGTTTTGGGGGCGCCTGGGTGACTCAGTTGGTTAAGCGTCCAACTTTGGCTTAGCTCATGATCTCACGGTTCATGGGTTTGAGCTCCACATTGGGCTCTGTGCTGACAGCTCAGAGCCTGGAGCCTGCTTTGGATTCTGTGTCTCCCCCTCTCTCTCTCTGCCCCTCCCTTACTTGTTCTGTCTCTCTCAAAAATAAACGTTTAAAAATTTTTTTAATTGGAGTTTCGTATAATTTTTCACGTGTCAGGAAAATTTTCTTCTTTTGGTTATTCTCAACCCTTAAAATATTTTTTTAGCAAGCAGGCCACACAAAAACAGGGAGCGGACTGGGATTTTGGCCGACAATTGGATTTTGCAGACCCTCGTTGGAGATTAGTTTTCCTTAAAAGGTGGTGCCTGGACTGTCATCAGGATCCACTACCGTGGGTGTTTCTGGGATCTGGTCCAAGCTGGTGAATCCAGATATTGGGGTGGGGGGCTCCCGAGGTGACTCTCAGGCCAACTGAAGTAGGGCACCAATGCTACCATCAAAGGAAAGACACTGAAGGGCACGAGTTGTGGGAAGATTTAACTTTTGTGGAGCGGTACAGGAGGGGACAGAGGAGGGGCAGGGATCTGAGGGTGGGTGAAGGCGTCGTGTTGTCTTTACGGCGGAGGGGAGAAGGAGGTGCGCGCGGTCTGTGTAAGGGGTTGCGGAGTGTAATCAACGTGCTGGAAACCACAGACTTTTAGAAGCATGCGTTTGTGCCAATATGCGATTTTTCTCTTTCAGCAGCTCCTTCTAGCAGCAAAAGTAAAACAGTTGGACGTTTGTAGAGAAGGTTGCTAGAAAGTTAGGAAGAAGGGGTGTTGAAAGATGCTGACAAGTACTTAGAAGTGATGGGAGAGAGAAAGGAAACATCCAGAGCTTTGGAGGGACCCTGAGGAGCAGGTGCAAAGGAGGGGAGGCAGCTAGGGGCTGCCCCGGCGGAGTGGAAGTTTCCTAGGGAAGCTTCCCGGGGCAGTGATGAAAGCCCTGGCGTGGCTACGCGGGGAGGGCTGACAGTTAGGTTTAGCCAGCCCGTGGGCCCGGGGGATCTGGCAGACTTCCTCCCAAAGATTGCAGCTCATGAACTTGGGGATGTGAGCTGGAGGAGAAGGAAAAGGCTGGGCAGTAACTAAGTTCTCTAGGCTGGCGCATGCTGAGCGTATATGGCCAGACTGGAGAGCATAGACCCACTCTGCTATCAGGCACTCAATCAGCTGTCGTGCGTGCACATTCTCACTTCATTTTTTTTTTTAATGTTCATTTATTTTGAGAGATAGACAGCATGCGCATACGCGAGAACAGGGGAGAGCGGCAGAGAGAGGAGAGAGAATCCCAAGCAGGCTCTGTGCTCCCAGCGCAGAGCCTGACATGGGGCTCAATCCCACAAGCCATGAGATCATGACCTGAGCTGAAATCAGGAGCCAGACGCTTAACTGACTGAGCCACCCAGGCACCCCCTGCACCATCTCACTTCATGTGAGGAGTCTGGGCTGAGTCTGGAGGGAGCACAGATTTTCCAGAAGGATGGTGGAAGAAAAGTAGGAAAGGGGAATTTGGAAAAGCGGTGAGGCTCTTCTCTCTACTTGCCTGTTCGGTGGTAAAATGGACAAGCAAATGCCTGGAGGCACCCCAAGCCTGGGAGGGAGGGGAGAGAACTGGGAAGGCAGAGTGGGATTTTGGGTAGAGCAGAGGGAGGGCTTTGAGGAGGTCTGCGTGGGACGATGAGTCACGGAGGAGGTGGAAGTCCCAGCTGCCTGTGGCTGCAAGTTGAGCAAGGGGCGCTTGGTGGCTGGGCGTGAGAATCCAAATGGATGGCAGCGTTCTGCGCAGGTGGTGGGGGTGGTCCCTGGGATCCCCAAGTCCTGATAAGCCTTTGGCCAGTGGCCGGCCCTGAACACTGCAGTGTTTCCTGGGGCGTCACCCAAACGTGGTAGAAAGTTCCTTTGTGGTTCCGGAGACGTGGCTCTCTGGGGGTGGAGGGCAGCTTGCAGTCACATTGTGCGAATGTCAGGTGACAAGGTGTGTTGAGGGCAAGGCTGTGGATTCCATAGAATTGGGAGAGCAGGGCTGGTGGAGTTGGGGACCGTCCCAGGGTGTGGCCCTGCACGGGGCTGTGCGCGCAGAGCAGGAGAATGAGCCGTCTGCATTCTCTGGGACTCTGGGTGAGTCCGGGAGGTGGGCTGGCCCCGCAGAAAATGCTGACTGGTGTCGCAGTCTGGTGGCTTAATTTGACAGTAATTGAAGAGAGGACAGAGAACGTGCGGGCGTGACCATGTACTTCCTGGCATTTTAAGCAGAGGCCCAGTGGGTTCCGAAGCTTTCACCTTCCCGTCATGACACCAGAGTTGATTCTTCCCACTTTGGCCTCAGTTTACCTTCCTGGCCTGATGAGACCAACAGCTCTCTATATTGAATGCGTGTGCGCTCAGGCATTCAGTCAGCTGCTCAGCGTACATTTTATCTCATTTCACTGGTGTGACATTATTATTATTTTTAAATTTTTTTGATGTTTTATTTTTGAGAGAGAGACCGCATGAGCAGGGGAAGATCAGAGAGAGAGGGAGACACAGACTCTGAAACAGGCTCCAGGCTCTGAGCTGGCTGTCAGCGCAGAGCCCGACGCGGGGCTCGAACCCACGAACCGCTAGATCGTGACCTGAGCCGAAGTCGGGCGCTCAACTGACTCAGCCACGCAGGCGCCCCTAACTGGTATGACATTATTGAAAGTTATGCCACAAATTCCAATTTAAGCAGTGCGCCTACAGGGTTGCAGTAACGTGCCCGCAGCGCTGGGGCTGGCGAGGGGCGGAGGCAGGACTTGAACCCGGGCTGTCGGACGCTGGGCATGTACGGCTCCCCCACTGTCTTCCCAGCGCCCTGTGCTGTCACCCCAGGGACTGTTGATCCTGCGCCTCAAATGCAGTGCGCCTTTTGCACCTGCCAGTTCCCGCCCACACTCTTCTTACTCTCTGAGCCTCGTCCCCTTCCTGCTTCTCATTTCCTGTTTCTCGTCCCCCCGCCCTGTAACCCTGGCCTTGCTGTCTCCCTCCATCCGCTCCAGGGGCAGACGGGTCCCTTCTTTTTTTCTCTCCCTCCCCGGCACTTTGCGTACCACATTGTGGGGCTTCCCTTACGTCTTAGATATTTATTGGTCTTTCTGCCTTGCCTGAGTCTGGGAGGCTTCCTTTAGTACTTGGTTATTGAGCACCGTGTGCCACATACTGGGTTGGAATGGGGCTGGAGAGAGTGGTTAGGGTGCGCCGTCTAAGCGACGAACCTATAGGCGCTTGTTCTACTACGTTTTGCCTGTAAACCCTTGCGATACAACGTGCCGTGTGCTTCAGGGAATGCCAGCATGTGCCATGGTCCGGGGGCTACTGGGCCTCAGCAGCGGCCCTGGGAGCTGCTGCCTTAGGACCAGAAGGGGAATGTGGGGGCCACATGGACCAGGCAGAATATTCCAGGAAGAGGAAGCCATTTGAGCAAAGGTACTGAGACTCCATTGGAGAAAAGACAGACATTCTTTGTGACTGAGGGCAAACCTCCGTCATCTTGCTATGCTTAGCATAGCAAGGAACTTCATAAACGTTTGTCGAGGAGGAATTTTATTTATGTTCTTGCATTGGAATGAATGAGTAAATTCAGTGAGACTTGGGAGCGGGTTGTTTTTACCAACTGGTTAGGTCAGTTTGTTATTTGGAACCTGCGTTTCAGATTCTTGGGTCTGATATCTGATTGGAAAGTTAATGAAGGGCCTGGCGCTGATCGTTTGAAGTTAGCCTTGGCTTGTTTAAATTCTCCATTCCCACCTTTATTATGTGGGGTTGATGTATGCATTCCTTGGGGTTAATATTAAGTTTTGGGCCCATTGCCTCAGATTTGTGTGGACAACATGTGGAAGTTTCCGGCATCAGCCCACAGTCAGGTCCCATGTGCAAAAGTTGCCGTGTACCCAAGTGTTTTGCAGCGTGTCTTCTGACTTAATGTTTATGAAAAAAAGATTTCTGAAAAAGGTTCTGTGTAAGGAGATACAATCTGGAAATATGCTTTGTAGCAGCAACTCGTAAAAGGAATTCAGTATGTGAAATTTAATAACAGAACTAGGTTGTGTGCTTTCCAGAAGCTTTCTATTTTAAGTAAGTCAACCCTTTCAGTAAACATGATAAAGGAGAAACTTGCTGTGGTCCTATTAATGGCTATTTCTAGCAATTTCGCCAAGGATCAGTGTCATACTCAGTGGGAAAAGTAACTTCAGGTAGTTTGTACTGGTGAAAAATGTGCTTTATGAAAAAGCCACTATCCCTCTGGGCTTAAGAAACGACCGTCTCCCACACGATGAACTCCATAACCTGATTGTAATGTGCTTTTTCAGTTCTCCAAAGGATGTGCCCTTGGTGAATCAGGTACCCACTTCCTTGTAACAGTGGGGCTCTGCTTACTACTTTCTGAGCTTGTGAGTGCTTAATCTTCTATGCCTTAGTCAGCCATCGGGTTCCAGATTGGTTTTGAAAGTCCATAACGGCACTAAAGCAGTTTGAAGGGTTGACTTCACATTTCTGGACTGATAGTGCTAGGATTTCCCAACCTTCTTCCTATGACAAATAGTCCATTCACAGGCGTATTGACCAAACACTAGCACGGAACTCAGTGGCTTCTCTAAAGTGAGAAAGATAGAGGGAGGGGCAACCTTTGAACAGTTTTCGTTCCAGGGGTTCTAAATGCTGGTGTCAAACAAGTAATTAAACTTACAAAGACTGTGGTTAACCAGCCCCCTCCCGGCCAACCCCTGCTTTGTCTCATTCATCATTCCCTAGCTCTAATTTGAATCTGTCAGCAAAGGTAGACAACAGAAGGTTGCTAAGCCCTGGGGGAAGTTGCTAAATTCAAAAGTCCTTCTGTGAAATTTCACGAAGTGGTTAAACTATGAATGTCATAGTTAAAACTTCCTCTTTTTTTTTCTGGCATTACATTTTACTCTGTCCTTATTTGAATTTAATTTAATTTGTTAAGCTTTTAAAAGTTATTTTTAATTAATACATTTTCTGACTATTTTTTTTTTAATTTTTTTAAATGTTTATTTTTAGAGACAGAGCACGAGCAGGGGAGGAGCAGAGGGAGACAGAGAATCCGAAGCGGGCTCCAGGCTCTGAGCTGTCACTATGGAGCCCAAGGTGGGGCTCGAACTCCTGAGCCTTTTGAGATCATGACCTGAGCCAAAGTCAGAGGCCTAACTGACTCAGCCACCCAGGCGTCCCTGTGGTTTTTATCTTGTAAAAGGACAGTAAAAGAATTAGTTTTCTGCCTATGTAGCTTATATGCTTAGTATCAAAGGCACAAGGCAAAAAGAGGGTATAATGAAGGGTCCCCTCCCACACTACCCTCCCCCCCTTACTTTGCAGCTGCCCAGATCCCCTCCCCACTGGCAGCCGGTGACATCTTTCCAGAGATGGGCTGTTGCATACGTGTGCACAGAATCTTTTTGTCTCTTTTCCCGATAGTGGACAGTTCTTCCACTCTTTGTTGGTTTTTTTCTTTTTTTTCAACTTAGCAGTGTCTGCTAGGGAGTGATTCATATCTGTGTATACAGAGCTCTTGTGACATTGCTTTCTGCCTCTTCTGAGAGTTCTGTTTCTGTGCTTCCAGGAACTGCCTTACATACCCCTTAGCAGACGTGTGAAGTGCTGGTCGTGGTGGGAGAGCAGGTTGGGGATGGGTCTCCCCACGTTGGCACCCCCTCCTCTGTTCTCATTAAACAGCAGGAATTCAGCTGGGCCAACTTAAAGATCAAATTGGCTCCATTCAACATTTCATGAATCGGGCAGCACCTCATCTAGCAATTGGAAGGAGCTCTGACAAGCCATAGAAAAGGAAAAGATTTTTTAAATGTATATTTATTTATTTTGAGAGAGAGAGAGAGAGAGTGTGCAAGGCAGGGGAGGGGCAGAGAGAGAGGGAGAGAAAGAAGCCCAAGCAGGCTGCGCAGAGCCCATCAGGGGCTTGATATCATGACCTGTGAGATCATGACCTGAGCTGAAATCAGGGGTCTGGCACACAATGGACTGAGTCACCCAGGTCCCTCAAGGAAAGACTTTTAAATGCAAAAAGGGTGCCGAAAAAGGAATTTATTAGCGAAGCATGCATTGTTTCAGGCATGGTCCCCTTCCTAAGAGGACTGGAAGGGGCTCAGGTGGGATTCTCTCACTGGTACTGACCAGGTAATTCTAAATTGATTAGTTACATTTCGGGGGGGGGGGGGGGGGGGGGGGGCGCCTGGGTGGCTCAGTCGGTTAAGTACCTGACTCTTAATTTAGGCTTAGGTAATGATCTCATGGTTCATGAGTTCAAGCCCCATGAGTTTGAACCTCACATTGGGCTCTGTGCTGATAGTGCAGAGCCTGCTTGGTATTCTCTCTCTCTGCTCCTCCCCTGCTTTCTCTCTCTCTCTCTTTCTTGAAATAAATAAACTTAATTTTTTTTTTTTACATTCCTGAGGAATCCAGACCACAACTAGGGAAGGTATTAAGTCTTTGCTGATTGGGGCTTAGCACAAGTGACTCCGAACTTGGGTCGCTCTCTCCTATTTAACAATGGGGATCACTGAGGGCCCCTTCCGGTAGCACATACGGTGAGGAGAAAGATTGGGGTTGTTTCCCGTTTCCCCTCAGATGGTCAGAAATACACTCTGGACTGAGGTATAAGAATGTTAAAGATCCCTGCAGTCCTCAAGTCCCAGGGATGAACACGGCTGTGTCTCTAACTGGCGTCAGTTGCACTTCTTCAGAACTCCTGGTATCCCCATCTGCTGAAAACACGGTTAGCTCTAAAATTCTGTTACTCTAGAAACTTCAGTAATAGCAAGGAAGGCTTGTTGTTTGTTTTTTGTTTTTTAATTTTTTTAAATGTTTATTTTTGAGAGACAGAATGGAAGTGTGGGAGGGGTAGAGAGAGAGGGAGACACAGAATCTAAAGCAGATTCAAGGCTCTGAGCTGTTAGCCTGACGTGGGGCTCAAACTCACAAACGGTGAGATCATTAACTGAGCCAAAGTCAGATGCTCAACCAACTGAGCCGCTCAGGTGCCCTGTAAAGAAACACTTTTTGAGGGTAAAGCCCACAAGCCAACATTATTTTCCACTTTTTAGTGGCTGTAGTTAAAAGGATTCTACATGTATATTTTACTTTCTTATTTCTGAAAATGTAATGTGTACATTTTGGTGAATGTCGGCTGAATTGAGTTAGCCTTTGAAGTTCTGGAATCATCTCTTCTTTCACCTCTGCTGGGGTGGAGGAAATTTTCTTTGTCTTCAGAGTCCTTCTAGCTGGACAAAGAATCAAATTGACATGAGACAGAGTAACAAGAGAAAATCAAATTTAATAGCATATGTACGAGGAATCTACACAGACTTGGAAATTCCAAAGACACTCAGGCCACATAGAGTTTACTTTGTGACATCCTGAGCTATGGAGAGGGGAAAAGTCTGGAGATAGAAAGGGGAGGAAGACCACTAGCAGGAAGGTGAGGAGATGTTTAGAAAACAAAGGTTGTCCTGCTATGCAAATACATTTCTTCACTAAAGAGCAATCTTTGTTAATAGCTCTTTTTTCTGGTACCACCTGTCCTTTCAAATGTACATTTAAGCAGTGGAGGGGGAGTTAAAGAGCTTTTTCTGCATCTGCAGTTTTGATTGCTTTTAACTCAAAACAATCTTTATGCCAAAGTGGCCCCATCTTGGGGTGGCCTGCCCTTGACCACTGCATCCCTTTATTAGAGTAAAATCAGAATTTAGGAATTTGGGTGCTTTACTCTGGAAAAAAGATCATGTAAAGAAGGGTGGCTGTTTCTTGTCTACTAGGGACGTTGAGCGGTTTTTCTTCCCTTCTCCGTTCTTCTCCAAACAATACATGTTCACTTGCCTGCAGATTATTTAACAGACGGGGAGAGAACCAACATTTATATGAAATTATATTCAGAGAGTCATTTTATGTGGAGGAAAGGACAAAATGATTTTCAATTTTTTTTTAACGTAATGGTACCTGGAGGTGGAGTGTACAAAAGGTAGATTATCTCACATGTACTTTTGTAATCTCAGCCTCATTGAGTTAACATTTACCTCAGTTTTATAGTTGGCTTTACTAAGGTGCAAAACTGAAGTTGACTAATGTGGTTTTTATCTTTCTACGGAGGCATTTAGAATATCTTTAGACATATCTTTATCTGATTGCCAGTTCTGCTATCTTAGTTTAAAGGAAGGGCAGAAGGTGGTTTCAAACTAAAAACAATCATTTCATCAGGATTTAGGGTGGGGCTCAATGTCTTCACACCAACGAATAATGAATTATGAGGGTGCACCTTTGTGAGCTGAAACTGCAGAGAGAATTTGAAGGCAGGTAGTGGGCTATAAAACAGTTTAGAAATTGGCCACTTATAAGTGTGTATGAAAGCTGGAAAACCGTATCTTGTGTACTTGGCAACCCTGAAACATTTATTAGAGTAATGTGTGTCTAGCGTTGATCCTCTGCTGCAAAATTTCCAGAAGAATTGGAGAAGTTAGAAAAGAGCCGTGAAAATGGTTCTAAGAACAATTTAAGTTGACAATTACGTGAAGGTTGCTACACAGAAGGAAATAACCTTAGGTAAAAAAGTGACTAAGGCTAGCCAGAGCCACCGATCAAGGAGAGCTATCAGTGAAGACCTTAAAATGCGGGTTAGGCACCCACAGGGGAGGTGTACCACTAATGCATCTCATTTCCCCAAAAAGGCCTTGAACATGGTGGCCTTGGAAGAGAGCTCCTTTGTTGATTATTTTGTAATTAGCCCTCATAAACTCAAGTGAAAATACCAAGGTCTTAGCAGTATTTTAAGAGCTGACTTGCACACCTTTTAAAGATGGCCCTTTGCTTCGAAATAGATGGATCACATTCTTTGGTAATTAAAAAAAAAAAAAACCCTTTGTCTTGGAAGAATTTTAGATTTATAGAAAAGTTGTAATGATAGTACAGGGAATTTTTACATATGCCTCACCCAATTTTCCCCAGTGTCCACATCATACATGGCACATCTGTCAACATGAAAAAAATCAACACGAATATACAACTATTAAATAAATCCCAGACTTTTTGAATTTCACCAAGTTTTCCATTCATGTGCTCTAAAATTTATTCCAGGATCCTGTACCTTAAAATTCACTTGTTTGAATTGTACAGTTCAAAATGTTCTTTTAGTGTAGTCACAGAGTTGTGTAACCATTGTCCCAGTCTAATTTGAGGACATTTCTGTCCCCCATCCCCCCCACCCTGAAGAAACACCCATGTCATTAGCAGTTCCTGTTTCTTCCTAAATCCTGCCTCCCCCTCTCTCCCCCTCCAGGTCCCTGGCAATCACTAATCTACTTTCTCCCTCTCTAAATTGCCCTATCCTGGCCGTTTCCTGTAAATGGAGTCATATAATATGTGTTCTTGTGATTGGTTTCTTTACTTTTCAAGGGTCTTTGGTGATTTTTGATTGGGTGCTCACGCTTTGTTGCTCTGTTGTACTTTAACCGTGCGAGTATTTTGAAACCTGGATTTAAAGCACAGCCCTTTGAAGAAAATTTGGGTTTCCCTTCTGCCAGGATACTTGGGAGTATTCCCAATCCAGGCCCACTTAAATTGTATCTTCTGCTTTGGACTTTTTTTTTGGGGGGGGCCATACAGGGCATATACATGCAGGCCTCCAGACTCTCATTCTCAGCGGAGTCTCTGTACATTTCGTCTCCCCACCAAGAGTCACGTGAACACACATCGCGCTGTCGTGGCTGTGGGGAGGGGAGGTTTTTTCCTAGTGAGGGGCTGCCTTCCAGGACTTTAGGAGGAGTCCTGACTTCAAGACCCATCTTCACTTTAGGCCGAGTCTCCAGTGTTTCCTCCTGTCTCTTCTTTCTCAGCCTGCTCGGTCTCTGGAGCCCAAGCTCCGGACTGTCCAGAGTCCACGCCAGATAATCTCACGTGTCTGCTTTCTGCTTTCTTGCGTTTCTGGCTTCTGGGGAATTTTCCCACCAGTTCAGCTGTGCATGGAAATGATCAGGCCTGGCAAAATGAGCTCATGTTTAGCTTAGTAAATATAGATGGTTGCACGTAGGGATATTTATAGATGGGTGTATATTCAAGAGTTAGTCTATACACATATTTCCTTGCACTGTCAGCTGAAAGGGTCTGCAGGGAGTGACCCTCCATTAGCAGTGAGGACACCTGTACCCACATGTTGGTTTTTAATACTTTTCTCCAAAACAAAAACAAAAGCTGATGATGAGAATGTGTCAAATTGCCATAGGAGCCCACTGATAGGTTGGTATGACTAGAGCTGAAAAATCTGAGCAACAAAGTAAAGAAGGCTTAAACTATAGACATGTAAAGAAGTAGAAATTATAGATCTATACTCTATAGATTATAAGCCAAAGTATAAAATAGACATCAATGAGTTCATACTGATATAAAATAATTGAGTAAGTGAATAAATGGGGGAAAAGAAACAGATCTCCTTGCAGAAGAATTCTAAATAATACTGGTTGTGTAACTTTCCACACTGTAAGTGTGGGCTGTGCATTGTTACTTCCTTCCCAAAGGATGGTATGGAAAGGGAAGGGGGGGTGAGAGTAACTATACTGAGGGGAACCTAACAAATGTGACCTCAGCCAAGTGACAAAGGTCCATATCATCAGTGATAATTATATTGGTAGTATGTTCCCATTAATATGGTATGAGGAAAGTGACACTTTATTTCTGTGATCTTCCTTTCCAAAACCCATAATGTCTAATTATGAGAAAAACCTCAGGCAAATGCGAGTTGAAGATGTCCACAAAATACCAGATTGGTACTCCTCAGACTGTCAAGGTCATCAAAAACAAGGGAAGTCTGAGAAACTATCATAACCAAGAGGAGTCTAAGGAGACATGACAATGAAATGTAATGTGGTTTCCTGGATGGGATCCTGAGACAGGAAAAGGGTTATTAAAAACTAAAGAAATCTGAATGAAGTACGTACTTTAGTTAATACTGTGTATCAACATTGGTTCATTAACTGGGACAAATGTGCCATAAGATGTAAGATATAAGGGGAACCTGTGGGGTATATGGAATATCTCTCTGTATCATCTTTGTAATTTTTATGTAAATCCAAAACTGTTCCAAAAAACCCAAAGTTTATTGAAAAGTGAATACTTTTTTTGGTGGTGCCTGGGTGGCTCAGTCACTTGAGCATCCAACTTCAGCTCAGGTCATGATTTCATGGTCCGTGGGTTCAAGCCCCGCATCAGGCTCACTACCATAAGCCTTGAAGCTGTCAGCACAGAGCCCATTCAGATCCTCTGTCCCCTCTCTCTCTGATCCTCTCCTGCTTGCTCGCTCACTCTCTGTCAAAAATAAATAAACATTAAAAAAAGCATCAGGTTTATTAAAAGTATCTATTTTGAGGTAGGGGAAGTGTGGGGGAGGGGCAGAGAGAGTTGGAGAGAGAGAATCTGCTGTCAGTGCAGAGCCCTACGCGGGGCTCCATCCCATGAACCATGACATCATGACCTGAGCTGAAATCAAGAGTCAGAGGCCTAACCAACTGAGCCACCCAGGTGCCCCAGCTTTTAATTCTTTTACTTTTATTTTATTTCCAGCGTAGTTAATATACAGTGTTATGTTAGTTTCAGGTGTACAATATGGTGGTTCAACAGTTCCGTACATTTCTCAGTGTTCCTTCCTCTTAAGTGTACTCTTAACCCCTTTACCTTTTTCACCCTTCCCCCCACCCTGATGCCTTTTGTATTTAAAGGATTATTAGTTGTGCCATCACTGTAAACATTGAATTCCCCATATTGTCAGAAATGGAAATTGGGACGAGTATGCTTTTAGAAAATTTTCTAGTCAGAAACATGGAAGGGAAATGTGCGGTTACACTGATACATGTTCGTGCTTTAGAATTACTTCTTGCTGGAAGATTAGATATATGAAGAATCTTTGCATGTGTCTAAGTCACTTTCAGTAAAGATGGGAGGGACTTCTGGTTCATTCTGACTCCTCAGGCTCCAAATCAGGTGACTTTAATGAATGAATGGTTGTTTCATAAGATAAGTGTTTCTCTTCCTGTACAATCGGACAACAGAACCACCCCCAGCAGAGCTCTCCATGCACTCACCATTGCTCGCTGAGATAGTTCCTCCTTGGAAATGCTGTTCTGCGACTCACTTCTCCATTGACAGCGCATATTGATGAAGCCACAAGAATCCATGCAAAAATCTTACAAGGAACGATGGAATACTAGCTGTATAAAAGGAGACTCGAGTTAAGATACACGCTGTGCGGTTGATTTTGGGGTGCCCTCTGAGATCTGTGCTGGGAGCTCACTCAGCTCTAGGGGAGTAGGAAGAAAGGTGGAATAGCATGTGGGGAGCTGGGTTGTAGGCTGAGAGCCAGTATTAGGCATGTATTGGACAAGCTATTTAGACATTCTGAGCCTGGTTCCTGATTTGTAAAATAGGCTAATGATACCTACAGTGAGGGGTTGGAGTGAATATCAGATGAGGTAGGTGGTCCCCAGGGAAGGTGTTAGCAGACTGCCCAGTAAACAGGTAGGTGTCGTGTGCCGTCATTTCCCCATCGCCAGCTCCTTCTGAATCTAACAGGGAAGAACTCCAGCGCCACAGCACAGAGCCTCAGTGAGGTGGGTGTGGGTGGTATCCCGTGAACAGAAAGAAAAGACTTTGCAGGTGCTGGGGAGGAAGGAGTTTAGGGTGCTTCAAGGCAGAAGAGATGGGGCAGAGCGAGGAGGGAGTAAAGATATGGATGACAGGTGGTGAAAGGAAACTTTTTTCTTTGACCGTAGTGAATTAGATCTAAGCTGATACCTGAGTAGGTTTCATGTGCCTACGAAGTGTGAAAGAACTCCTTTTTATCAGGTAAACATTACTTATCACCTGAAATGCTGGGGCTTTGTTAGTTTGGGTGTGTTCATAGCCACCAGGGTGGCTTTGCATGTGGGAATATTAAGAAAATCAGTCGTCTTCTAAAGCAGTGAGGCACAGTTTATTTATTTATTTATCAGACAGTTGGGTATATAAAATATACAAGTTCTTTTTATTTCTTCGGATAGAAAGGTAAATACAGCTTGATTCCTGTGGGCCATAGATATACTTATTCTGCCATACGGTAGTATTTCTTCTTTCAGCCTCTGGTCTTCATGCCGATCTAGCTATAAATAAAACTTTTTACGAGTGCTTCCTATATACTGTGCTAAACACTCTGTGCAAATGATCTCAGGTAAGCCACACCACAACCCTGTGTGGTAAATAATATTTTCCCAGAAAAAAAGTGGAAGGGTATGCAACTTGTGTAAGATCCCATGGCTGGTGAGCAGTAGAACCAGGATTTCAACCCAGGACTTTTGGGTTCCAACCCTGGACTCTTAATCCACTCTTGCATTTTATGTCTAAGGACATGGAGTGCAGCCTCGAAGCAGGAACGATTGGGGACTATTTGGGAAACCTGGGAATGCACTAGAATACAAAGCAATTTTGCAGCTGCCCCGTTTGGCTTGTAAAGTGGGGGACAGTGACCCAGGGAACATGTTTTGCTCTGCTGTGCAAGAACAGGTGGTCAGAGCAGACCACGCTGTGTGGGGTAGTCACAGCTCCCCGAGGTGTTTAGTGTCGGCTGTCCACCTTCAAGAAGGACACTGGAAAACTGAGGCATAGCTGATGGAAGGTGAGCAGCCCTGAACCGGATTCATATGAGGATTGTTAAGGAGGAAGGGGTGTTTAAGTTAAAAGTTTTCAGATATTTGAAGAATACAGGTATTCTGTGTCCTTAGCAGAGTTAAATTCATGGGACAGAAACTTTAGGGAGGTAGTTTTCAATTCGTCATGAAGTTCCTTTTTACTGTGAGTTGCGTAGATGAAAGAATTGATGACCATCAGAGTTCACAAGTCCCCATCCCTGGCAGTATTCAGGCAGAGGCTGTATGATAATGATGCCCGTGTTAAGAAACTACGCCCTTCCTTCCTGACATCCCTACCTGCATGTCCTGAGTTCTGTTTTGTATCCAGCTGCCACTCCACGTGATTCTTGTGTTAGTATTAATTGCCAAATAAGTCAGTAGTTTAAGGAGCAAAGTTTCTCAATAGGCATTTAAAGATCATGAGATCTCAGGGTGCCTGGGTGGCTCAGTTGGTTGAGCATCTGACTTTTGGTTTTGGCTTAAGTCATGATCACAGGGTTGTGGGTTAGAGCCCCGTGTCAGGCTCTGCACTGAGCATGGAGCCTGTCCGAGATTCTCTCTCTCTTTTTCTTACCTTCTGACCCTCTCTCCCACTTGTTCTCTCTCTCTCTCTTTCTCTAAAATAAAATTAAAAAATCATAAGATCTCTAAATGTTAAGCAGTAGAGGAACAGATTAAATTATGCTATATTCAAATGATGGAACCATATACAAATATTAGAGAGAATGAAGGCAGGTTGAAAGATATCCATCACACTGAGTAAAAGCAAGTTGCTGTATATTATGATCCCACGTCTCATTTCAATTAAAACAAATTTTTTAACATTTATTTATTTTTGAGAGACAGAGCAAGACAGGACATGAGAGGAGGAGGGGCAGGGGAAGGGGGGACACAGAATCCAAAGCAGGCTCCAGGCTTTGAACTGTCAGCACAGAGCCTGATGTGGGGCTCAAACTCATGGACCGCGAGATCATGACTGAGCCGAAGTCAGACTGCTGAAGTTGGATGCTTAACCGACTAAGCCACCCAGGCGCCCCTCATTTAAATTACAAAAAAAAATCAAAACGCTCTTTCTTTTTCTCACTCCCTCTTCAGCTCTGGAATGATAGTTACCAAAATGTAGTTGTGGTCTGGTCACGGTGACCTTGACCCTCTCAGTAATCATCCAGATTATTGGGGAGCGTGAAGGAAACTTTAAAATTTTACGTCTTTGTGTGTTGTGTTTTTTGAAACAGCCCTAGTATTTGGGTATTTAAAAACTGTAAAAGGAAACAGCTTCAAGACCCAAAGGTGTGACATAGTTGTGCAAGATGACAGGTGATGTGGTGGTTACTTTGTGGCTCTCCCAGGCATGAAGCCAATAGGGTTGCCGAGGAAGGTGTCAGAAGAGGAGGAAGATGGAGCTGTTATGCACTTGGAGTCCTGAGTATCTTGGCAGATGGGCCTACTTTTGACAGGAAGGAGGAAACTCGAAATAGAGGTTGATTCACAATGTGACTTCTTCTTGGGCCATGTTAAGATGAGAGCAGGATTTCAAAATTGAAGTGTTTGGAAGGGAAAGTGGTCAGAGCTGGGAAGTTGGAGTTTGGAGATCGCTGGCATCTGGGGGCAGATGAAGCCAGGAAAAGGTGTGAACTTGGGGGCAGTGAAGAGGGGGTGAACTGAGACCACAGAGACTCGTTTGCCCTGGTGAGTGACCCTGCTGAGCACCAGGCATGAGGGGGAGCCAGGAGGGTACAGACTGGAAAAGGTCATTTAGACTAGTAGCTTGGAAATGGGGGAGAGGTGGGGGAGGGTGTTACAGGGGCCCAAGGTGGGAGGAAATGGATGTCTGTGTAGACCCCGCATGAGAGAAATCTGGGGACTTTGAAGAGGAGAGACAAGAGACAATGGCAGGAAGGACTAAGGGGAGTTTGGTTTTTTTTTAAGACGGTAGGGAGTTGTCCATGTTTGAAGACAGCAGTGAAGTCGAAACCTGGGGAGAAGAAGCTGACAGATGGAGAGTGGATTAAATGTGGGAAGGGATGAGGTCAAACACCTGGTCAGCTGAGGACACCGAGAGAAGGTCCACTCTCCACGCAGGAGGTGGGAATGGGCTCGACTCGCTTCGATGTGGAGATATGAAGAAGGCGGGGCACTCCTGCTGAATAGCCTTGGCTCTGGTTTTTGGGTGAAAATGTGGAAACTAACTTATCCGTATTTATTGCTCAGAAAGAGTGAAGTGGATGGGAGCTTGGAAGGGTTGGGATGGGGCTCAGTGTGTTTGAAAGACACATCTTAAGGGCCTACAGCAGCCTGCGGTGGTTCAAAGTGTCTGGTTTACAGCATTTATTCCCACCCAGCAGTCACCATCACAATCATCTGGGCAGCTTTTGAAGCCCAGGGATGCCTGGGTCCCACTCTTGATCTTTCAGAGTCAGAATTTCCTAGGACATCCTAGTCTAAGACTCAGGAATTTAAAAGATTCCTACCATTCAAGAGCTGGCTGGGATATGGTGGCGGCCTTTAGGAGGATGCATGACTTTCCAGAGCATAAATAGTCTGAGTATTGTGTGAAGGTTTATCTCAACATTGGTTCCTGAGGGACTTGTGAAGTTTTGCTCACTTGGGAATTTCAGTCTCCCCTGGTGATCGGGCAACTTGCTATTTCTCAGGCAGAGCTGGCCTTCGAATGTGCGGATATGTGTGTGTTTACTGTTCTTAGCCTACGGTATCTTGTTCCAACTTAACTCCAAGGCATATCTGAGTACCCCTGAGTCTCTTCTGGGTGTTCCTCAGGTTCACAGGGTGGCCTCTTACTCACACTCCATATGGTGTTCCCATTTTACTTTTAAATGTAAGAAGAAAACCAGTGTTCTGTTAAATGTCTTCCTTCCTTGACATGACCAATGGAAATGATTCTGTTTCTGCTTATTCTTTCATATTAGTGAATCCAGGAGTCTCATTCTTAGCGATGTGACTCTCTTCTCTACGTTGCTGAATCTCTTCTGGTTTTGTACATTACTTTAGATTTGTAAAAATAAGAATTTGGAACTGTTTCCACAGGAAAGATGAGAAAAAGATGGGGTGCTCTGCAGGACCCCAGAGCAGAAACTCAGCCTGGAGAACACTGCCCGTTAAGTGTGTGTCAAGGAGCCATTGGGCCATGTGTGAAAAATACGTTATGTATAATTTTGTTATGGAATTTTCAGAATTACCCTAACAGTGATCTTATTCTCATTCTCATTTGGTAGACACGATCTAGGCTCATTGAGATTAGATCAGTTGCCCAAGGACACCCAGCTAGCTAGTGGCAGAACTGATCGTCTCATACCAATGTCCATGCACTTTCCACGGTGGCACGCTTACTGCTTTGTTCATGTCTTCAGAATTAGTAAGATGTGCCCATGATAAGAAGGCTAGTTTTTTTAATTAAATGGTTATTGCAAATGTACTTGCTGGTGTTTAAACATTCCAGACAGCCTAGGAATCCTGTCTTATGTCCTTGGAGTTCTTTACGGTTAAGATCTGAAATGAGCAAATTGTGATGGCCAAAGATGTTTCAGAGGAATAAACATAGGTTATTTTTATCCCAAAGATGTTTAAGTTTGAAGTCAGTGTTTCCAAACAACTTGGTAAATAGTTTTATAAGCATGTTTACAGGCTGTGAGGTTTTGCTTAAAGCTGTATGGCTTCTCATTTGCTTTCCATGTTTCGAAGTGTGGAACTCGTTCATTAACTAGAAATCGATCATTGGGAATAACTCCAGTCTCTGTGGGTTTTCTTCTGAATTTCTGGTTAGTTTATTTACTTTCAGAAGTTGATTGCTTTTTTCTCAGGTGGTTTTCTTAAGTCCCATACCAGGGTAGAGTTTAAACCCCTTTACATTGTCTGAGATGGACCTTTGATAGAATATTCCTGTTTGTGCTCCTTCTTCAAGGGCTGTGGCAGGGCACTACCTCAAAGCCATGGCAGTTTAGGCTGTCGTCTTTGAGTCCTGATTCAGGCCAGTGGCCAGCCAGGGAAGAACCTGTGCAGTAAACTTACTCCAAACGCCAAGGTCTTATCTTCCTACGCTGTCCCAGTACAGCCTGCTGCCCTCTCTCTCTTCCCTCCTCCCTTCCTCCCGTCCTCACTTACTCCCTTCCTCCTTTCCTGTCCTGTCCTGCGCTTTCCTCCTTCTTAGCCCCTCTTTCTGTTTCTCATTCCCTCAGCCTGGGTCTTAGGGATGGTGATGAAAATCAGGACACATGGGTTTTTAAGTGCTTAGGGCTGTAGACTGAGAACAGTGGGAATGGTAGACCAGAAGCACCACTGAAGATGGACTACCTGCTTGTGCACTAAGGAGAGCAGTATGGAGATTTCTCAAAATACTAGAAACAGAATTACCCTGTGACCCAGCAATCCCTTGTCAAAGTGTATACACAGAGGAAAGGAAATCATTAACTTGAAGAGATCTGCACCCCCATGTTCATTGCAGCATTGTTCATAATAGCCAAGACATGGAAACAACCAACCTAGGTGTCCATTGATGGATGAATGGATAAAGATTGTAGATTATATATAGATTATGTATATATTCTACTGTAAAGTTACATACAGTAGAATATTATCCAAAAAGGAAAGGAAATCCTGCCATTTGTGACAACACAGATGAACATTGAAGACACTCTGCTAGAGGAGATGAGTCAGACAGACAAATACCATATGGTCTCACTTATGTGTAAATCTAGAAAAGCTGATTATGTCTGTAATCACATGGAAAAGCTATTGACTCTTGTTCCAGAGGCAGGAAGGGGTGTAGTGAAGATGGAGTACCTGTGGGTGCTGAAGCTTCCAGCAAATTCCAGCCCTCTCACCCCCTTTTCTTTCCTTCCAGTCACTTACTGATGTGAAGCAGTAGGTGAAGGCGGGGAGTCAGGACAGAATTGGGGTGCACTGTCTGGGATGCCTTGGGCAGGTTACCAGTCTTCATGAGTTGGGCACTGTCCTAGGTGCTAGGCTTACAGAGGTAAGTAAAGCTTATTCTTTGCCTGTAGGGAACTCAAACTTAGCCAGAATATAGGCACACAAGCAGATAATTATAGACACAGAGGGGCTGTTTATCCGTCTAGGGATTAAGGCTCAGCCATCAGCCTTGGCTAAGTGCCTGGGGTCTTGCTTTCCAGGGGGGAGTTGCCTTTTCTGCTTTTCTGCCAACATGGGCTTCCAACCCTGGGTTGCCACCAGCTATTCTCTGTCTACTTCTTGTGGATGGCTTCACTATAGACGGTGTCCCAGCCACCTGTTCTGCAAGATGACCATCTGCAAGATGACCAGGGGTTCTGTGATCATCAGACCCGGCTTTTGCTGGCCAGGCTGGACTTTTCTGTCAGCACCAGCACCTGAACATGCTCTCACCGGTGGCGGCGGTCTTGATGTTAGGTGGGGCCTCTTCCTGCGTATCTTGCTGTGAGTTACTGGCTAGAGACCCCCCTTGCGGTCCTAAAGTACCTTTCAATTTTAGGAGAAGTGATGTCAAAGGTTTTGGAGCCGGGTGGCAAGCCTTCTGGGGAGCAGCAATAACTTGGTGGAGTCACAGCTCTACAGGGTCTTGTTCTTAGCTTTGCTAGTTGGTCTAGAACCTTGATTTTTGTTGGGGTATTTACATGTGATGGGACTCAGGAATGGACACCAACCAAACAGAATACCTTTTTATCCATTCACTGTGACTAATACAAGTGATAGGCAGGGTAGAAATCCTGATGTTGGGTAGTCATTCTATTTACATCCCATGTAGGAGACTTTCCCTGCAAATTGCAAGTATAATCAGAAGTAAAGGGAGTCAGCTGGGTGGGTGTCATGATCATGGTGATTGAGCCATGCTGGTCAGATGGACCCGCTGCATCATACAGCTGTACCTGGGTCACCTGGTTGTGGTACTCGTTCACCCATAGCATACTCATGTACTCAAAAAAATTTTTTTTTCTTTTTCTTTTGTTATTTAATAGAATCCTTACAGACCTCCCCTTTCTGTAAACACATTATCTTTTCTGGGTAGGTCATTACCATGGATTAAATTATGGTTTATTTTAGTTACATTCCAGCCTCAAGGACAGGGCTGCCTGCCAGATACCTTGAGTAAGAGAGTAACAAAGGGGAGCAGAGGACAGGGAGTTCTCTTTGGCTGTAGTTATAGCCTCACCTCTCTAGAGAGGAGCAAATGATAAGGTCACGGGACTTTCAACCACTGAACAGTGCTGTATGTCAACTTCTTTCAGTAAATGTCATACTGGTCCTTTCCATTGTGTTTTCCGAGTTTTCCCTCCATCAGTGATGACTTCTCCATTATGTTCCAAAGTTATAATAACCGTGTGGATGTGAGGGTTCCATTTTCACCCCTTCCTATGGACTGTGGATCAGCTGAGAAATTCTCACAGGTCTCAGCTAGGGTGCTGGATATCAGCTTTGATACTGGGAAAGCTATACTGGAGATGTCAGTATGGCCCTGGGGCTAACGAGGAGCTCCTGCAAACCCGGATTGAGCTGATCTATCCCAGTGGCAGGTTGAGCAGCTGCAGGGGAGGGAGGGACGCATGGTGGGGGGCTTGTCCTATGGTGGGGAGAGGCATGGGAGACTGAGCAGCTTTTGGGGCGTCATCTAAGGAGAGAGTCGAGACACTGAAGGCACTGCTCCCTCCCTTCTAGGAAGCAAGGGTCCCCCCAATGTCAATCATACCCTCCCTTGGGCAGACTGAGTGAGAGGAGGAGAAAACAGAGACGGTTTCTGCCCAGTGTCCTAGCAAAGAGAAGTCTTTGATTATGTGTGGGCCCAGGAGGAAACGTTATTAGCCTGTAAAGGTTTGAATAAACCTTTGGTTTGAGTAAATACTCAAACTCTCTTAGCAACCCTAGAGGTAGACTGATATTACTACCATTTTATGACTTAGGAATTTGAGTAATTTGTTCAGGGTCAACAAGGTCTGTGTAGGAGAGCAGGGACTTAAACCCACGTCCCCCTGACTCAAAGCCCAGGCCATATCCTATCACACCAGCTTCCCTATGAGAAGTTGTGTGTGCTGCTATCCCTTCCTTAAATTCACTGTAGCTGTAAAATAATCTCTTAGGAATCTGAAGCATGAGATGGTAAATATATGCACCTGTACCGTTTAATTGTGGAGATGGTAAATATATGCACCTGTACCGTTTAATTGTGCTCTACATGCAATGTCCACTTAGCATGACTGCTTCTTTAACATCTCACTCCCGTGCAGATGTGAGCTCTCTTTGATGCTCATGTGGTTTGTGTCTCACCTCTGTGAGCATCAGCAGTGCCTCTTGCTTGAGTGGTCTGTGGACTCACTTCACTCCTTTCTCAAGAAGGCAGGGGCCAGGGCACTTGCTGTTTTTCTACAGAGTGTAGCATGTAACACAATGCCTGAACCCACACAGCCTTTGTGGGATTATTTGTTCAATTGAACAAATGTCTGCATTCACTTTAGCTTGCAAGAGGGGAGGACTAGCTGGAGAGAGAAGATCAGAAAGAGAAAGTAGAATAAAGTGGGGCAGGAAGAAGGAGAGGACAGAAAGGAGGTGATAGAAAATACATTTTATTTATATATTTATTGTTTTTTATTTTAGAGACAGAGAGAGAGCAAGTGGAGGAGAGGGGCAGAGGGAGAGGGAGAGAGGATCTCAAGCAAACTCCAAACTCAGCATGCAACCCGATGTGGGGGTTGATCCCATGACCCTGGTATCATGGTCTGAGCCAGAATCAAGAGTCGGATGCTCAACTGACTGAGCCAAGGTACCCCAAGAGAATAAATTTTAAAAAGGAGAAGATGAAAGGAGAGGTTGCCTGGTGGGCATTTGACACGGGCCAGGATGTTGTACTTCCTCCACCTGAGATGGTCCTTCCCCTTTTGGGAGGCTCTGACAACCCTGTCTTTGGTGGTTCTTGAGGAGGGCGTCACCACAGCAGTGGCCAGCGTGGCCTCTATTGTTGCCAGAGTGACACTCATAATTCATCCATAGCAGCTACCCAGATGGGAAGTGCCCTCAGCAGGCAAGTACTTTGGCAACTGACAAGTAGGCAAGGTTAAATCCACCTGGTTTCTATTTTTAGCATGCTGTTAGCACTGCCTAAGCTGATTGGCCCATGGTAACCATTTGCTACTTTATTCTCTTTTAATTGTAGTTCTCATTAAACTCAGTTTGGGCTGCATCAAACTTTAATTCTTTAAGTTCTAGATATTTTATTCTTTTTGGTGTACCTGTAAGTGGGATTGTTTTCTTAATTTCTCTTTCTGCTGTTTCATTATTAGTGTGTAGGAATGCTACAGATGTCTGTAGGTTGACTTTATATCTTATGATTTTACTGAATTCATTTATCAATTCTGGTAGTTTTTTGGTGGAGTCTTTAGGGTTTTCTATATATAATGGTATGTCATCTGCAAATAGTGACAGTTTTATGTCTTCCTTACCAGTTTGGGTGCCTTTTATTTCTTTTTGTTGTCTGACTGCTATGGTTAGGACTTCCAATACTATGTTGAGTAAATGTGGCAAGATTAGACATACTTGTCTTGTTCGTGATGCCAGAGGAAAGACTCACAGTGTTTCACTGTTGGGTATGATGTTCACTGTGGGTTTTTCACGTACAGTTTTTATTATGTTGAGATATGTTCCCTCTAAACCTACTTTGTTGAGGGTTTTTATCATGAATGGTATTGGACTTAGTCAAATGCAGTTTCCGAATCTATTGGAGTGATTGTAGGACTTTTATTTTTCCCTTATTGGTGTGATGTATCACATTGATTGTTTTGCAGATATTAAACCACCCTTGTATCCTGGGAACAAATTTCACTTGACCATGGTGTGTGGTTTTTTAAAATGTATTGTTGGATTTGGTTTCCTAGTATCTTGTTGAGGATTTTTGCATCTCTATTTATGAGAGAGATTGTTCTGTAGTTCTCTCTCTCTCACTCTCTCTTATTTATTTTTGGTGGTGTCTTTGTCTAGTTTTGGTATCAGGGTAATGCATTGGCCTCATAAAATGAATTTGGGAGTTTTCTTTCCTCTTGTATTTTGTGGAACAGTTTGAGAAGAGTAAGTATTAACTCTTCTTTAAATGTTTAGTAAAATATACCTGTGAAACTGTTTGGTCCTGGACTTTTGTATTTGGGGAGTTTTTTTGATTACTGATTCAATTTCATGGCTGGTAATTGGTTCAAATTTTCTATTCTTCTTGCTTTAGTTGTGGTAGGTTCTATGTTTCTAGGAATTTATCCATTTCTTCTAAGTTGTCCAATTTGTTGACATATAGATTTTCATAATATTCTGTTACAATTGTTTGTACTTGTGTGGTGTTGGTTGTTATTTCTTCTCTTTCATTAGTGATTTTATTTGAGTCCTCTGTTGTGTGTGCACCGGCTCGCTCTCTCTCTCTCTCTCTCCCTCCCTCCCTCCCTTTTGATGAGTCTGGATAGAGATTTATCAATTTTGTTGTTCTTTTCAAAGAACCATCTCCAGGTTTCATCAATCTATTTGTTTTTTTAGTTTATCATTCATTTCTGCTCTCATCTTTACTTTTTCCTTGCTTTTGCTGGGCTTGGTTTTGTTTATTCTTTTTGTAGCTCCTTTAGGTGTAAGGTTGTTTATTTGAGATTTTACTTGGTTCTTTTTTTTTTTTTTAATGTTTTATTTATTTCTAGGAGAGAGAGAGAGACAGCGTGAGCAGGGGAGGGTCAGAGAGAGAGGGAGTCACAGACTGAAACAGGCTCCAGGCTCTGAGCTGGCAGTCAGCACAGAGCCCGACGCAGGGCCCGAACCCACGAACCGCGAGATCATGACCTAAGCGAAAGTCGGACGCTTAACCGACTAAGCCACCCAGGTGCCCCAGGTTTTACTTGGTTCTTGAGGTAGGCCTGTATTGCTATAAACTTCCTTCTTAGAACCACTTTTGATGCATCCCAAAGATTTTGGACTGTGTTTTGATTTTCATTTGATTTCTTCTTTGATTTCTTGGTTGATCTATTCATTGCTTAGTAGCGTATTATTTAACCTCCATGTATTTGTGCTCTTCCCAGATTTTTTCTTGGGATTGATTTCTAGTTTCATAGCATTATGGGTAGAAAAGATACATAGGAATAAGCCAAAGAGGTGAAAGACTTCTACTCTGAAAACTGTAAAACACTAATGTAAAAAATCCAAGATGATGCAAAGAAATGGAAAGATATTCCATGTTCATAGGTTGGAAGAACAAATATTGTTAAAATGTCTATACTACTCAAAGCAGTCTACACATTTAATGGAATCCCTATCAAAATACATTCGGATTTTGCATCTCTATTTATGAGAGATATTGTTCTGTAGTTCTCTCTCTCTCTCTCATTTATTTTTGGACCAAACAGTTTCACAGGTATATTTTACTAAACATTTAAAGAAGAGTTAATACTTACTCTTCTCAAACTGTTCCACAAAATACAAGAGGAAAGAAAACTCCCAAATTCATTTTATGAGGCCAATGCATTACCCTGATACCAAAACTAGACAAAGACACCACCAAAAATAAATAAGAGAGAGAGAGAACTACAGAACAATCTCTCTCATAAATAGAGATGCAAAAATCCTCAACAAGATACTAGGAAACCAAATCCAACAATACATTTTAAAGAGCTAGAACAAGCAATCCTAAAATTTGTGTGGAACTACAAAAGACCTCGAATAGCCAAAGCAATCCTGAAAAAGAAAAACACAACCAGAGATATCACAATTCTAGATTTCAAGTTGTATTACGAAATGGTAGTAAAAACAGTATGGTACTGTCATAAAAATGGACACATAAATTAATAGAATAATTATTTTTCTATAATATTTTAAGATTCTATAATATATATTCTATAATAGAATATATTCTATATATTAGAATATATATATAGTATATATATAGATTTCTATATATATATAGTATATATATAGTATAGTATATATATAGATTCTATATATATATATAGAATTCTATATAATATATATTCTATATAATAGAATAATTATTATTCTAAATAATAAATTAATTATTCTATTAATTTATGTGACTGGGTGGCTCAGTCAATTGAGCATCTCACTCTTGATTTCAGCTCAGGTAATGATCCCACAGTTGTGGGATTGTATGTTGGGCTCCACAGAGTGTATAGTCTACTTCAGATTCTCTCTCCCCTTGCCCTTCTCAGCTTGCTCTCTCTAAAAAAAACAAAAAAAAAGTGACATATATGTAATGGAATATTATTTAGCTGTAAAAAAGAATGAAATCTTGTCATTTGCAACATGGATGGACCTAGAGAGTATGATGCTAAGTGAAATATGTCAGTCAGAGCAATCACACCCTATGATTTCACTCTTCTGTAGAATTTAAGAAACAAAACAAATGAGCAAAGAAAAAAAAAGAGAGACAAACCAAGAAACACACTCTTAACTCTAGAGAACAGACTGGTGGCTACCAGAGGGGAGGTGAAGGAGAGGAGGTAAAGGAGGGGATGGTGAAATAGGGGAGGGGTATTAAAGGATACACTTATCATGATGAAAAACAACCATCACCACAACAAAAAACAAAAACAAAAACACCATCGTTTGCAAAGCCACCAGGGATTTGGGCACTTTTGAGCATTAGCTTCCCATTCTCCTGGGTGGTGCTACACCAATAAATTACCTTTCTTCACTGCAAAAAAAAAAAAAAAAAAAAAAAGGTTCTAATGAAGCCTTTCGATACCTCTAATTTGAAAACATTTTACAAGTTTACATAAGAGATGCCATGTATTACATGAAATTTTCATTAAATTCACTCGTCTGTGGGTATACTCTGTGTTTTGAAATAGAAAAAAAAAATGCCCCAAATAATTGGTATTTGTTAAATGGTAGAAGGAGGAGTGGGTGCCATATTTCAAGGCCCGAAATTCACAACATGTTTAGGGCAGTTCAGAGTGGGATTTTGTTGGCAGAATCACCAAGTACAGACAACTCTTGAGTTTAGTTAGCAAAAAAGTTAGAGCAGCAGGTTCTGTGATGGTGGCAGAGTGGGGTGTACACAGTCCACAGCCAGTGGTGGTTATTGGAGCCAGAAAAGGTTCGTGAGCTGCCCCGGAGGTCTGTCTGGCGTATCTCAGATGATGGAAGTGAACAAAGATGGAAAATTGCAGGGCCGTGTGGGGAATGATGGACAGGAGATCTGGGGAGACCCAGGGTAGTTGGACGTGGTTGAGAGAGGACTATGAGGGAAAACTGAAGCGGTTTGGAGAACATCAGTTGACCTCAGAGGTTTGTTGAAAGAACCCAAGGAGTGTGTTTTCTGAACAATGCAGAGGTCAGGTTAAGGCTCCTCTGTTCAAGGAGGACAGTCTACTAGCAGAGGTGATCTGTCTACAGATACATTGGATACAACACATGCTGTGATGAGTGGAATTGGCCAGCATAAGCCAATTGCATTAGCTGCCAGAGGGAGGGGGAGATTCAGTGTTTGCCTCTCCCCACTTCTTTGAGGGAATATATGTATATTCTTGGCAAGTCCCTTTTACCAACCGGGAACCCAGTACAGTTTGGTGAGCTAACCTGGAGGAAGGGTGGCTGGTGGGATAACCTTGCACCATCCAATACCATTTATGAATTTCCCATGTGGAAATTCTGTCTGTGTGGTCACCAGTGACTTCACATGAAGCGAATCAGTTAATCATTAGCTGGCAGACGCCATTCCACCTGCTGTCTTAGGCTAAGTCACTTGATTGCAGCCAAAGCATTAGAACGCTTATAAGAATTTCTGAATTAGAAAGGAACTCATGGATCATCAATATGACCTCCTGACGGCACCAGTTAGAAACCTTATTAGGGTCTCAGGGATGACAGGAATTGTCTGATGTCCCACAGGTAACAGACGTTGGCTGCAGTGCACGATGAACTTGTCACAGTTAGTGTCCGGTTCCGGGTTGGAGAATGGATAGCCTTGACCTGATTCCAGGTGCACTTGGAAGTGCCATCACCTCGAAAATAACTATTAATTTTTAAATACTGCTTTCCCAGAATTCTGCGATGCTCTTCCAACACTGGCATGTTTTTGTGGCATTGGCTACTTCATAAGGTTTGCAGTGATGGACTCTTCATAGTCGTAGGTAGCCAGAGCAAGCCCAGCCTTTGCCCTAGAGGGGAATGGTGGTGTTTGGGGTGGCCTAGAAGTCTACCCATTGAGTAAGCAAGTCGTGACTGTGTGCGTTACGTACAGATTTTAGGAACTTCCCCGTTTCATTATGTGTAGGTACCCTTCGGTCTCCTCTTCCCCATAGAATTTATATCCTTGGTAACTCGTAGCAACAGGCAGTAACTTCTGCCTTATAGTGTGGAATGGTGCAATTCACATGTAAAACAGAACAGAAAAACCACAACAGGTGAAAGGAAGTTGCATCTCTGCTTAATAGGGTTGCAAAATGAGTAGATTTCTTTTTTAAAGTTTATGCCATTGCAAAAACAAAATTATATCTTCTATAGGAGTGAGAGGTTATGCATAAAACTCAAAGGACGTTTCCCTCCATATTGAGATAGAATTCTTTTTTTTTTTTTTTGAGATAGAATTCTTTAAAAATTTTTTTAATGTTTATTTTTGAGAGAGAACAAGAGTGTGAGAGGCGGAGAGGCAAAGAGAGAAGGAGACACAGAAACTGAAGCAGGCTGCAGGCTCTGAGCTGTCAGCACAGAGCCCGATGTGGGGCTCGAACCCATGAACTGTGAGATCATGACCTGAGCTGAAGTTGGACGCTAACTGACTGAGCCCCCCAGGCGCCCCAGTGTGTTACCATTTTTTTTTTTTATTTTTTTATTTCTAGGAGAGAGAGAGAGAGACAGCGTGAGCAGGGGAGGGTCAGAGTGAGAGGGAGTCACAGACTGAAACAGGCTCCAGGCTCCGAGCTGTCAGTCAGCACAGAGCCTGACGCGGGGCTCGAACCCACGAACCGCGAGATCATGACCTGAGCGAAAGTCGGATGCTTAACCGGCTAAGCCACCCAGGCGCCCCAGTGTGTTACCATTTTTAAAGGTTCCTTCAAACCTTGTATTTTATGTGAAACATGTAAACCTTTACAGAAAACTTGACAGTTACTATTATTCCTGCTTTCCATCTGAGTTCATAGAGGCCCCAGAAAGTGGCTGGCTCAAGGTTATTGGGGGCATCCAGGCAGCCTTTGGAGCTTGGCCTGCGGGATGAGGAAGACAGTGGCTTCACCTCTGCCTGGCCTACGCTGTGTTTGCGTAGGACTGTCCCTTGGGCATTGAGAAGAGGTCGGTGGAATGGTAAGAACACCAGGGTAGAATTGTCTTTGCTTTTCAACTCTAGAGAAAAGAAATCAGTCTTCCAATCAATAAAGCCTGAGTATAATTTTGCCCCTACCCAAATAGCATGTGACTTACCGTAAAGCAAAGAAGGGAGAGGAACTAGCTGAGATCACCCTTTGGGCATACCAGTTGTGGGCGCCACTGAGCGATACCCGTTGCAGCTCAGTAACCCCACTGTCTCCCTCAGATTTATTTCAGATTTCTGCTTTATGTATTTTCCCCTTCATTCTTTCTACAGAGATTACATACTTTTTATGTGCCAGGCAGTGTACTGGGTGCCAGGGATCCAAAGAATAACAAGGCAGTAGGATTCGGTCCACGAGACCTTCACATTTCTATTGGAAAAACAGTTAGATTTTTATCAAGAGTCTTTTTTTTTTTTTTAAATGCTTTATTTATTTCTAGGAGAGAGAGAGAGAGACAGCGTGAGCAGGGGAGGGTCAGAGAGAGAGGGAGACACAGACTCTGAAAAAGGCTCCAGGCTCAGAGCTGGCAGTCAGCACAGAGCCCGACGCGGGGCTCGAACCCACGAACCGCGAGATCATGACCCGAGCGAAAGTCGGACGCTTAACCAACTACGCCACCCGGGCGCCCCAGATTTTTATCAAGAGTCTTAATTGTGCTGTCGATTCTGATATCTTACCTGAGTTCTCTAGTGGTGGTATAAGAAGCAACTGTTACCATATCCTTTTTGTCTTTTCCCTTCTTATTTATTTGCCTTCCCCAACATTTTTGACTTTATCATTCCTCTGTATTTTAAACCCAGGATTTCCTAACTATTTACCGACACTGTCTAACTCTGCATGTCATACTCAGACTTCAACAGTTGTCTGATCTCTGGTCTGTCTCTTCCTAAGTCAAACAGAATTTTAAGTCTCTTTTGTGTCCTCCTGTTTGTGAACGGCCAAATGTATTTTGACTCTATTTCAGATATTTTCCAAAATCAGTCATTAATTATTTCTGTTTGCATTAAGTCATGGTATATTTTAAGAACCTGTTTCAATGTCTGTGGTTATTTTATGGAATGTTAAGATTTGATTTTAGATTAATTTTCAGAAGTATTTTTATTTGGCAGGAGCCAAGGTCTAGAAAATTCTAGTTTCCTATACTCAGAGACTCTAAAGTTCCAATTTTGTGTGACATGGGGAGGAATGGGCCTTTCCTTCAGAGTCCCTCTGAGGAAGTTAAACCATGTTCATATATTTCTGCCATGTTTGCCTCCCTCCATGTTTTTTATGTATTTTTTTATGTTGAAATGTTCATTTAATACACTACTGATGATCTGTGTGCATATATCAAGGTTATATATGTGCATTTTACACTTAGGTGTTTATAGGACTTTTTATTGTCATTTGCTTTTGCCTTTTTTTGGAACTGAAACTTAAGCACAGAGGGCGCTTGTTAACTAAGATTTGGAAAGATGAAAAGGCTGACTTCACATTCTGTTTGGTAGTAAGAGCAAAAGTTGAGAAAGCACGGCTGTAGACATTTCTTTGATTTTTGTAGGTAGAATAGCTATCCTCAGGAATCACTTTTTCATAGTGGTTGGTATCATGGCATGTTTATCATCTTCTCTTTTGTTTTTCTCCTGTTAAAGAATGTAAAAGTTTCCTGCTCTCGGTGATGCTGCTGGGTTTGGATTAACAGGTTTAACTATATTGTTTCCCATTCCATTTGGGGATGGAAATTAGATTTGGGAGAGACCATGGGGTTTGAATTGTATTAATTACATCTAATTACATCTAAATTCCATTGCACATGGAATAACTTTGATAATTAAGAACTAACACTTGGAACTCAAAGAACCACACTTCTTGAAGTCATCCATGTCTCGAAAACAGTCTGTTCTTAATCTGAAAATGCCTTCCAGTAAACATTTTCTGAATGCCTAGCAGAGGTCTGAAACTATGTTTCTTATAGAATAAAGAGTAAACCTAGTCTCCAGAGCTTCTCTTAACCTCTTCTCTGCCCTGCCTTTCACTATCTACTGTTTCCTATTCTAACATGCTGACTGACCACTTACCCCCTTGCCTCTGAGCATACCATTCATTCATTCTTTCATTCATTCACCGCACTATAGAGAACCTAATATATAGCAGGCACTATGCATACATTGATCAAAAGGATAAATGTGGCCTCTGCCTTCTTGAAGCTGTTGGTCCAGTAAGATCATTAGAACAGAGCATGAGGAGTGATGTGATTGCAGAAGCTGAAGGTGTCGTGGGAGCAACAGAAGGGAAGGCATTCTGGAGGAGGTGACCTCTAAGCTGAGATCAGAAGGACTCAGGAGGAAGGGCAAGGTCAGAGGCAGAGAGATTAGTAAATGGCTGTTGAAGTTGTCCAGGTGAAATGAGTTGTAGCCTGAATTAAGGTGGATGTGGAGAGAGGGACGAATGGATTAAAGATAGATTGGGGGGGGGCACCTGGGTGACTCGGTTGAGCGTCTGACTTCGGCTCAGGTCATGACCTCATGGTTTGTGGGTTCGAGCCCCGCATCGGGATCTGTGCTGACAGCTAGCTCAGATAGCTCAGAGCCTGGAGCCTGCTTCAGATTCTGTATCTCCCTCTCTCTGACCCTCCCCTGTTCATGCTGTCTCTCTCTCTCAGAAATAAAATGAAAAAAAAAAACATAGATTTAGGGGGCACACGGGTGGCTCAGTCAGTTGGATGTCAGACTTTGGCTCAGGTTGTGATCTTGCAGTTTGTGAGTTTGAGCCCCGCGTCAGGCTCTGTGCTGACAGCTCAGAGCCTGGAGCCTGCTTTGGATTCTGTGTCTCCCTCTCTCTGCCCCTCCCCTGCTCATGCTCTGTCTCTCAATATAAATAAAAGTTTAAAAAAATTTAAAAAGATAGATTTAGGAGGTAGAATTAATACAGTGAGGAGATTGATTCTGTTTGGGGGGCATGTAAGAGAGAGGTGCAGTTCTCTCATTTCTGGTCTGAACAGTGGGTGGTTGAAGGGTCCCACCCTTAGATCAGAGACCTAGCAAGAGGAGTTGATGGAGAGGGAAGATGATGAGCTCTGTTAGGAGCTCCCAGAAATTTAGGTGTCTATGGCTTATCTAAGCAGGATTCCAGTAGGCATGGGGGTGTATGTCTGGGAATTCAGGGGGGACATCCGGGCTGGAGAAGAAGATTTGGAAGTCATCAGCCTGTACTGGAGGCACAGGAGTGAGAGAGGCCCCTTGGCATAGAATGTGGCATGAGAAGAAAAGCTGGCCTGGAATGGCCCCCAGAAGGGCACCATTTTAGTCAGAATGGGCAACAGAGGAGCAGCTCTCAGAGGAAGGAGGTAAGGAGTGGTCAGAAAGGTACAGACAACTGAGAGAATGTGGTGTCAGGGCGTCAGGAAGAAAGAGCATAGAGGGGCGCCTGGGTGGCTTAGTCAGTTGAGCTGCCTCCTTGGCTCAGGTCATGATCTTGTGGTTGGTGTGTTTGAGCCTTGAGTCTGGCTCTGTGCTGACAGCTCAGAGCCTGGAGCCTGCTTCGGATTCTGTCTCCCTCTCTCTCTAACCCTCCCCAGTTTGTACTCTGTCTCTCTCTCTCTCAAAAATAAATAAACTTAAAAAAATAAAAATAAATAAATTAAATTAAAAATAAATTTAAAAAAGAAGACCATGGAGTAAAGTACAGTGCCAGATGAACTCCAGGCAGACAAAGACTGGATATGGCTCCTTGGCCTTGACAAACAAGGACGTGGTGGTGACTTGGGCAAGCAGTTGTGGAATGTTAGGGATATGCCGTGGTTTGTGGCAGGAAGGGGGAGTTACAAAAGGAAGATGATTTTAGGGATTCTTTGGAATTTAATTTTTAAAATAAAATCCTACCCCCCCTTTACTTCTACGAATATATAGATGGAAGAATTAATAGACACCAAAAAGAAGCTTGCCTACTACTTAAAAAACATTTTTTAACCTATAGCTGGCCATTTGTGTCCTACCTTTGAAAACTCTATATAGTTTGCTGTTGAGTAGGCTAAGGTGGTGGTGTTTTTTAAAATAGGATGCATGATTTCTTTGACACTTAGTCCACATTGGAGTTTCCCTTTTGTTACAAACACGTATTCTAGAGAAGACGGTTACATAACAGGCGCTGAAAATAGTTTCGTTCCTTAGGGACCAGGCAAAATCACAGATTTTCCTCTTATCATGGTCCCGTGTTATACAAGGGCAACCAGCCCTTGGGGTTCTCTCCACTCTTGGAATTGTGATATCTGTGTTTTATCCCAACTGGCCACACAAGGTCTCTGTTTTATAAAAGCCAAGTGTTGAGGTCTTTTATTTTCAGTGTAAACTAAATAAAAAAAATTCTGTTGTACGACTTTGGAGAATTTCATAACACAGTCAGATAATTGGTCACACCCTAGGGTATTGCATAAGAAAATATAGTCCTGGTTCTGCGTTTTCCATTGTCCCCATAGATCTCGCTCAAAGTAGCATCTTAAATAGCAAGTAGTATTATGGGTGACAGCAAAGTGTTCATGTCTACGAAAGGCATCTTCTTTGGAGTGGTAAAGTTTTTACTTAAGCCCACCAGGAAAGAAGTTGTTCAAGTCAGATTTTTGTGTGTGTGTAGGAGGCAACATAGGTTGTTGGGGAGAGAAGCACGTTGGGAATCTGTTTCCTTCTCTCTCGTTAAATAACCTTATTTAACCTTTCCACTTTGCCCACTGGGAAATCACTGATGCTATTTGTACTTGCTGCCTCCTTAGTGATGTGAAACAACCAAATGCAGCGAGTGCATGTATGCGCGTGCGCATGTGGGTATAGTTACTTTTTTATAAGACAGGTGACACTGTGGTATCCTATGGTTAATTCATGCTCCATGCTGATTGGGCGTCTGTTTCTTACTTAATTCTATTTCAAATGTGTATGCCTAAGAGTTTTAATATAAATAATGAGGTTTGAAAAAAAGGTTAGAAAAAAAATGAATGTGGCCTCTTGAAAGCACAGTCACAAACTCATATCTCATTTGGGAAAGAAGATGGACTAATTGTGCTTTTCATCTAGGAAAGGTCTTTGACTAGATGGGAGCGTATGATGCATTTTGTAGGCCATCAGTGATTTTTTTGGGGGGATGTTTCATCATTTATATGCTTTCTACTAAAGGATGTGTAGAGAAATTGGTCAACTATAATTAGTACATTTGAGCTTTTCTCCTTGCTGTTGTATTCAGAAAACAGCTTGATGGAAAAGAAAAAAGAGAGATAATATCTAGCACGCATTGAGCATTTCATACTGGACGGGCAGTGTGCTAATCACTTTACATCTTTTAACTCATTTAATTCTCTGACAGTAGCTGTATTATCATCTCCTCATTTTATGGAAGAATTTGAGACACAGGTTGAGTAACTTGGCTAAGGTGGTCCAGGTAGAGGTTAGCGATGGGGTGGGATCTGTCTCCAGCAGTCTGACCTCACAGCTTGTGCTCTCCCTAACTCTGTTCTGGCTCTTGTCATTATGGATTAAATCTGCATGCTTAATTCATCTGTATAACTCTCCCTTTTTATAGTAAATACTTAAAAATGTTAATCTATTGGCCAATGAAGTCATTGGCCAAAGAATAATAAATGAAAAGGTGCTCAACTAGTATTTAGGAAAATGTAAATTGAATTACTACAATTCCAATGTTTTACCACCTGATTGAAAAAATTTTAAACAGATTGACAGTGTTCAATGCTGGCAAGGGTGAGAGGTGAAGGACACATACACATATATGATGGTGGGAGTAAAACATTGCTTCAACTTTTAGAGAAAGTACCTGGTCATATTTATTAAAATTTTAAATAAACATGCCACTTGTCTGAACTCCTGGGAGGTTATCCATAAAATACTCCGTATATAAAGATATATGTACAAGGACTTTTTTTATGGCACTATTTCCTGTGCCCCCCCCCCGCAACATCCCTGGAAACCACTTGGAAGTTAGAAAATGCTTGAGGAAATTATGTCACTTACATACTGTTGAAATTTGGGAAAGCTTAAGAAGACCCTTTTCTTCCCTCCTGGATGTGGACCAACTTGGAAAGAAGACCCAAGAGACAGCCAGAAGGAGATCAAAATATTATCTTTATCAATGGTAAATCTGATTGACCAGAACAGATTCCCTGTCTCTTTACCCTTGACTGACTTACCCACCCAATCACTGGTAGCGCAGCCATACAAGACTGCCGGGGAAGGACGAGGCAGGGAGCATAGAGCAGGAAGGCTCTTTCTAAATACAAACCTGTCCCCAAGGAGAGACGTCCCAGAAGGCCTCAACTAGCCATGTTCTGTGTCTCTTCTCAAATTCAGCAGGTGGCTAAGTCATTCCTCTTCCCCAGGGGAGGAGGGAGTGAGCCGGTCAGGGTGAAGACCTTTCATATTTTCCCTCTGAGGGAATGGGGTGGAAATTATCTTACTTCTGTGGAAATCATTCTGTGGAAATCATCTTATTTCTATGGAAATCATTCTATGGGAAATAGAAAACATTCCCCATTCCAACTCATATTATGGAATATCATGCAGCTCTGAAAAGTACATACTGGCTCAATGTGAATGGACTTGGAAAGGTGTCGACGGTGCTTTGTGAAGTGAAACATTGAATTACAGAGTAATTTTTATGCCATGATTGTATTAAACAAAGGGAGAAACCAATGTGTATGGGCATGTTTTATAAGCATAGAAAAAAGTATTAAAAATGGATTCTGGTTTTCAAAGAATGGTTGGTGTGTGTAGAACCTTGGGGATGGGGGGACTGTGAGCTTCTCTCACTTTATCACTCAGATCTTTCAGTTGTTAAAGTGAGCATTTATTAATATTTATAGGAGAATAAAATTAGATGAAAAAGAACCGCCATGACTTCTTTCAATTGACTTCATTCAGGTGTAGTTTTGCTAGATGCCTGGAAGAAGAATATGAACCTCTTTTGACGTGTTTCATTTAGTCCTCACACTACAGGATAATAGTTTGATTTGTTTGGATGACTTTTATCCATTATGTATGAATCAGTTGGTTTTCCTGGTCATTTTTAAACCTTCTGAGAAGGTACAGGGCGCTGGACCTTTTGAGTAGCTCTTTTGCCAGCTGACAGAGCTCTTCTGTGATGGGGTGGTGAGTGTCAGGAGCCAAAACGTACCTAGAGTTAGTCAGCAAGCGTGTATGTCAATGACATGTCAATAAAGATGTCATAGGCTACATTGGGCGTGGGGTTCTGAATCTATTAACAAGGCAGAAGCAGAGCTGTCCATAGAGTTGGGAACCTCCAGCCATAGTCCCCCATCTCTTCCCCCCATGAGCCAGTTTCCTTACCAACAAAATGAGCAGCTTGTTCCATATAATTGGTAATAGCCTAAGAGTCTCTTGTCTATTTTATGCCTGATTTAAAATCTTTAATTACTCTAAAATACACTTATTTTTATTTAAAAAAAACTTTTTGAAATGCTTATTTTTGAGAGAGAGTGCGAGCTGGGGAGGGGTAGAGAGAGAGGGAGACACAGAATCTAAAGCAGGCTCCAGGCTGACTGCTCCAGGCTGCCAGCACAGAGCCCAACATGGAGCTCGAACTCTTGAACCATAAGATTATGACCTGAGCTGAAGTCAGACGCTTAACTGACTGAGCCACCCAGGTGCCCCTAAAGTACACTGACTAAACTGACTGTTACCTCCCAGTGAGCAATACAATAGGTTGAAGCTGTGATTCTCAGACCCGGACTACACATTAGAATCAGCCAGGGACCTTAAAAAAAAAATCAAATGACTGGCCTTCCCCCACTCCAATCCCCCCAGCTCAGAGTGGGGCCTTAGAATCAGTCCTTTTTAGTTTTGGTTTTTTGAAATGGCTCCCTGGTTGATTCCAGTCTTTAGTGTTGAGAGTCACAGACTTCAGAGGGTCTTGGGCCCTAATTGCTAGTGGGCAGCACAGCATCAAGTGGTCTGTATAGCAGTCCATTAGCTGATGGGACAGCTTGTAGCTCACCTAATGCACCGATACTTTCACCTCTTGTTTAGTGCCCATCACAGTCTTGTGAAGTAGATGTTGTTATTATGTCATTAACCTTGTGAGTGGTGGGAGACTTTTAGTGGAGGTTACTTTTCGCTGTGGAATCCAACTGAGAGAAGGCAACTGCAAGCCCAGCTGGGTGGATTTGGGTCATGTGAAAAATAACACAAACACACACGTGTACATATAAGCACATATAGATTATATATTGAATATATGTTGTACATGTACAGTACTCCCCCCATCCCCCATACCTGCTTCTGGTGATGATCTTTATCTGCCTGTATCCAGGCCCTGGTCAAGATTATAAAACCATAACCAAAATCAATAATCAAAAACCTCCCCACAAATAAAAGTCTGGGACCAGATGGTTTCACTGGTGAATTAATAACAGTTCTTAAATTCTTCCAAAAAACAGAAAGGGGAGAACACTTCCAAACTCATGTTATGAGGCCAGCGTTACCCTGAAACCAAAACCCGACACGGACACCACAAGGAAAGAAAATTATAGGCCAGTATCCTTGGTGAACAGAGATGCAAACATCTTCAACAAATATGAGCAAACCAAATTCAACAATATGATAAAAGTCAGACACCGTGATCATGTAAGATTCATCCCAGGGATGCAGGGATGGTTCAACATCTGCAAACCAAGATGATACTCCACATTAACAAAATGAAGGATAAAAATCATATGGCCGTCTTGATACATGCAGAAGAAGTATTCGACAAAATCCAATAATCATTTTTTAAATTTTTTAAATGTTTTATTTATTTCTGAGAGAGAGAGACAGTGTGAGTAGGGGAGGGTCAGAGAGAGAGGGAGATCTAGAATCTGAAGCAGACTCCAGTCTCTGAGCTAGCTGTCAGCACAGAGCCCGATATGGGGCTTAAACTCATGAACCGTGAGATCATGACCTGAGCTGAAGTTGGACGCTTAACCGACTGAGCCACCCAGGTGCCCCCACCATTTCTGATATAATTGACAAAGTGGGTATAGAGGGAACATTTCTCAGAATAATAAAGGCTGTATATAATGAGACCACAGCTAATGCCATATTCAATGGTGAAGATGTAAAAGCTTTCCCTCCTAAGTCAGAACAAGGCAAGGGGGTACCGACTCTCACTAATTTCATTCAACATAGTTCTGGAAGTCCTAGCTAAAACAGTTAGGCAAGAAAAAGATATAAAGGCATCAGAACCGGAAAGAATGAAGTAAAACTGTCTCTATTTGCAGATGACATGATATCATATATAGAAAACCCTAAAGACAGCACCAATAAACTGTTAGAACTAGTACATGAATTCAGTAAGTTGCAAGATGTGAAATCAGTGTACAAAAATCAGTTGTGTTACTATACACTAAAAATGAGCTATCATAAAGGTAAATTAAAATAATTCATTTATAATTACATAAAAATAAAATATTAGGAATAAATTTCACCAAAGAGGTGAAAGACCTGCACATGGAAAACTGTAAGACACTGATGAAAAAGATAGAAGAGGAGACAAGTAAATGGAAAGATATTCCATGCTCATGGATTAGAAAAAAGGAATATTGTTAAAATGTCCATACTACCCAAAGCAGTCTGCACAATTAGTGCAATCCCTATCAAAATTCCAGTGGCATTTTCCACGGAAATAGAACAAACAGTCGTAAAGTTTGTACAGAGCCACCAAAGACTCTGAATGGCCAAAGCAATCTTGAGAAAGAAGAATGAAACTTGAGGCATCATGCTTCCTGATTTCAAAGTATATTGCAAAGCTGTAGTAATCAAAAGCCACTGTTGTATTGGCATAAAACAGACAGAACAGTGGGACAGACTACAGAGCCCAGAAATAAACACTTGCGTATATGGTCAATTAACTTAGAACAAAGGGGCCAGAAGTATATTATGGGGAAAGGACAATCTTTTCAATAGATGTTGGGAGGAAATTGGACAGCCACGTGCAAAAGGATGAAACTTGACCACTATCTTTCACCCTACACAAAAATTTTAACTCAAAATGGATTAAAGACTTGACTATAAGATCTGAAACCATAAAACTCCTGGAAGAAAACAGGTAGTTAGCTCCTTGACATAGGTCTAGGCAATGATCTTTTGGATTTGGGACCCAAAGCAAAGGCAAGAAAAGCAGAAATAAAGTTAGAACTATATCAAATTAAGAAGCTGCACAACAAAATGAAGAGACAGAGTATGGGGTAGAAGATACTTACAGATCACAAATCTAACAAGGGATTAGTATCCCAAATATATAAAGAACTCCTACAACTCAATAGCAAAAAACAATCTGATTAAAAATTGGGCAGGGGAACTGAAATAAGTGATTTTCCCAAAGAAGACATACAGATGGCCAACATGAAAACATGTTCGACATCACTGATTATCAGGGAAATGCAAATCAGAAGCACAACAAGATGTCCCCTCACCCCTGTCAGAATGGCTAGAATCCAAAAGACAAGAAATAGTGTTGGCAAGGCTGTGGAGACAAGGGCACCCTTGTGCCCTACTGGTAACAATGTAAACTGGTGCAAACACCAGGGAAAACAGTATGCAGCTTCCTCGAAAAATTAGAAATAGAACTACCGTATAATCTAGCAATTCCACTTCTGGGTATTTATCCAAAACAAATGAAAACTCTTAACTTGAAAAGATATGTGCACCCCTATATTCATGGTAGCAGCATTTTCCATTGCCAACACATAGAAGGAACCTCAGTGTCCACTGATGGCTGAATACATGAAGAAAGTTGGGGGGGGGGCACCTGGGTGGCTCAGTTAGTTAAGCATTTGACTCTTAAGTTTTGGCTCAGGTCATGATTTCATGGTTTGTGAGTTTGAGCCCTGCATTGGGTTCTGTGTTGACAGTGTGGAGCCTGCTTGGGATTCTGTCTCTCTCCCTCTGTCTCTGCCCCTCCCCTGCTTTGTCTCTCTTAAAAATAAATAAATGTAAAAAAAAAGAAAAGAAATGTGTGTGTGTTTGTACGCGCGTGTGTGCACGTGTACGTGCATGTGCAGTGGAATATTATTTGACCATAAAAAAGGAAAATAGGGGCACCTGGGTGGCTTAGTCAGTTGGGCGTCTGACTTTGGTTGAGGTCACGATCTCACATTTCATGGGTTCGAGCCCTACGTCGGGCTCTGTGCTGACATCATGGAGCCTACTTGGGATTCTCTCTCTCTCCCACCCTCTTTCTGCCCCTCTCCCACTCACGCTTTCTCTCTCTCAAACTAAATTAGTAAACTTAAGAAAAAAAGGAAAATTGCCATTTGTGTCAATATGAATGGACTTTGAGGGTATTATGCTAAATGAAATCAGATGCGATCTCACTTACATGTGGAATCTAAGAAACCCCCAGAACTCACAGATACAGAGAACAGATTGTTGGTTGCCAGAGGTGGGGGCTGGGGCTTGGGCATAATGTGTGTAGGGTGTCAAAAGGTACAAACTTCCAGTTATAAAATAAATAAGTCATGGGGATGTAATATGCAGCATGGTGACTGTAGTTAACAGTACTGTATTAATGTATTTGAAAGTTGCTAAAAGATAGGTCTTAGAAGTTCTTATGACCAAAAGGGGTGCCAGGATGGCTCAGTCAGTTAAATGTCTCACTCTTGATTGCAGTTCAGGTTCTGATCTCCTAGTTCATGGGTTTGAGCCCCACATCGGGCTCTACTCTGACAGTGCAGTGCCTGCTTGAGATTCCCTCTGCCCCTCTCTCTGCCCCTGTTCAGATTCTCTCTCCTTCTCTCTCTGCCTCTCCCCTGCTTGCTCTCTCTCTCTCTCTCTCTCAAAATAAACTTAAAAGGTATCACCAAAAAAGTGTGTAATTATGTGTGGTGATGGGTGTTAACTGGACTTACTGTAGTCATTTCATAATATATACAGATGTCATTTTTTATACCCAAAACTAATATGTAATATGTCAATTATATCTTAATAAGAAAAAACAAGAGATGATAAAGTTGTTCCAAACTTTGCACTTCTTGTGCAGTGGTGCTTTCTCCTGCCCTGAGTGTCCCTTCCTCCCCCTGGCAGTCTGGGGCTCCTCCCTCAGAGCTCACCCTGGCATGGCCCTCTCTGACCTGCATCCTGGTATACGTCCATCCAGCATCCAAGGCTGGTCAAGAATTGCAGGCAGGCGCACTGGACCAGAGTCAGGACTCCTTAGTTCTCATCCCAGCTCCGACACTCCGTGGCTGTGTGACCCAGTCCAGGTCATTGACAATCTCTGGTCTCAGCCTTTCCTCACCTGGAAGATGAGATGTTGGAATTACAGGTGAAGGTTTGATTAAATGAATCATCTGTGGTTGGCTAAGCAGATGGGCTTTGGAAGCAGAATCCAGGAATTTAAATTCTAGTGTTGTCACTTACTAGGTATGTGATGTTTGGGGAAATTTCTGAACCTATCTGTGACTTAATTTTCTCTTTTATAAAATGAATGTCCCAAAGAGCCTCAGAGAGTTGTGAATGTTCAAGAAGTTACTCAGAAGGACCTAGCCTGCAGTGTAGTACACATTCTGCTGCTAGTCATTATTGTGTTGTTACTGTTGTCATTTTTAAAAAAATAAATGTTTACTTATTTTTGAAAGAGAGAGAGAGAGTGCAAGTGTTAAGGGGGCCAGAGAAAGGGGAACAGAGGATCTGAAGTAGGCTCTGTCCTGACAGCAGAGAGCCCAATGTGGGGCTTGAACCCATAAACTGCAAGATCATGACCTGAGCCAAAGTTGGATGCTTAACCGACTGAGCCACCCAGGAGCCCCTTTGTTGTCACTTTCAACCGGCTAACGATGGAGTTAGGTATGGTAGGGAGTTCACACCTCCAGAGGACATGGGTGGGCGTTCGTGGACAGAGTTTTCAGGACTCCTCAAGTGGTCCCAAGTTCTAGTCAGTCTTCCCTGCCTCCTTGGCCAAGGATTAGATGATTTGCCGGGTGGGAGGCAAGCTGGAGGCAGGTCCTTATAAAACATGTCACCCATGTATTTTAAGATTTTACTCTGCCATGGCTAAATGGACAGCATAAATATTTTTTGCTCTTGTATCCCCTGGAATTCATTTTTAAAGGGTTTTCATTCTAAATCATAACTAACACATGATATGATATTTACAGCATAGGGTAGGCCACAAGTCTTTCTAAGCAATCTAAACTAACCAATACAGGATTTTCCCCCTGAGAATTAATAGGAGGGGTATCTCGCTCCAGAGGGACTGGATGATGTCCTCTGAACTGAGGGAAGGAAGCTTCTGATGTGCGTATACAAACTCCAGAGAGAAGGTCTGGGTAAGCCTCAGAGAACAGTTGCTGGACAGAAGTTTGGGCCCAGCAGCCTGATCCAGGTCCCGCCTCCCCATCCTACAAGATTAAGATCTTAAGAGACAATCCTAGGCAATGTCTGAACATCTCTAAATTTTTTTTTAATGTTTTATTCATTTATGACAGATAGAGACAGACAGAGACAGAGTGTGAGCAGGGGAGGGGCAGAGAGAGGAGACACAGAATCTGAAGCAGGCTTGAGGCTCTGAGCTGTCAGCACAGAGCCCGATGTGTGGCTTGAACCCACAAGCCATGAGATCATGACCTTCACCTTGTGTCTAAGATTCCTCAGCAGGACATTGAGGCTCGCTAAGACTAAAACAAGGTAATGGATGTGAAACATATAGAGTAACAGCCAAGGTTTGTTGAGCTCAGTAAATGTACATTCCCAATAAATCCGTATTGTTATTACTTAAAACTTGTATGTTATGGGGCACCTGGATGGCTCAGTTGGTTAAGTGTCCGACTTCAGCTCAGGTCATGATCTCCTGGTCTGTGGGTTTGAGCCCCGTGTTGGACTCTGTGCTGACAGCTCAGAGTCTGGAGCCTGCTTCGGATTCTGTGTCTCCCTCTCTCTCGGCCCCTCTCTTGTTCGTGCTCCATCTATCTCTCTCAAAAATAAATAAACATTAAAAAAAAATTTTTTTTTTTAAAAGCAGTTCTTGTTGACATTCCAGGGAGGTTGGGACAAAAGTGTAACAAAGCTCTCTTTGAAAACTCAAAGTAGCTGAAGAGTGTGGCAACAAACATCTTTTGTTCTGGGGTACAGAAGGGAATTGGATTTCTCGTAGTCTCCCCCCACCACTTTTATTCGTAGGAGGCAATGCAGAAGAGCACTGTTTGTGGAGGAGGGAATGGCTCGCCTTTAAATAAGGAATTGTTTAATTAGATTGGTTTTGTCTGGGAACATATAAGGCAGTGTTGCTGAGAGAAACATTCCAGGCCTGGACAGTCGCCTGCACCTCATTGGTGAGCCACTGTCATGGAGGAAATAATTTTGGACTGTTAATATTTGCTGTTTGTTAAAAATAGACTGCTCACATCTCTTCATTAGGAGGAAGGCAGTGCTTTCTTGCTCCTGGCAAAGTTCATTTCTTGTTGCAAGAATATGAAGACCGCGGAACAGAGATCCCTAAATAAATCTTTCCAGCAACACATCACAGCAGAGGGATTGGAGACCTACGTTTGAACACAGCAGCACGCTTTGACCCTGCTTTGGTGACATAAGGAGTCAAAGCTGTTGGCATGTGTTTTATTTCCTGGTCGTGACTTTGAAATCTTGCAAGAGCTGTGGAACTCCAGCTCTTGTTGAATGTGAGGTATGCCAGGCTTTGTCCTGAGAGTCTGCTCAAAACCGCTGTGCTCCGCTGTTTCCTTGGGCATAGGCCCCACACAACACTCTAGTGGTGGACAGGACATTGTTGCATATCACAGATGAAAGTGTGGCTTTCTTTTCTGCTCGGGAGGGGGTCCGTCAGCCCCAAAGTCAAGACATCCACGCATGTTCCTTCTAAATGTGAAGGGTTTATTCAAGAGCATCATGGTGCATATTTTTATTCTCCTTGGCTGTCCACACTGTTACCCTTGACATTTTACCGCCTGTAAAACATGTTTTTCTTTAAGAGGAAACTTTTTACAGGTTAATTTTTTTTTTTTTTAATTTATGGCTAACTCCTTCCTAAATGTTAGCTATAGCAGGTGATAATACATTCAACCTTGTGGCTAGAGTGGGTAGAATTATTAAATACAGAATATTTTGGGTTTCTTAGGTTGCCTTGATTGTGTGTGTGTGTGTGTGTGTATCAGAAATTCTACGTGAAATTTACAACTACAAACTGTAAGCAAATTTTTTGCAGAAAATTTGCTCAGATTCCTGTCACTCTGACAAAACCACCAAATTCCATTTTCCATGTTATGTTTGCCTGTTTCTTTAATGCCACTGTTGTGTTTTTTAACACAGTTATAGGCATAGATACAATTTTATTTATTTTTTATTTTATTATTATTTTTAAAATGTTTATTTTTGTTTTTTTGAGAGAGGGATGGGGGGAGAGAGAGAGAGACAGACAGACAGAAACAGGGACAGAGCATGAGCCAGGGAGGGGCAGAGAGAGGGAGACACAGAATCTGAAGCAGGCTCCACGCTCTGAGCTGTCAGCACAGAGCACGAAGCAGGGCTTGAACTCATGAACCATGAGATCGTGACGTGAGCCGAAGTTGGGCCCTTAACCAACTGAGCCACCCAGCCACCTCACAATTTTATATTCTGTGTTTTTAAATTAGTTAAATTCTTTTCATTTGATTATAGGTACTTGATAATGCTCATTTTTAGATGTTTTAAAAGATGTTTATTTATTTATTTAGAGAGAGAGAGAACAGGGGAGCGGCAGAGAGAGAGAATCCCAAGAGACTAGGCACTGTCAATGCAGAGCCCAATGCAGGGCTTGAACCCACAAACCGTGACATCACAATCCAAGCCTAAGACGAGAGTCAAACACTTAACCAACTGAGCCACACAGGCAACCCACTAATACTGCCCTATTGCATAGGTTTACCATTAATTAGTATCCTTGTCCTATGTTTAGGTAGATCTTACGTCATTCTGTCTTGTAAATATGCCTTAACATTTTTTTTTAGCATTCTGCTTTTTTGTCATCCAATGAATAGATTTCCAGGAATTGGTTGGAAATATGGCTTATGGCAAACACCACCACAGTCCTTTCAAAAGAGATTATAATCCAGGGAGCATCCTTGACTTCCTTCATGTGTTAACTAATGTCTTTACTAATTGTTGAACTTTTAGGTTCCTTCCTCTTCTAGAAACAACACTGAGCTAAGTAGTTTTTTGTGCACATCTCTAATCATCGTGATAATGATGGGTCGAAAACTTATAGCCAGAGAAAATGTGCAAAAACTGTAACTTTTCAGTTTCTCCCTATTAAACTTAATTTCGCTTTCAAGCTACATTGCCAGTTATAGGCTGCTTCCTTCCTGTTTAAGGCTGGTTATGTTCAAAGTTATTCTCCCTCTATGGCTGGGAATCAGGTAAGGCCTGAGGGGTCTACAGACCTTTGTAGCCTCGGTGAGGGCCTGGGGTCCCTGTGCTGTTGGGGCCTTGCTGGCCTTTGCTTGAGTGGAACTTCTCCGTGTGGCCTTCGGCATCAGGCTCTCGCTGCAGCTCTCTCTGCTGTCCCCTGCGGCACCCTCCGTGGCTCCTGGTGCTGCTCTCTCGCCTGTCCGCTGCGGCACCCTCCGTGGCTCCTGGTGGCAGGTTCACACTCAACATTCTCCCGGACGCAACTGCAAGACCCTCTGAGGCCTCCCAGCTCTCTGCCGGCCTCTCTGCTGTTCTAGAGCCTGGGAGAGGGGCCTGAGGGATGGCCTGGGGTCCATCTATTTCATCAGCCTCTGGGCCTTCTGGAAGCAATCCTGGCTGTGTCCTGGGGCTGCATGCTGGGAAGCCAGACGGGCGATCTGCAGCGGTGACACCTGTGTCATCCCAACCGACTTCTCCAGGCGCCCATCACTTTCTGAGGCCCCACCGTCTCTGCTGTCACCCTCCCACCCCCACTATATCAGGCTGCTGGTCCTGCCCCACAGACCCTCCTTCAGTGCACTGTCCGGACCGTCTCTCTTCTTGGGCAGAAAAATAACCATTTCATCATTAAGAACTTTTCTCCCCTCCATGATTGTAGTAGACACTCAGTGCTTTAAATTCTTCCATTTTGCTCTTGATCTATATCAAGACAAGTTTTTAGAATTTTCAGAAGGAAAAAAAAAAGCCCTATCTTTCCTGCATTTGTAGACTGCTCTGACTTTTTCAGATTGAGCTCTGCTTTTAGTTTATAAAACCCCACTAGGGAGCTGGAAAACCCAGAGATTGGCTCTTTGTCATAAGCGGTATTGCCTCTCCCTGTGGAAGAAAGGACACATGGAAAATTCTGGCAGCTGCCGGAATGTTGGGTGGGAAAGGGAATCGGTACAAAGGCAGCAGGGAGGAGACTGGGGAAGCCAGTTCTTTTTTTTTTTTTTTCCCTTTCATAGTTTATTGTCAAGTTGGATTCCGTATAACACCCAGTGCTCCTCCCAACAAGTGCCCTACCCCATGCCCATCACCCCCCTTCCCCTACCTCCCTGTCAGCCCTCGGTTTGTTCTCAGTATTCAAGAGTCTCTCATGGTTTGCCTCCCTCCCTCTCCCCAACTATTTTTCCCCTTCTCCTCCCCCATGGTCCTGTGTTAAGTTTCTCCTAATCCTCCTATAAGTGGAAACGTATGGTATCTGTCTTTCTCTGCCTGACTTATTTCGCTCAGCATAACACCCTCAAGGTCCATCCATGTTGCTACACATGGCCAGATTCCATTCTTTCTCATTGCCATGGAGTATTCCATGGTATAGATAAACCACATCTTCTTGATCCATTCATCCGTTGATGGACACTTATGCTCTTTCCATGATTTGGCTATTGTTGAAAGTGCTGCTATGAGCATTGGGGTACATGTGCTCCTATGCCTCAGCACTCCTGTATCCTTGGATAAATCCTAGCAGTGCTATTGCTGGGTCATAGGGGAGTTTTCTTGTTAATTTTTTGAGGAACCTCCCCACTGTTTTCCAGAGAGGCTGCACCAGTTTACATTCCCACCAACAGTGTAGGAGGGTGCCTGTTTCTCCACATCTTCGCCAGCATGTAGAGTCTCCTGATTTGTTCATTTTAGCCACTCTGATCGGCATAAGGTGGTATTTCAGTGTGGTTTTGATCTGCATTTCCCTGATGATACGTGATGCTTAGCATCATTTCATGTGTCTGTTGGCCATCTGGATGTCCTCTTTGGAGAAGTGTCTGTTCATGTCTTCTGCCCATTTTGTCACTGGATTATTTGTTTTTTTGGGTGTGGAGTTTCGTGAGTTCTTATAAATTTTGGATACTAGCCCTTTATCTGATATGTCATTTGCAACTATCTTTTCCCATTCCATTGGTTGCCTATTAGTTTTATTGATTGTTTCCCTTGCTGTGCAGAAGCTTTTTATCTTGATGAGGTCCCAATAGTTCATTTTTGCTCTTGAGTCCCTTGCCTTTGTGGATGTGTCAAGTGAGAAATTGCTGCTATTAAGGTCAAGGAGGTTGTTTCCTGCTTTCTCCTCTAGGGTTTTGATAGTTTCCTGTCTCATATTCAGGTCCTTTATCCATTTTGAGTTTATTTTTGTGTATGGTGTGAGAAAATGATCTAGTTTCATTCTTCTGCAAGTTGCTGTCCAGCTCTCCCAGGACCATCTGTTAAAGAGACTGTCCTTTTTCCATTGGATACTCTTTCCCGCTTTGTCAAAGATTAGTTGGCCATACATTTGTGGGTCCAATTCTGAGTTCTCTATTCTGTTCCATTGGTCTATGTGTCTGTTTTTGTGCCAATACCATACTGTCTTGATGATGACAGCTTTGTAGTAGAGGCTAAAGTCTGGGATGGTGAGGCCTCCCGTTTTGGTTTTCTTCTTCAGTATTACTTTGGCTATTCGGGGTCTTTTGTGGTTCCATACAAATTTTTGGATAGTTTGTTCTAGTTTTGAGAAGAATGCTGGTGCAATTTTGATTGGGATTGCATTCAATGAGTAGATTGCTTTGAGTAGTAATGACATTTTAACAATAATTATTCTTCCGATCCATGAGCATGGAATCTTTTTCCATTTCTCTGTGTCTTCTTCAATTTCCTTCATAAGTTTTCATCATACATGATACTCTACATAGAAAACCCGACAGACTCCACCAGAAGCCTACTAGAACTCATTCATGAATTCAGCAAAGTTGCAGGGTAAAAAATCAACGTACAGAAATCAGTTGCATTTTTATAAGCCAGTAATGAAACAACAGAAAGAGAAATCAAGAAACTGATCCCATTCACAATTGCACAACAAAACACAAAATATGTAGGAATAAACCTAACCAAAGATATAAGGAAGCCAGTTCTTAATAGTTCAACAGCAGTTACTGTGTATGGAGTTATTCTGTGCACAATTTGCATGTTAACTGAGTAGATGTAGAATAATATTACTAGCAAGTGCTTATCAGTGCTGGGAGCTGTTTCAAGTAGTCTTATCTATTCTTCTGTCCCAACAACCCTGTGCATTGGTACCACTATTATTACGTCCATCACATGAGCTAAGAGTCCAAATGCAGCAAGCTTTTGTCACTCTTCAACCAGTAAGTGGTGGATCCTTTTGCAGCTGGGGGTCTGGGCTCTTTGTTGACAACACTAAGTCTGTTGCTGGTTGTGGGATAGGATCAATGACTTCATTTGAGGATTATTATTGAAGGAAGATCTTTTTTCTCTTGTTAATTGTTGTAATTTGATTCTCTTCTTAACAGCAGTTGGGTCATTTCCTAACAGGCTTTATTTCCCCCCCCACCCCCTGCTATTTGGGAAGACACGATCCGTTTATTGTTTTAGTTTGTTTCTGTACTTATATATATTACTTTATTAACTTAGCGTTTCTCCAGTTTGGATAAAGAGACCTTCTTGGTTTCAGCTGCTTGCAGTCATCAGAGTTTATTATCTGTATCATCCCAGGCTGATGATTTGCCCTCCAGAGTTGGGTGATTTGTAAAACTAGTTTATTATGGAAAAGTTCAAACATACACCAAAGTGGAGAAATTAGTAGAATGAACTTTCATGTGCCCAGCACTCAGTTTTCAACTCATGGCCAGTCTTCCATTTATACTATGATTTAATACCAGCTCTACTGATGTTCTGGGCCAGGAAATTCTTTGTTGGGGGAGGCTGTCCTCTGCCCTTTAGGACATTCTGTGGTCTTCCTGGCCTCTACCCACTAGATAGCAGTAGCATCCCCACACCGCCATTTCTGTTATGACAACCAAAAACGTCTCCTGGGAAGGGGGCAGATCATCCCCAGTTGAGAACCACTGATTTATACTCACTCCATTCTACCCATCCCTTCAAGGTTATTTGGAAGCAGATCCTATACATCAAATCAAAGCCACTTTGGGATGTATTTCTGAAAAACAATGCTTCTAATTTTGATGGCCCTATGGAGAGGGAAGGAGCCAGGATCTCATTCTGTTCCTGTATGAACTGTTGTCATGGCAGCATGCCACCGTTGGCACAGAAGTTGCAAATGCAAAGAAATTGGTGTCATGCTTTGGCCTATACTTTTTTAAAAAATTGTGATAAAATATGCAAAATATGAAATTTTCCATTTTAACCATTTTTAAGCACATAGTATAGTTCAGTGATATTAAGGACATGACATCGTTACACAATCATCGCCACTACCCATCTCCAGAACTCTTTTCATCTTGCAAAACTGAACCTCTGTATCCATTAAACAATAATCCCCTTCCCTCCACCCTTCAGTCTTTGGGAATCACTGTCCTCCTTTCGGTCTGTATGAAATTAACGACTGCATTCTAGGTACCTCGTTTAAGTGGAATCATAGAATAATTGTCCTCTTGTAACTGACTTATTCACTTCGCATAATGCCCTCCAGGTTCATCCAAGTTGTAGCATGTGTCTGAATCTCCCCCATTTGAAGGCTGAATAATATTCCATTGTATATATTTACATTTTTTTTTTACCCATTCATCCATTGATAGACACTTGGGGTGCTTCCGTCATTTTGGCTATTGTGAATAATACTGCTACAAACATGGATGGAGATATTTCTTCAAGACCCCTTTTTTTCAGTTCTTTTGGGCAAATACCCAAGAGTGAGATTGCTGGGTCGTGCATAATTATATTTTTAATTTTTTGAAGATCCACCATATTGTTTTCCACAGTGGGTGCACCATCATACATTCTTACCCAGCAGCATACAAGGGTTCTAATTTCTCCTCATTCTTTCCAGCGCTTATCATTATTTTAAAAATAATAGCCATTCTAATGCATGTGAAGAGGTGTCTAACTGTGGTTCAGCTGTGCCTTTTAAGATGTACATCTGGTAGTTGAAAAGCAATTCTGGTAGAAGCCTCCTTCGAGAACTAAGTGGTGCTGCTGTGTGTGTTTCCACTTTTGCCTTGGAACAGTTTGGCAAGGAACATCCATCCAGCCATCCGTGACTCACTCCCAGGGTGAGGATGAGGGTGTGGTTTTTGTCTGTGTGTAGGAGGAAGCTTTTAGTCCCTAAAGGTGTCACATTTAGGCATTAACCACTACCAGTTAGGGGAAAGGATTTGGGTTAGATTAGGATCAGAGACCATTAGAGACTAAGTCTCCCAATGCATACGTTTTGCACCCCACACCCCAAAAATAGCAACTGAAACCCAGAGCATATAAGTCTTCTTTCCTTGACTTGCTGGTGGTGACAGTATCTTCCCTGCAGTACCCAGTATCTGGCATATAGCATCAACCAGTAAATGTTTGTAGAATTAATCAATGAATTACCTCAGATCACCCAGCTGACACCCGAGAGTCAGAACTAGGGTGTTCAGTTGATTACACAAGAGATTATGATGGCTGAAAAATGGCAGATTGCTTCAGTGACCCAGTGCATCTTTCTTCCCTCTTTACCAATCACTAGGGTGACAAGATCAGATGTAGTTTCCCCACCGTGAGCCTTATTCATTCCTGGAAGTGTGTTGGAAAGCCCACCTTCGTTAAGACAAGCCAAGCTGATGAGACTGTCAGGAGGCTGAGGGTACCTCGGCCAGTTGAGTGACAACAGCCATTGAGCTTAAATCTGTTCCATCTCATCCCTGCCCCACGGCCTCCACAGTCTAATCTCCTTGTCCTTTATTTGTGCTTTTCTTCTTTATGAGAAAGCCTACTTCCTCCTGGGTGCCTCTGAGGATCTCTTTTGTTATACTTCTCAGTCAGGTGCTCTCCATCTTGCCTGAATATCAGAACCACCTGGAAGCCTCAGAAAGTCCTGATGTCTGTCAGGCCAGTCATGTCAGAATGGTTGGGGATAGGACCTAGGCAGCAGTATTTTTTTAATGTTTTTTTCAAATTTATTTTAAGAGAGAGAGAGGCAGAGGGAGAGAGAGAATCCCAAGCAGGCTCCATACTGACAGTGCAGAGCCTGAAGCAGGGCTCGAACTCACGAACTGAGAGATCATGACCTGCGCTGAAATTGGATGCTTAACTGAGCCACCCAGGTGCCCCAGACAGCAGTATTTTTAAAGTCCTTACCTGCTCCCCCACCTCAATTTTTACCTATTTCAATAGTCTTTTTCCCCTGATTATTAGCCTGAGTCTCATTGTTCCTTAACGATGAAACTTCTCATTATTTACTTTGGATCTAAAGAGGGTTGATGTAAGAGAATAATAATAATGTACTAAATTCACACTTTACAATTACTTGTAGGTTCAGAGTAGAAGGTCTGGAAGGCAGGCACTGTACTTACTTTCTCCTCTGTCCCAGGGCTTCTCAAAGTGACTGTGCCTCCCCATCTCTTGGGGAGCTGTTAAAACACAGACCGGTGGACCCACCTTGGGAAGGTTTAATTTAGTAAGTCTCAGGTGGAGCAGGAGAATTTGCATTTATTTTTTAAATTTTTAACGTTTTATTTATTTTTGAGAGAGAGACACACACAGAGTACAAGGGGGGAGGGGCAGAGAGAGATAGGGAAACACAGAATCCAAAGCAGGCTCCAGGCTCAGAGCTGTCAGCACAGAGTCAGACACAGGACTCACACCCACGAACCGTGAGATCATGACCTGAGCTGAATGAACTTGGATGCTTAACCAACTGAGCTGCCCAGGTGCCCTGAGAATTTGCATTTCTGATGGTTTTCCAGGTGATGCTGCTCCTGCTGGTCTGGGGACTGCACTTGAGAACTCCAGTCTACCCTTTGGATCATTCCTCACATACAGGGGTGCTCAGTAATTACTGGCAAACCTCAGGGAGCAGAACCAATTTCCCTGAGGGTGCTCTCCTTAGTGACTCTATTCCGCTGTGACAAGAGAATGAAAGAATGTGTGGTTGATCACCTACAGATGATCATTGAACTTCCAGTTGCCAATTCCTTTACATTTGAACTTGGCTAAGATGGTTATTTTTCTCTCCAGTGTGTGTCCGTGTGTGTGTGTGTGTGTGTGTGAGAGAGAGAGAGAGAGAGAGAGAGAGAGAGAGAGAGAGAGAGAGTTGGTGGTGGTGTATTTAAGCTACATAAAATGATAGGACCGCATCATGCAGGCTAGATCACAATTCACCTTCTGTCTGTCTTTGAGGTAGAAACTGAGGGCGGGCAGTAGCAGGGATAAGTGTTTGGAAATATCGGTGAAGAGTGATCTCCAGATAGAGGGGAAACTCAGCACAGTTTTTAAAAATGAAACTGAGGGGCGCCTGGGTGGCTTAGTCGGTTAAGCGTCCGACTTTCGCTTGGGTCATGATCTCGCGGTTCGTGGGTTCGAGCCCCGCGTCGGGCTCTGTGCTGACTGCCAGCTCGGAGCCTGGAGCCTGTTTCAGTCTGTGACTCCCTCTCTCTCTGACCCTCCCCTGCTCACGCTGTCTCTCTCTCTCTCTCCTAGAAATAAATAAAACATTTAAAAAAAAAAAAAGAAAAAAAAAAAAACGAAACCGAAAATTCTCTGAGTCTTCCTGTGATAGATCAGGGGCCCAGGGTCGTCTTGGTTTTTACTGGGAAAACAAAATGAGCACAGGTGGAGCTGATGTTGCTGCCTCCGTCCCTCCCCCCAGAACCCTCATAAATTTCACCACCAACAGCTACAGTTTTTTGTTGTGTGAGAAACTATGGAGGCTGAATTGGAGGCTCTCTTCAGGTGTTTATATCCTCCATCCCTTTTCCGTTAAGTGTCTTCTAAAAGCTAAGTTTTCATTTCAAATACTCTGAAAAGTTTGAACCGCTCTTTCTTTTGTAATTAATGGTTACATCACTTGATGTATTTTGATTTTGTGTGAAGTCGTTCTTTTGCAGGGGTATCGGGATTATTTTATATTTTCTTTCAGGTACAATATTTTTGAGAGACAGATGAATGAGATTTTTCCAAGGAAATTTGTTGCCTAATTTAAATAATGGGACAAGGTAGCACTGGAAGTGTTTCTGTTTGTGTGGGTGGATTTTTAGTGCCACTCCTTGAACTTGAACTGCGCTCTCATTCATTTGGCATTCATTTATTTTTATTTTAATTTTATTTTTTTAATTTGGTGTACATTTAAAATGAGAAAAACTGGAGTCAGACAGTTGATGATTTTGGAGAGAAGCATTTAGTTTCTTAGGTATTAAATGAGGGACGCGTCATGGATTTGATTCATTTGTGCCTCTTATAGAACACGTGCTTTATTTTAGGGTATAGCACTGGGGACGTGGCAGAAAGAGACCCAGCAAACTGACCTCATGGTCGCTGAGGCCCTTTCCATTAAGAAGCCCTCTGTGGGTGAGAAAGCTACCTTGGCTCGTCTTGAAAAATTGGAAACGAAATCTACCCCCGAAACCAAGAGCCCACTGTATACACTGTATGTTAGCTAATTTGACAATAAATTATATATAAGCATAAAAATTAACAAAAATAAATAAAAAATGAAAAAAATTGGGAACGAAACTGAGGTTGCTCACTTGTTACACCTGATGAGGGCCTGGTTACCTGGTCCGTCTCCTGAACCTTTTCGAAACAACACTCTGCTGAGGAGAAAGTCCAAGTCTCAGATGTACCCTGCTGTGGAAATCAGAACAGACGAGAGAGAATTCACACACAGGCAGAAGGGCAAATAAAGGTTTTGAGTCTCTCTCTCTCTCCCCTTTCCCTCCCACACAGGTGAATTTTGTAGCATGCCAGCTTTTTGCCTTGTTCGCTGCTTTCTGGTTCCGCATCTATTTGAGTCCTGGTAAAACCAGTCCTGATGTCCGACATGCATTTGCCACCATCTTTGGCATCTATTTTGTCATCTTTTGTTTTGGCTGGTGAGTATGAGCCTCAGACATTACAGTATTTACCGTTCGGGTGTGTTGAGGCAGTATTCTTGGCATTTCCCCAGCAGGAAATGAAATGTATATTTACTTCTATTGTAAAATGATGGAAATGTTCCAGGAATCTCCATGTATTGTAAGAACCAATAAGCTGACTATCCATTAGAAGTCAGTTCGGTGAATTTTTCTAGAAAGTGTGCTTCCACTGATGTTACCCTGGGTCATGTAAGTGGAATGCTGCAAGGTTTCATTTTCTAGATGAGGAACCTTCCCTGCCTGTAGTAGATACTGATGTTTTTCTTGCGTTACAGTAGTAATTGGTGTTAGTGCTGTGCATAAAGTAAAACAGGAGTTTTAGCGCTGATCTTAGGAAATGCGAGTCATTCCTCAACAGCGAGAGCCTATAGATGACTCTTTTCTCTAACAGGTAAGCAGGCCAAATGCCCCGGGAGTAGCACTTGTTGGGGAAAAAGCTTTAGGAACTAAGATTTCTTACAAGTACAACTTAAGGAGATTTGTGAATTTATTCAGGACACTATAATACTGCTGTTCATCCTTAAATAAAAATTTGAGAAAACCTGAAGAGTATGTTGAATCAGCTACCAGGGAAACATCTTGGTATCTTCAAAAGATAAGTTTTGGTCCTGGTGCTTTAAAATTAAAAAAAACAAAAGTTCTAATGAAAGAAGGAGCTCTTCTGGACTCTCCGTTGTATGCGTGCCAAAGTGTAAGCATTCCATTTATGGATTCCTGGTATTACCATCACCGCAAGTGGCACTCTGTCATGACTTCTTCCTGCCACTTCAAGATCTAGTACCTTAATTACACAGAGCAAAACTCCTTGATTTATTTTGTTGCTTAAACGTGAGTTGACAGACTGCGTGCTTTCTGGTGGGGGCAGAGGGGGAGCACTGTGTGGGTGGCCAGTGGGTGTGATCATTTGGAGGATACTCAATGCTCCTCCTCCTGTCTCCATGATGTCTTAAAGGTACTCCGTGCATCTTTTTGTGCTGGTGTTAATGTGCTACGGGATCATGGTCACTGCAAGTGTATCCAGTATTCACAGGTAAGATTCTGGGAGGGAGCCGTGCGAGCTGAGGTTTTTCCCATGACCACAAAATGTGCTTCCCGGGTAAAGGGGCGCTTTCCCCACGTCACAGTGGCGTATCCGGAGTTCTCTAACGAAAGGAGACATGGGGGCCCCTAGGTACTGGGAGTATTCAAAGGAAGCTTTGTGAAAATGTTGGCAGGCCCCTCGCGTCAGAAGAGAAACAGCTGGGAACCACCCAGATGGTCACTGAGGTGGAATACTGCTCAGCAAGCAAAAGGAATGAAAGATAATAACACACAGTGATAGGGATGAAGCTTCAAAATAAGTAGGCTGAAGGAAGGAAGCCACACACCATTCTCTTCTTGAAAATGCAGACTAACCTGGAGTGACAGAGATCAGATCAGCCGTTACCCGGGGTGGGGCGGCCCAGGGAGATGCGACAGGGATCCCAGTGGCAGGAAGATACTTGGCAGATGACGGATATGTCTGTTATCTTGAATTTGGCTGTGGCTTCCCAGGTGTGGACCTGTGTCACAACTTTGCATACTTCAAATATGCACACTACAGCTGTCAAGAGAGGAAGAAATAATCTTAATTGTGATATTTTGATTTAAAGGTAGAGAAGTCAATTCTGCCTTGAAGGCAATGTGCTTGGATAATTGATTCAGACACCTGGGTACCTGTTTTGTTAGCTTTGTGTGCATTTGCTGTGGTCTTTGCGAAACCCCAGTATCGATTCTTTCAGTAACACTGAAATGTGTGAAGACACACTTCACTGTTGTATCCACAGAGCCCAGAACAATATCTGGCACAAGTAAAGTCTCAATAAATATTTACGGAATGAATGACTGAATACCTTTGAAAAGACATTTGTCCTGTTATAACTTCTTTTCTGATGCCTTCCCTGAAAAAGGAGATGCCTTATTTTAGTTTCAGAAAGCTCTTTGATTTTTTTTTTTTTTAAGAGAGTGTGAGAGAGTTCATGTGCAAGTGGGGGAGGGGCAGAGGGAGAGAGAATCTTAAGCAGGTTCCATGCCCAGCATAGACCCCAGTGTAGAGGGCAACACAGGGCTCGATCTCATGAGCCTGAGATCATGATCTGAGCTGAAATCAAGAGTCTCTGATCCCTAGAGGCTCAACCGACTGAGCCACCCAGGCACCCTGAAAACTCTGATTTGTTAAGAAGACTGTTAGCATGATAGTTTTCCTTCTGAAAATCATTAAAATTTAACTTTTTAATATATAATCTGTAAATTACTTATAAATTTCCTGTTTTCAAGTGAAAAAATGTTTTCAGGGAAAATATTTTTGCATTCTTTAAAATTTTATTTTCACCCAACTTCATGTCCAAATGAACTATGAAAAATTGAATTATAATCCTCTCTCTTCTGAATGCTCTCCTTGAAAGGGATAGGGTCACTCCTTCAGAAGGGGGATAGGAAATCCATATTTCTGATTTGGTAAGAATGGGCTTTGGGACTGCTTCCTATTGTGACAAAATGCTGTTTTTAGTGGGAGGTGAAAATGTCTGGGGAAAACCCAAACTTGAGTTTGGAAGCTATTCAACAATTAGTAAGAATCGGGTGCATCTCTGTAGCACATTCTTAACTACCTCACACCTGGTGATTTGTCCACTCTCGCCACACTCGTGTGATCCTGATCCTGACCGCTGTTCAGAGGGTCAGGAACCTGCATGCACTTGCTTGTTCCGTGCAGAGCCCAGGGTCCGCCTTAATGGAATGCTCCACCTTTGGCTGAGCCGAGCAGTTTACGGACAGGCTGTGACTGCACCGCAATAATATTGTGGTAGCAGAGGGCCGGGTCATAAGACCAAAAAGGAGTCCAGCACAAGTGCTTTCTTTGCCAGGACTGCGGAAGTTGGGAGTGGTTCATGGTTCCTGACGGAGGGAAATTGCTTCCTATTGATGCAGGGAAAGAACATGAGACTGGAAATCTGGCAGTGTGAGTTTGGACGCGGCGTGCAGCTTCTGTGTACATCAGACTTCCCACCTAGAAAATGTGGGGTGTGTGATAGTTCGAACTTAAGGTTTCTTCGGGATCAGGATTTCATGATTCTCTTGTGAATTGTTTTCTTCCTCTTGCTGAGCCAGTTTTAAGAGTTCCATCACGTGGCTGGGAAGGGTGGGGTGGGGGGCAGGGAAGGTCAGTCTTTGCTACTAGGGGGAGTTAACCCATTTCTAGACATCTTGTTTGTTTCCTTCTGTAGAGAATTCTTGGGGTGCCAGCTCTTTTCCTGCCTAAGCCACTATGTTGGGCAGAAATCACAGGTGTTAACTGATCATATCCAGACCGTCTGGAGGAGAATATAGTTCTGGAGCAGAATATAGATGGCCTCTGTGAGAATGTGGTGATACAGTTGCCAATTTGGGGGTGCCTGCTTTGTGACAGGTGCTGAGCCATGCTCTTTTAAATAGATACGTTTCAGGGTGGCTCAGTCTGTTGAGCGTCCAACTTCAGCTCAGGTCATGATCTCCGAGTTCCCGAGTTCGAGCCCCTGCGTCGGGCTCCCTGCTGTCTCCGCACAGCCTACTTGGGGTCCTCTGTCTCCCTCACTCTCTGCCCCTCCCCTGCTCACACGCTCTCTCTCTCTCTCTCTCTCTCTCTCTCAAAAATAAAAACAAAAACATGAAAAAAATAGTTCTGTTTCATTATTTTTAATATATAAACTTATTTATTGTATCCTTTAATATATTTAATATTTCATATTTTCATGTTTTTCATATTTTCTCTAGGACAATTCAGTGGGCTACACATTCTCTTTCCCCCTTCCCCCCAAGTTGAACAAATGAAAGGTCAGAGAGGTAAACAGGTATACAGATCAGGGGATTTTCACATATTAGTACATCCATGTTACCACCACCCAGGTCAGCGGGGGAGTGTTCCCATCACTCATGCCCTAGTCTCTATCACATCCCTCCTTCCTGAAATAGCTAGTACCTGGACTTGCCACTTTGGCTTTGCCATTGCTGGGATTTGAAATCCTGTTGGTCTGTCTCCAGAATATAATACGTACTCTCCCCACCACTCCTGGATTCCTTAGATTTTTCAGGTGTGTCTAGAGCACGAATACAATGTGCTGTTGTATTGGGACACGGTGCTGGTTAGAACTACTCAATTGAACTCCTCTCCTTGCTGGCTTGGGCTCTTAGAACTCTTGACTTGACCTCCCTTTCCTTGCTGGGCTGGGGGGCAGGGGAAGGTATGGGTGTAGGTCTTGTTGAGGAGAAAGAGGAAGCAGGCCTGGTTGCATTCAAAAGGGCCCTGGGAGAATGTGTCTTTTGTATCTACTTCATGCTTTTTTTTTTTTAATTTTTTAATGTTTTATTTATTTCTAGGAGAGAGAGACAGGGTGAGCAGGGGAGGGTCAGAGAGAGAGGGAGTCACAGACTCTGAAACAGGCTCCAGGCTCTGAGCTGGCGGTCAGTACAGAGCCCGACGCAGGGCTCGAACCCACAAACTGCGAGATCATGACCCAAGCGAAAGTCGGACGCCTAACCAACTAAGCCACCCAGGCGCCCCTGTATCTACTTCATGCTTTTGCCTTGACCTTCCTGAACTGGCTGGAGAAAGAAAACGGAGCTTGGCCAGCAGCAGGAGGACCTAACTAACGGCATTTCTACTTTTGCCCAGCTCTTCAGGGAGTTGTTTTCTCTTAGTCCTTAGCTTTGTTCACCATCCTCCTCTTTGGGAAAGGGTTAAGGATGGATCCGAGGCAGGGAAAGTCTTATTTTGTGTCGAACATCTTTGTTTCTTTGTTCCTTTGTTCCAAAGAGAACATAAAGTTAAAGCGAACATCTTTGTTTCTTTGTTCGCAAAGAGAACATAAAGTTACAAAGTGCTTTATCGTGCTCCCTACCCGGTCCTCCCTCCCTCCCAAATGAATTTTGATGATTCCTACCTCTCTGTTCCGAGGTTGTGGTCTTCAGGAGTTAGTTGAACATGAATTTGTGAATTTCGATCTAATTTGAGAACATACATGGTCTCTATTTGTTGACCCATGTTTAAATGTTACACCTTCTAAATTTGTGGCTGTTTGTGCTGGGCTCCTGCACCGTTTAAAATGTTGAATGTGCTCATTTCAGTGCATTTCTGCTAACCACACATGAACCCCCTCTATGGTCAGGGGTTGGGGTGCTCAAGGCCACAGTGAGTTGGCGTAACAGACACATGCATGTAATTTTGGCATTACGATTCCGAGGCTGGTGTGGAGCCCCAGAGAATGACCAGCAGCGGAACAGGAATGGGGCTGGGTGTAGGGCGGGATGGGCAGAGCAAACCTGCACTGGGCGGAGTGGCCGGCAGCCCAGCCTTCCCTGGTGATTAGCCAGTTCCTAGGCGGACTGGAAGGTGGAGGAGGGAGTTGCGGGCCGAGGAAGGGGCGTGTGGAAGCCACCTGGCCTGGAAACGGCAGCTGTAATTGCGGAGGGCGAGCGGCCGGCGTGGTCTGAAGAGAAGTGGACCTGGTGCGTGCTCAGAGAGGATCCACGAGGGAAAGGTAGAGCTCCGTGCATGAAGCACGTCACCTGCTGCGTTTAGGAGTTTTGATGTGACCGACCGGACAGTGGGCCCATTGGAGACTTTTAAGACAAGTTACATTTATTTAGTTTTTGTTCACTTAGCACCCAGGAGGCCACCCTGGTGAGTGAAACACACAAGACATTCTTGCCTTCATCGTACTTTTGGTCTAGTAAGGGAGACCGCAGTTAATTTGATTACCATTGATTTTTTTAAAAATATGGCAGACCCCAAATGGAGTCATTTAGGCCAACTCAGCAAACTGGGGCTTAATGCAATTTCAACCTCCCCCAGAAATGTAAGTCTTCACCGGTCAGCCAGGAATTTTCTGGTCAGCATTAATGAGGTAGTCTGTCCCATGGGCCCTCTCCATCCCTCAAAGGGAAGAGGAGGTCGTCCGTGTAAGGAGACCCTTCCTCCTCAGGGAAAGTGGTCTTGCCTGAAACAATCCCTTCTTTTCTTTTCCTAGTCACTTCCTGTTCCACCTTCCTTCCTGTAAAAACCTTCCATTTTGTGCAACTCCTTGCAGCTCCCGTCTGTTTGCTAAATGGGATGCTGCCAGACCAACAAATTGCTTAATAAAGATAATTAGGGGCACCTGGGTGGCTTAGTCGGTTAAGCATCTGACTTTCGCTTAGGTCATGATCTCGCGGTTTGTGGGTTTGAGCCCCGCGTCGGGCTCTGTGCTGACTGCCAGCTCAGAGCCTGGAGCCTGTTTCAGTCTGTGACTCCCTCTCTCTCTGACCCTCCCCTGCTCACGCTGTCTCTCTCTCTCCTAGAAATACACATTTAAAAAAATATAATTAGATCTTCAGAGTTTACTCCGTTGAATTTTTGTTCTTTAACGTCACATATGTGTGATCACAGATCGATGAATGTTCTGAATGATATGCGTGTGTGTGTGTGTGTGTGTGTGTGTGTGTGTGTCTGCCTGTCTTTGTGTTGCTGGTTTATACCCCAGTAGTCAGGGCCAGTCTCTGAAGGAAGCCAGGTAGTGACCCTGGTCCGAGGTAACTGAAGCCTCGGGCTTGGGGAGTGGGGGGGGTGCCCAGCAGCACTGGGAATGCTAACACCTGAGGAGGAAGATAAGCTAAGCATGAGCTCTGGAAGAATTAACCAGAGAGGTGGGAAGCAAACAAGGAGAGAACCCAAGAGAACAAAGCATTTGAGGAAGTGAGACGTCTGCGGCCTAATGCTGGTCTGTAGTTTAAAAGATCATTGTGTAGGGGCACCTGGGTGGCTTGGTCGGTTAAGCGTCCGACTTTCGCTTAGGTCATGATCTCGAGGTTCGTGGGCTCGAGCCCCGCGTCAGGCCCTGTACTGACTGCCAGCTCAGAGCCTGGAGCCTGTTTCAGTCTGTGACTCCCTCTCTCTCTGGCCCTCCCCTGTTCATGCTGTCTCTCTCTCTGTCTCTCTCTCTTTCTCTCTCCTAGAAATAAATAAAACATTAAAAGATCATTGCGTAGACTCGATGGTCTGTGAAGAGGAAAATCTGCCAGGTCTTACAGGTCATTGGTCTGCGGCTCTGGCTGCACGTTGGAATTGCACCTGCTGGGTGTATCCTCTACCAATTAAACCAGAATAGCAGGGGCGAGACCCGGGCATGGGCACTTTGTAAAGCCCCCTGGGTGACTCCATTGTGCTGTCAGGGTGCAGGTGAGAAGAGATGAAGGGTCCCAGGCAGTGAATGTAAATGTGAGGGGAGGAGATCACCTGGGTTACAGACAGAGCAGAGGGGACTTTGTGACGGACTACATGTGGGGAGGGAGGGAGAGGAAGAGAAGACCGATCATGTTACTGCCACACACAATCATCCGATCCTCTCTTTTCTGCTTTCAGATACTCCTTTTTTGTAGCAATGGGATACCTTACAATATGCCACATCAGCCGAATATATATCTTCCACTATGGGATTCTCACTACAGATTTTTCTGGGTGAGTATATTCGTTTGAGGGCGGAGGGTTCGACCACAGGCTTTGACTGCATCTCTTGGGGTCTGTAAAGATCAAGGCTGCGTGGGAGACCCCAGTGGCTCGCTCCGTCCGCTGGTAAGACTGTGCTAATGAGGTTGGGGTCGAAGGTTGAAGCAGGGCTGTTATTGCCGTGTAGGAACATCGGGGTGGCAGCCGATGGCCCATGGGCTGGATTTGTCCTGCCGCTTGATTTTGTAGAGTTACTTTAGAACACAACCGGGCCCTGAGTTATTACTTGTTCTCTCTGGCTGCTCTTGAACTACAGCGGTGGAGTTGGTAGCTGTGACAAAACCGTGTGACCTGCAAAGCCTACAATATTTACTGTCATGCTCTTTACAGAAAATGTGTCCCAACCCCTGTTCTAAGGCTTTTAACAGAGTTGGTGTTTATCTCCTACTAGTTAATAATGCAGAAATTCTTCCTACGAACTGATAAATGGTTCCTGCCTTGGCCCTTCCCCCAGATTCCCTAGGCTTCTAGTGACTAGACGGTAATACCCCTCACAGCGAGGGTCTCCATGCTGGGATGTAAAAGTTTTGTCTGTCACCTTGGCCTTAACCTGCTGGGCCACCCCTCTCCTGATGGTCACCTGGTGAACACTGTGGGCAGAGAAGTGAAAATTCTAACTTTGTCGATGTTGAGGAACACCTGTGTATGAATCTTGAGGAATGAACCTCGAAGCAGAGCACATTGTATATTCACCGTGTTCCTTCCTGGGGAGTTTGGGCCCGCTCTGCAGCATTGTGAGGTCAGGTGGAGCCTGGAGTCTCCCCTCCGGTTGAATTGGACTTCGTTTCATGAGTTTTGGAGAATAGGTAGTGAAATAAAGGCGTTGCAACTCACAGCTCAGTTCTGTGAACTTTGCAAATTTTGCGGCTCAACTGTCCCACCATGAAGATGCTTGGGAAGCCAGAGGGTTGCTTTTGGGCACAAAGACTGTAGTCCTGAAGTTTCTGTGACTGTGGTTTGGTCTTTCATGCATCGGTTCTTCCTACCTTTGCGCTCCTGGGATTTTACGTTTCTCTCTGACTTGTCTCCTTTCTGCCTTTCCCTCCCTGTACATAGTGGAGCATGTTGAAATTTTCTGAAACAAGTTCACAACTTTCTCCTTCTTAATGACACATTAGCAGTATGTGGAAGATACGGGAGCAGCAGAGATAACAATACAGCCAGGGCATTAAACATAATTTTTAAACAGTGATCATAACACCCTGTAGTGTTGAATCAACAAACGTCATTTTTTTTAATGTTTTATTTATTTATTTTGAGTCAGAGACAGAGAGACAGAGCACGAGCAGAGAGAGAGGGAGACATCGAGGCTGAAACAGGCTCCAGGCTCCGAGGTGTCAGCACAGAGCCTGACACGGGGCTCGAACCCACACACCAAGAGATCATGACCTGAGCTGAAGTCGGACACCCAACCGACTGAGCCACCCAGGCGCCCCAACAAACTTGATTTTTTTGGCTTCACTCTGGAGCTGTAACCCACACCCACACCTGCACATACTTAGAAGAGCCCCTGGCGCTTATTAGGTGTTCCGTAAATGAATGAGCGAAATTCTCTAGTGTCTGTGAGTTTGTTTTTCAGTGTTTCTAGGAGCTGCAAATGAAGAGCCCCTCCAGCCGTATTTAGTTGGGAGAGTGAGCAAAAAACTTTGACTTCAGCCCAAAGTAGATGTTTCTACTCTGTTTCTCCTCTGTCTCATCTTTTCTTTATTAGGGCATGAAGCATATATTCACTCATTTATTTCTGCAACAGTTTTGAGTCCCCGTTATGCCAGGCACAATGCCAGGTGTGGGAGAAACTGTGTGCTTAGGTCGGGGGAAGGGTGTTCTAGACAGAGGGGACAGTTCTACAAGAGCACAGAGTTGTGACAGGTGCCTGTGGCAGTCCCAGAAACCTGTCTCCCTCACCCTTATGTCCCACATCCCTATGTCACCAGGTCCCGTCGGGTCGGCAGCCTGGCTGTCATTACTAGGCTCCGTCCACTGCTCTGCATGCCCATCGCCGCCATTTTGGGACCGCCACGTGTCTGCAACTTTCCTAACTGGCCGCCCTTCATTCTGCCCTGCCCCTTGCCCAGTCGGTGCTGTTCGTACCACTCAGCGCGAAGCTCTAGAATACTAACGTAGATGACGATATGGGCCTGATTCTCCTTCAGCCTACCCCTGCTGCGCACCGCCTAGGGCAGCGTTACAGAAAAGCTCATGGCCTGGTGCGTGCCAGGCGGTTCCCATCGCTGTGCCTGTGCCTTGCTCGTTCCCCCGGTTAGAAGGCCCTTTTACTCTGGTCTGTGTGGAAATCTGCTACTTCACTTTCCACAACCCAGCCCAGAATCACTGCTTTACACAGTGATTTCTCTGATGGCGACCCCTCCCTCTCTCGTCCCCTCCCCTCACTTCTGTTAGTCACTGCATTTTGGACCCAGCACAGTAGGAGACTTTCACTGCCTGGTGCTGCCCATCACCTGGAAGTCCTGCTCCCTGAGACTTGGCGTCAGTGGGCACCACGCTTGGCATCAGTGGGCAGGGTGCTTCTGCTCTCGCAGTTGATCTGTACGCTCAACTAGTGTCATACGTGCTTTCTTCCCCCAGACTTGGTTATTCCAGTTTGTACTACTGTTTTTTCTTAAATGTTTGTTTTTGAGGGAGAGAGACGGACATAGCGCAAGTTGGGGGCGGGGCAGAGAGAAAGGGAGACAGAATCAGAAGCAGGCTCTGGGCTCTCTCTGAGCTGTCAGCACAGATCCCAATGCAGGGCTCGAACTCATGAACTGTGAGACCATGAACTGAAGTCGGACGCTTAACTGACCTAGCCACCCTATATATTTCTATATAAACACCCTACCTCTACATGAACTGATTGTATATGGATGTGAAAGGAGAGCAAGTCATCCTTTGAAAAGAGACGAAGGCAAGTTCAGTGTATCACAAGTAATGGTTGTTGAATGAAAAGGGGGTAGGGAGGCTGGAAGGGGACGAGAGAAGACTAGAGTCCTGTAGGATTCTGCCCTAAAGTTGCTCTCCAGGGCGGGCATCTTGACTTGTTTTTACCTCCTCAGTCCCCATCGGGGGAAATGACTGTGAAGGTAGCAGACGGGGCTTATGTAAGAGAGATGCCTCACTCAGCAGATCTGCACTCCAAGGAAGGGCTTTGGTGCTGAATCAAAAGGTTCATACATTCATCACTCAGCAGGCACTGGCTGAGAACCCCGAACATTCCAAGCCTGCTTATAGGAGACAGGGATGAGCAATGACCGTGGAATGTACTCCCAGTTACCGACTACAGGTTAGTTTGGGAAGTTCACATGTGAGCATATGTATCATCATGTACCGGGTTGATTAATGTGCCTCCAAACTCAACCTCTGCGTGTATTCTTATTTGGAAATAGGGTCTTTGTAGGTGTAATTCATTTCTGGTTTTAAGCCACCTAATTTGTGATCATCACTTATGGCAGTTCTTGGACAGCATTACACAGTGGTCTGTGATGGCATAACTTCCGACGGGCCAGCAGCTGTCCCCTGCCTCCCATCCTGCAGGGTGAGAACACCTGCAATGTCCCCATTTACCCCCACTCTTGTCACACCTCCTCCTCTCTCGGTTCTGTCCATAAAACTGGGGACTTTGACAGAAGGGGACAATGGAAATCAATCAGTGTCAGCTTGACTTCCAGCAGTGTGGTCATGACGTCTTTCCTCAAGTGATGTTTGTGCTTGGAAATTGTTTTTTAATGTTTATTTATTTTGAGAGAGAGAGAACGTGAGGGGGGAGGTGCAGAGAGAGAGAATCCAAGCAGGGTGTGCACTCTCAGTGCAGATCTGACACAGGGCTTGAACCTACGAACAAGCCAAAATCAAGAGTCTGGATGCTTAGCCAACTGAGCCATTCAGGCACCCCTCGGGCATTTTTTGGATCTCTTTGTATTAAGAAGTCTCTGACATTACACACTAGATCATAGAATGTTTGAACTATAAAGAACACAGTGGTTTGGGGAAGGATACAGAGATGTGTCTGTTCCTGGTAGTTGTGTGAGACTTACTTCTCTAACTGCTTGATGGCCATGCTATTTGGTTCTTCAACGTATATCTTTTTTAATTTTTAAATACAGAACATTATTGGGGCACCCAGGTGGCTCAGTCATTTGAGCGTCCAGCTTCAGCTCAGGTCTTGATCTCGCAGTTCGTGAGTTTGAGTGCCATGTTGGGCTCTGTGCTGACAGCTCAGAGCCTGGAGCCTGCTTTGGATGCTGTCTCCCTCTCTCTGCCCCTCCCCTGGTCATGGTCTCTCTCTCTCTCTCTCTCTCAAAGAATAAATGAAACATTAAAAAATTTTTAAAAATGAATTCTAGAACATTATTAAGCATTATTTTTCCCCTCCTACCATAAATGCACAGTGCCTCACTGACATTAATCTGTCTTGGATAAACAGAGAGGCACATACTAACCTGAAATTGATAAGATGTTTTAAATCTCAACTTGTCAGTTACAGAGATTCTTTACCCATGTCTGTTTTGATGATGAGCATCTGGGAAACCCTAGTTCCCCATCAGAGTGGAGATTGTTTAACACTTGCATTTATTTTAGTTTAAAAATTTTGTTTTGTGGAGGGATAGAGTTTTAAATTTTTATGGCTTTTTATTTATTTTTGAGGGACAGAGCATGAACAGGGGAGGGTCAGAGAGAGAGGGAGGCACAGAATACGAAGCAGGCTCCAGGCTCTGAGCTGTCAGCACAGAGCCCAACGCGGGGCTTGAACCCACAAACTGAGATTGTGACATGAGCCAAAGTTGGATGCTCAACTGACTTAGCCACCCAGGTGCCCCTGAAGTACTTACTGTCTTGAAGTTTGAACCTGGTGTTTTAAAACAGCCTGATGAGAGTTCTCCGAACTGAAGAGCTTAACTTACTTTATTATGTCTTTACTTTTAATGTTTTTTTTTTTTTTATTTTGAGAGAGCGAGCTAGTAAGCACGTGCATGTGCACGAGTGGGGGAGGGTCAGGAAGAGAAGGAGACAGAGAATCCCAAACAGGCTCCACACTGTCAGTACAGAGCCTGACTCAGGGCTCAAACCCACGAACCGTGAGATCATGACCTGAGCTGAAACCGAGAGTCAGATGCTTAACTGACTGAGCCCCCCAGGCACCCCTATAATGTCTTTAGAATAAGAGCACAGACGGGAATTGAGTGGGATTAGATGAGATCAGTGTTTGTGTCAAACAACATATATATGTTTTTAATTTGGGGGAAACACCTAAACTCATACTTTAAATTATTCTGGGGCTTGACATTTTGTCATTCCGAAAGTAATCAAGTTTTTGTGGGCTAGACTGGCCTTAATGGTTGAGGATATCTCTGAAGACACACTTTTATTAGTGATGCTAGTATGTTTATATCAATACACGCAGCAGCAAATGTCCTTAGTGTTTTCTCTGTGAATGTGGGCTGTTAAAAATACCACAACACTTACTGTTCCCCCTCAGGAGGCTCAGCAGTTACTTGTAATAAAGCTGGTACGTGATACCTTTGAAGTTCGTGGAAGTGAGCTCATTTTTCTGCCTCGCTCACAGAAGGGTACAAATTGAGTTTTCTGAGGGAAGCAGAAAGAAGAACCCTTATTTCCTCTTTGCAGGCGAGGCCAGATTCAGGCAGCTAATTGCTCTCCTATCACATTGGCAGTTTGAGTTGCCCATGTGTTTTTGAGAACAGTCTGAAACCAAACACTTACACACTGATCGTGGGAGTATAAATTGGTACATCCCTCTTCTGGAAGGCAACTTAGCCATAAAATTTCAAGCAGGAATTTTTTTTTTAAGTTTATATTCTATGATAGGGCAAATTCCTAGGAATTGAATTACCTTAAGGAAATCAGATGAATTCATAAGTATGTTCAGCCGTTGTCAATAGTAGGGAAAAGCTGGAAGCATCCTAAATGGTCCAGAAGAGGTGAATGATTAAATTGTGGCACTAATATGTGTCTACCGAAAATGTCTTCAAAGAATGTTTAAGGACACTGGAAAATGCTTACAATATAATCGAAAATCAAATCTGCAAAACTAATCCATGACCTAAGACTCCCATTTTTAGGAGTGCCTGGGTGGCTCCCTTTCAGTTAAGTGTCTGACTCTTGGTTTCAGCTCAGGCTCAGGGATCAAGCACCACATCGGGTTCTGTGCTGACAGCATGGAGCCTGCTTGGGATTCTCTCTCCCTCTCTCTCTCTCTCTCTCTGCCCCTCCCCTGCTAGTACACTCTGTCTCTGTCTCAAAATATTAACATTTAAAAAGAAAAAAAAATTACCATTTTTACAAACGTGCACATGCATAGTAAAGGCTGGAAGGAAATAATCAAAATGCTAAGAAGATAGGGGGTCTTTATTGGTGGTTTTAATAATTGTTCTTTTAGAGCCTAAGTGTCCATCAACGGATGAATGGATCAAGAAGATGTGGTTTATCTATACCATGGAATACTACATGGCAATGAGAAACAATGAAATCTGGCCACGTGTAGCAACGTGGATGGACCTTGAGGGTGTTATGCTGAGTGAAATAAGTCAGGCAGAGAAGGACAAATATCATATGTTTGCACGTATAGGAGGATTAGGAGGAACTTGACGGAGGACCAAGGGGGAGAAGAAGGGGGGAAATGGTGGGGGAAAGGGAGAGAGGCAAACCATGAGAGACTGTTGAATGCTGACAAAAACTGAGAACTGATGGATGTGGGGGGGAGGGGGGGAGGGGCATGGAGGAGGGCACTTTGGGGATGAGCACTGGGTGTTATGTGGAAACTAATTTGACAATAAACTATTTGTAAAAAATAAATAAATAACAAAAAAATAATTGTTCTTTTATATGATTACAGTGAGAAATCGTAAGTTACACTTAAATATATTTGCAAGTATATTATGAATGTATGTGCACTACTGTCTCCAAGTGTAGAAGAGGAGCCCTTTGTGTTCCCTGTTACCTTATCGGGGCATAGTAGAAATATCACTTGTCTGCACCCCTTGCTGGTCAAGGTGATCATTTGCCTGAGAAATGTTTTCCTCTGTTGGTTTACGACATCTTGGCCACTCTACCTGACCAACCCAGTATGTGCTAACAATTGGGTTCTGTAATATAGGCAAAGAAGTGATATTTGCAGGGAGATTTCAAGATTTGCTTATTTCATGTTTCTTCTTTAGGCTTCTGTCAGCTTTCTGATAACTAGTATAGTTACTTGGAATTTGATTCCAAGGACATGAGTATAAGTTCTAACCAGGTCTTTTTGGTGGGTTCCTGTCAAAATGGAGAGCTGATGGTTTTGTTATTGCTAAATGCCAGAATGTGGAGAATACAGCTTTGGAAAGATTAACAAGAAGGGTAAGCCCATTCTACTCTGACCACTGGATGGTTCCCAACAGATACTTGATGAACTTTGAACTGAGTGGAGAGGAGTTCCTGCTACCTTGCGTGGTAGTCCTGGGGAGGTGAAGGAACTCTCTGTTTTGTTTGCTGTGACTTCTGGAGCCCTGCTTTTCTTCCCTGATGCTGGGACAGTCGATAGGAGTTTGGTAACATTCTACTGAAGTTGTCATATCCTCACCTCCTCCTGTGGTAATCCAGGGAGTGGTGGGTACCAGTGGGGCAGAAGCACCAGAGATGAGGGAGTACTGTCCAAGCCTCCTGTGCTCCTCAGCTGCTGAGTTAAGGCTGCTAGTTATACATTTCAGGTTGCATTTGGCACCCCTGGCTGTCATGCAAGATGGTAGTCCCCGCCCAGGTTGTTGACTGGACGTTTGTCATACGCCTGTTCTCCCAGTGCCGAATTTAGGCTTGTCTGACCCTTTGCTTTCCTAATATATTCGTATTATGAGGGGACTTTTATTACAAAGAAAAGAGTAATAAAAATACAAAGTATACTCTTTTGGATTTAAAATTACCTGTTGGAGGAAATAAGATCCTCGAATGTCAGATCTGGCTGGACGCTGGCCAGCCAGCTTTATATCATTGCCTAATCCCAGTTTTACCAGGACAGAGGATGTAACCACTTTAGCTCCAAAGAGTAAGGTAAACTAGGTAGGTTTTATTGGAATGTTGTTTAAAATTGAGTTTTTGTTTAATGTTTTAAGAGACAGGTTATTTTTTGGTGGGAGATGATATAGAAAATAGACACGGACGAATGGGTACCCCTTCTGGTAGATTGCCCGGAGTCTGTTGGAAGACATTGATTTTCTGTGTCTGTGTGTGTGTGTTGGGGGGGAGTGACATTGTTCCTCCTTTCTGCCCTAATCACATCTCCATCTGCCTATTTTCCCTTGTTCATTTCTCACTATATTTCATTACCCAAATTGGGTAATTTGGTTATTGAATAATTAAATTAGTCTTAAGTTCAGGAAGAAAAAAGTGGTTCTTTCTTTATATATGTATAAATTTTTCCTTCTATTGACTTATTTTTAAAATTTCAGTATAATTAACATAGAGTGTCATATTAGTTTCAGGTGTCCAGTATAGTGTGAATAATTTTTTACATTACTCTGGGCTCATCATGATTAGTGTAGTCTTAATTTCCTTCACATATTTTACCCATCCCCACACCCGCCTCCTTCTGATAACCATCAGTTTGTTCTCTGTACTTAAGAGTCTGTTGGCTCTTGTTAAGTTTTTGTTTTTTGTTTTGTTTCTTAAATTCCAAATATGAGTGAGATCATATGTTATTTTTCTTTCTCTGACTGATTTCACTTAGCATTATACTCTCTAGGTCCATCCATGTTGTTGCGAATGGCAAGGTTTTATTCTTCTAGCTGAGTAATATTCCATTGTGTGTGTGTGTGTATGTATGTATGTCTATATGTACATATATATCTCTATACATATGTACATATATATACACACATACACATTTTCTTTATCTTTTCTTCTGTTGATAGACACTGGACTGATTTAATATTTTGGCTATGATAAATCTGCAATAAAGAGGGGTGCATATATTGTTTTCAATTAGTGTTTTTATATTCCTTGGGTAATACCTAGTGGTGGAATTACGGGATCATATGGTAGTCTGTTTTTAACTTTTTGAGGAGCCTCCATATGCCTTTCCACTATGCCAGTTTGCATTCTCACCAACAGTGCACTAGGGTTCCTTTTTGTCCCACATCCTCGGCCACACTTGTTATTTCTTGTGTTTTGGATTTTAGCCATGCTCATAAGTGTGAGGTGATATTTCCTTGTGGTTTTGATTTGCATTTCTCTGATGATAAGTGATGTTCAGCATCATTTTATGTGTCTGTTGGGCATCTGGATGTCTTATTTGGAGAAATGACTGTTCATCTCTTTTGCCCATTTTTAATTGGGTTGTTTTTTGGGTGTTGCATTATATCAGTTCTTTATATGTTTTGCATACTAACCCTTTATTTGGCATGTCATTTGCAAATACCCTCTGCCATTCTGTAGGTTGCCTCTTAGTTTTGGTGACTGCTTCTTCCTTCACTGTGAAGAAATTTTTTATTTTGATGTAGTCCCAGTAGTTTATTTTTGCTTTTGTTTCCCTTGCCTCAGGAGACCTATCTAGAAAAATGTTGTCACAGCCAATGTCAGAGAAATTACTGCCTGGTGTCTCTTCTGGGATTTTGATGGTTTTGGGTCTCATATTTAGGTCTTTAATCCATTTTGAGTTTATTTTTGTTTATGATGTAAGAAAATGGTCAAGTTTCATTCTTTTGGATGTGCCTTTCCAGTTTTCCGAACACCAGTTGCTGAAGAGACTGTCTTCTTCCCATTGCACATTCTTTCCTCTTTTGTCAAAGATTAATTGAACATAAAATTATGAGTTGCTTCTGGGCTCCTTTATGTCCTGTTGAAATATGTGTCTGTGTTTGTGGCACTACCATACTGTTATGATCACTACAGCTTAGTAATATAACTTGAAGTCGAATTGTGGTACCTCCAGCTTTTTCTTTTTTCAAGATTTTTTTTTTGAAATTTAGGTTCTTTTGGTGTTCCATACAAATTTTAGGAGTATTTATTCTAGTTTTGTGAAAAATATTGGTATTTTGATAGGGAGTACAGTAAATTTATGGATTGCTTTGGATAGTGTAGACATTTTACCAAAATTTGTTCTTCCAATCCAGGAGTGTGGAATATTTTTCGATGTTTCTGTTGTCTTCAATTTCTTTCATTAATGTTTTATAGTTTACAGATTACATGTCTTTCACCTCTTTGGTTAAGTTTGTTCCTAGATATTTTATTATTTTCAGTGTAGTCGTAAATGGGATTGCTTTTTTAATTTCTCTTTTTGCTACGTCATTATTAGTGTATAGAAATGTACTTAATCCAAGAGGAAATGGATTTCCGTACATTGATATTGTATCCTGCAATCTTACTGAATTCTCTTATCACTTCTAGTAGTTTCGTGGTGGAATCTTTCAAGTTTTCTGTATACAGTATCATGCCGTCTGCAAATAGTGGAAGTTTTACTTCATGACTACCAATTTGGATGCCTTTTATTCCCTTTTCTTGTCTGATTGCTGTAGCTGGACCTTCTGTACTATGTTGAATAAAAGTGGTAGGACACTTTTGTGGACATCTTTGTCTTGTTCCTGATCTTAGGGGGGGAAAAACTCAGTTTTTCACCATTGAAGATGTTAGCTGTGGATATAGTACTTTGTGAAATGGTTTTTCTACATCTTAAATAATCACATGATTTTTATCCTTCTATTGATCTGATGGATTTGTGAATATTGAACTACCCCTGCATCCTGGGAATAAATGCCACTCAAAAATGGGGAATGATTTTTTAATATATTTATTAAAAATAAATTAGTTTTACTGTTTTGTTGAGGATTTTTGCACCTATGTTTATGAGAAAGAAACGTTGGCCTGTAGTTCCCTTTTCTTGTAGTGTCTTTTTTTTTTTGTAGTGACTTTATCTGATTTTGCTATCAAGGTAATGGAGGCTTCATGGAATAAATTTGGAAGTTTTCCTTCCTTTTTGTTTTATTTGAGAATAATAGGTATTAACTCTTTAAATGTTCAGTGGAATTAGCTGTGAAGCTATCTGATCCTAGACTTTAGATTCAATTTTATTGTCGGTTATTGGTCTATTCAAAATTTGTTTCTTTCTGATTTATTTTTGGGAAGTTGTATTTTCCCATTTCTTCTAAGTTGCCATTTTGTTGACATAGAATTTTTCATAATATTCTCTTTATAGTTTTTTGTGTTTCCATGATGTTGCTTCTTCTTTTCTTTCATTTCTGATTTTGTTTATTTGAATTCTTTCTTTTTGATGAGTCTGGCTAATGGTTTATCAGTTTTGTCAACCTTATCTGTAGAATTCTTCATCTCTGCTTCCATTCTGAATGATAGCCTTGCTGGATAGAGTATTTTTGGTTGCAGATTTTTTCCTTTCAGCACTTGAATATATTGTACTACTCCCTTCTGGCCTGCAAAATTTCTGCTGAAAAATCTGTTGATAGCCTTATGAGATTTCCTGTGTATGTAATGATTTTCTTTTGCTGTTTTAAAAATTTCCTCTTTACCACTGTGTTTTGCCATTTTAATTTTTTATGTCTTGGTGTCAGCCTCCTTGCGTTGATTTGGATGGGGGGGGGGGTGCTCTCTGTGGCTCCTGGATTTGGATTTTTGTTTCCTTTCCCAGATAGGAAAGTTCTCACCTATTATTTCTTGACATAAATTTTCTGCCCCCTCTTCTTTTTCTTCTTCCAGGACCCTTATAACCTGAATGGTTTTACATTTTATGGTGTCACTCAGTTCCCTTAATCTATTTTTATCTTTTATAATTCTTTTTTCTCCTATTCATCTTGATAACTTTCCATTACTCAGTTCTCCAGTTCACGGATCCATTCTTCTGCTTTCTCTAGTTCACTATTTAGTCCTTTCTAATAAATTTTAGTTACTGAGTTCTTTATCTCTGACGAGCTCATTTATGTTTACTCTTTCTTGAATGTATCACTGAGATCCTCCACTCTTAAGTCCCTTGAGTATCTTTATGAACATTATTTATTTATTTATTTTTAATGTTTTATTTCTGAGAGAGAGAGAGAGAGAGACAGCATGAGCAGAGGAGAGTCAGAGGGAGAGGGAGATACAGAATCCGAAACAGGCTCCAGGCTCTGAGCTGGCTGTCAGCACAGAGCCCGATGCGGGGCTTGAACCCATGAACCATGAGATCATGACCTGAGCCGAAGTCAGACGCTGAACCAACTGAGCCACCCAGGTGCCCCTGTGAACATTACCTTAAATTATCTCTCAGGCATATTACTTACCTCTATTTCATTTGGCCCTCTTGCTGTGATTTTTGTCCTGTTTTTTCATTTGGGACATAGTCCTCCATCCTATTTTGTCTAACTCTCTGTGTCTGTTTCTGTGTGTTAGGAAAGTCAGCGGTGTCTCCTGCTCTTGAAAGCAGTGGCCTTATGAAGAAGGGGTCCTTTAGTGCCCTACGGTGCAATGTCCCATGTTCACCAGAACCTGGCGCTTCATGGTTGTTTCCTCTGTGTGCAGAGTGCACCCTGTTGTTGTGACTGAGCTGTGTCTGCCTTCAGACCAGTTGTCTGCAATGGCTCTCTTTGCCTGTTGTGGGCAGGATTTGGTCCCTGTGTTGCTAATGGGCCATTTGCGCCACCTTGGGCTAATGGGTCAGATTAGCTTGTGGTGTTGCTTTGGATAGACTCCTGCCAAGGGCAGACTGGATGGGCCAAGAGAGTGGGGGTGTGCGGTATTAGCAAGCTAGTTGGAGAGTATTTGAGCCGGTTCCCACAGGTGTCCTGTTTAGGCAGGGATGTAGGGGAGAGAAATGGCACCCACCAGCTCTTTTGTTTTTAGAGAAGACTCCTAAAGATCTCTGCCTTTCAAGGCCACGTTCTGAGATGAGTGAGTAAATCTCCTTCCTGTGTACCACAGTGTACCCCAGGTAGTCTTCAGATTGCTGTATCTCAGCAGGCCTGTTTGTTACTCTGTCTCTTTAGGGTCCAGGACTCAGTTTCCTATCAAGCTGCAGCTGCCTTGGAGTTGAGCCCGCTGATTTTTTTAACCTTCTAGGTGTTAAGCCCTGCTGGTTTTAAGAACTGGTGAAGTTAAGCCCCTGTGGTTTTCAAAGCCAAATGTGATGGGGATGTATTTTCCCAGTGCCTGGGTGCCTGGTGTGGGGTTCCCTCCTCTCCGTGCTTACAGTGACCCTCCTTCCCACAGACAGTCTCATGGGTCACTTTGGTTCCCAATTGCTTTTGCACACTTGCTACTCTTTTTGATGTGGCCTCTTCTCTAAGTTTAGCTGTGGTGAATCTGCTCTGTCAGTCTTTAGGTCATTTTTTTTTTTCCTGAGAGAGAGACAGCATGAGCAGGGGAGGGTCAGAGAGAGAGGGAGACACAGAATCCGAAACAGGCTCCAGGCTCTGGCTCAAACCCACGAACCGTGAGATCATGACCTGAGCTGAAGTCAGACACTTAACTGACTGAGCCACGCAGGCACCCCCTTCAGGTCATTTTTTACTACACTGGGTTATCTACCCTGATGTGCTATTGTCTAGCTGGATCCGTGGGACAAGGTAAGCTTAGGATCCTCCTATTTTACCATCTTCCCCAGAAGCTGGCCTGTTTATATTTTTTATATCATGAAAAAAATGTTATAAGACAAAAGAGAAATGGTCCTCCCTCAACCATGCTGGACTCAAACCTTGATTTCAGATTGATCAGGTAGTTCCCCTGGATGCAAGTGTAGCACCTACTACTAGTGAGTGTGTACAAACCCTAGGACGAGGCGCATTTCTCAGGGGCTGGAAAGTCTGAGTACAGCTCAAGTTTTAAGGCCTCATTGTTCTGAGGAAGTTCTTTGGTTGCATCAAGGAGCCTTTTTATGTCCCTCCTGTACTTGTAGTATGTGCTTGTGTAGCTGAGTTTTGCATTTTTGCAAGAAGTAAGCATGGGTTCCAATCATCATCAAATATGTCTTGGATTATTTTAGGTTTTGACTGAAGTGCAACATGGATGGTATTTGAGTTTCATCTTTTAAGTCAGTAACTTTACGGATTTGACTCTCAAATCTTGTAACTTGGGCATTCTGAATTTGGCATCTAATCTACTGAGAAGTATAAATAAATTGATCAGTGGAAAAATGTTGAGAGAGGAAGTCTTCTGAGCAAGAGCATATGGTACTTGTCCTTACACGCATGGGAAAGTGAGTATGTAGGAGGATTCTAACTCCATTTCCTCTTAGGGAAATATAATTCACATATCCTACAGTTCACCCATTTGAAGAATACAATTCAGGGATGCCCATGTGCTCAGTCCGTTAAACATCCAACTTAGGATTTAGGCTCAGGCCATGATCTCTTGGTTTGTGAGTTTGAGCCCCACATTGGGCTCAGCACTGACAGTGTGGAGCCTGCTTGGGATTTGCCCTCTTTGCCTCTTTCTGCCCATGCACACTGTTTCTCCAAAATAAAGTTTAGAAAATTAAAAACTTAAAAAAATAAAACCGGTAAAGAATACAGTTCATTGGTTCTGAATATATTTACAGAGTGGATTTACAGAGTTCAACCATTACCATAATTAGTTATATGACATTTTCATCACCCATCCTCACCGCCCCCCCCCCCCCCCCATGAAACCTGTATGCATTAGCCATTAGTCCTCATCTCCCAATGCCCGAGCCTTAGGCAACACTTCCTTTCTCTATGGATTTGCCTGTCCTAGGTATTTCATGTAAATGGAACCATGCAATATATGACTTTTGTGTCTGGCCTCTTTCATTTAGCATAACGTTTTCAAGGACCATCTGTATTATAGCACGTGTCTGTACTTCATTGTTTTTATTGCTGAATAATCTATTGTATAGACATACCACATTTCATTTACTCATTCATCAGTTGGTAGACAGTTGGGTTATTTCCCTTTGGGTTGTTATGAATAATGTTGCTCTGAACACGTGTGTGCAAGTTTTTCTGTAAGAATATTTTTATTTCTCATGGGTATGTACTAGGAGTGCAATTTCTTGGCTATACGGTAACTCTATGTTTAACCTGTTGAGAAACTGCCAGACTTTCTGAAGTGGCTTGTACTGTGGTGCTTGGGTGGCCCAGTTAGTTAAGCATCCGACTTTGACTCAGGTCATGATCTCATGGTTCGTGAGTTCGAGCACAGAGCATTGGGCTCTGTGCTGACAGCTCAAAGCCTGGAGCCTGCTCTCCATCTCTCTCTGTGTCTCCATCTCTCTCTGCCCCTCCCCTGCTCACACTCTGACTCTCTAAAAAAATAAACATTAAAAATTTTTTAAAATAATAGATTGTACCATTTAATATTCTCACCAGCAGTGTATGCAGGTTCTAGTTCTCCATCTCCTGGCCAATACTTGTTATCTTTTTGATTCTAGTCATCCTTGTGCTTCGGAGGGGTATATGATTTGATTTGCATTTCTCTGATGGCTGACTATTGTTGAGCATCTTCTCCTCCAGCCAGAACAACTTCTTACTATTTGTATATCCTTTCTAGAGAAATGTCCATTCAGATCCTTTGGCTATTTTAAAATTGTGTTACTGTCTTACTCTTACTGAATTTTGAGAGTTCTTTACATATTCCAATACTAAGTTCTTTATCAGATGTATCATTTACACATATATTCACACATTCTGTGAAATGTCTTTTCACTTCCTTGATTGTGTGTGATTTGAAGCACAAGATCTTAAGTTTTAATGATATGCATTTAATTTGTATCTTTCTTTTGTTACCTCTGTTCTTGGTGTTAGATTTAAGAACCCATCACCAACGAGTGCGTGGGTGGCTCAGTCGGTTAAGCGTCTGATTTCGGCTCAGGTCATGATCTCACAGTTTGTGGGCTCGAGCCCCATGTCAGGCTCTGTGCTGACAGTTCCAAGCCTGGACCCTGCTTCAGATTCTGTGTGTGTCTCTCTCTCTGTGCCTCCCCTGCTTGTGCTCTTTCTCTCTCTCTCTCAGAAATAAATAGACATTAAAAAAAAAAAAAAAAAAAGAACCATCACCAAATCTAAGGTCATAAAGATTTATGCCTGTGTTTTCTTCTAAGAGTTTTATACTTTTCACTTTTACATTTAGGTCTTTGATCCAGTTTTAATTAATTTTGTATTTTTTTTAATGTGGCTGTCTAGTTGTGCCATCACTATTTAAGAACACTGTTCTTGCCTCTCTTGAATTATCTTGGCATCCTTGTTGACATGATGCCACTTCTTAGGCAAGTTTTTATTTGATGTCTTTTTTCAAATTAGGATTGGTGTTATTTTTTTGTCACTAAGTGGTTTATTGATAGGTGGCCGCATTTCACAAATGTGTCTTTTACCATGGAAAAAGTACATGCAAGAATTGCCTTTACCAGAACAACCCATTAGAAGATACTAGAATGAAGAAGCCAGAATATGTATCTTATCCAGGCGGAAGTAGGACAGTGGACAGTGGATTTAGGTACCCCCCCCCCCCCGATGCTGCCCGCATGTCATTGTGCATCTGGGTTCCCTGGACATCTTGGTAAAATGCATGTTTCCATTCTCTGGTTCTGGAAGGAGTGTACGAGTCGGCATTTTTAACAAATTCCAGGTGACGTAGGTGGTGCTGGTACTGGAACTTAACACTTTGGGTAACAGCACAAGAGAGGCTTTCTGGTATGATCTTGTTCCCTGTTGTCATATCGACTTATTTAAAGTAGAAGGGAAATAAGAATGGTTTTTTGAAATCCATTGTGTTTGTATTTTATTGAGTAACCTTTGAGATAAAAGACCACCATTCTGGCAAATAGAATAAAAGTTTCTTCTAGTGGCCCTTCTGCCAATCGATTATCTTCTGTCTTCCTTTTAGGCCTCTGATGATTGTCACACAGAAGATCACGGCCTTGGCATTCCAAGTTCATGATGGTGAGAAAAACGACTCTCCTTTTGGTTCTGAGAGTGAGCCTGACAGAGTTCTTGGTTTAGACTATATCCATAGTCCTGGGGCGTCTCCTGGGTGGCTCGGTCAGTGAAGCATCCGACTTTGGCTCAGGTCATGATCTCACAGTCTGTGAGTTCGAGCCGCGCGTCAGGCTCTCTGCTGACAGCTCAGAGCCTGGAGCTGCTTCAGGGTCTGTGTTTCCCTCTCTCTCTACCCCTCACATGCTTACGCTCTGTTTCTCTCTCTCAAAAATAAATTAAGGGGCACCTGGGTGGCTCAGTCAGTTGAGCGTCCGACTTTGGCTCAGGTTATGATCTTATGGTTCTTGAGTTTGAGCCCTATGTTGGGCTCTGTGCTAACAGCTCAGAGCCTGGAGCCTGCTTCACATTCTGTGTCTCCCTCTCTCTCTGCTCCTCCCCTGCTCATGCTCTGTCTCTCTCTGTCTCTCAAAAATGAATAAACATTAAAAAAAAACTTTTGTAAATAAATAAAATTTTAAAAAACATTAAAAAAATTTTTAGATTCTGTCCACAGTCCAGATCTTACTATAACTTGTCAAAAATTTGCAAATTTCTTTAATCAAAGCTTTTTATTGTCCCAGCTGTTATTTACCACTTTCCTGCTGAATCTGTCATCTAAATTTCCTAAAGTTTTTACACCAAGAAGGGACTTTTTGGTTTACCTTTACCATGTTTTAAATGTATGATGCTTTCTGCCCTTCATTTCTAAATCTGTTGAGAAGAAATGGCATCCTTTTTCTTTGGTTTAATCTGAAGCATTCATTCACAAGGTAATAAAAAATATTATTGGCTGATTAGTCTTTTTTTTTTAATGTTGATTTGTTTTTTGAGAGAGAGACAGAGTGTGAGCAGAGGAGGGACAGAGAGAGAGAGAGAGAGAGAGATGCAGAATCTGAAGCAGGTGCCAGGCTGTGAGCCGTCAGCACAGAGCCCGATGTGGGGCTCGAACTGAGGAACTGTGAGATCATGCCCTGAGCCGAAGTCGGACTCTCAACCGACTGAGCCACCCAGGCGCCCAGGTTAATCATTTTTTAATGCTCGTTTCATATCGTTTAGTGTTTTTGCTTGGCTTGGAAAATCATCTAATGAGATTAGCTTGACCCTTCTCCTGGAAGAAGGAGGAATCTACTGTTTGTATAAAATTGAACATTTTCTTTGCTCATGCCCTTCCTGGAAATGGCTGGGAAAGTGTGATTTACACAATTAAAACCTGGCTCCAGGGGACGAAGCTGGCACTCTCAGCTGGGGGGAAGATTTCATTATGGGCTTAAGAGGTGTCAGGTACAATTAGTAAAAGTATATTCTATGGCTTTGTCCTGCTCCGGCAAATGCTTTCAGACGGTAGAAGCTTCTTTATGTGCTAACAGGTTGAGAAGATTTATAGTCTCTGTCAACTAGTATTATTTTTCTTTAAAGCTTGGGAACGGATTTAATTTCATTCTGACCCCGGAAATTCCTAGTTCATCCTTGGCGATTTAATGATTTTGCAGAGAACCAGGTAACTTCATACCAAGCATGGGATCTTTTCTAGGGTGTCCGTCTGTCCTGGTTTGCCCAGAACTGAGCACTTTCCCAGGACGTGAGACTTTTAGGGCCCGAACTGGGAAAGTCCTGGGAAAACCGGGGTGAGCTGCTGAATGTTTTTGTACCTAAAAGTCTAGCTGATAGTGGGTATAGACTAACAGTAACAGCATAAGCCAGTAGCTAAAATCAATTTAATTTCTAGGATTGCTGGAGATGTATTGTTGACATCTTAGAAGAAAGTATGAATTTTTTTTAAACACTGCTTTTTTTTAAATACGCCTTTTGCCTTCATTTACTATTTACTTATTTATTTTAATGTTTATTTTTGAGACGGAGAGACAGAGCATGAGCAGGGGAGGGGCAGAGAGAGAGGGAAACACAGAATCTGAAACAGGCTCTGGGTTATCAGCACAGAGCCGAACATGGGGATCGAACCCATGAACCGTGAGATCATGACCTGAGCTGAAGTCAGACGCCCAACCAACTGAGCCACCCAGGCGCACCGTCTTCATTTACTAGGGCATTCTCAGTATACCCTATTTTCTGGAACAACCCTTCTATGAAGCAAGATGTTTATTTGCCATTTCTTTTTTTGTTGTGTATGGGAGGAACAAGTTAATTCCAGAAACATTCTGTCTGCCTTTTGACGTGTTTCTGAATTGCCTTTATGATCAGTGACCATAAGTCTTAGCTGAATATACAGTTTTAAAGTCAACTTCTTTTGTGTATGACACTTCAGTTCCAGTTAACATCTGAATTTTATGAGAAACACACATGTGATTTGGTTGAGGTGTTTTTCTGGCATGGATGAATTTTATTTAAAAAAAAATTTTAATGTTTATTTTTGAGAGAGACAGAGCACGAGCATGGGAGGGGCAAAGAGAGAGGGAGGCACAGAATGTAAAGCAGGCTCCAGGCTCTGAGCTGTCGTTACAGGCCCAACACAGGGCTTGAACTCAGGAACCGTGAGATCATGACCTGAGTCGAAGCTGGATGCTTAGCCGACTGAGCCACCCAGGTGCCCCTGGGTGAATTTTAAAAGAAGAATCACCTGCTAATTCTTTTGTGTTTTCCCTGCATTCAGGCTTACATTTTCTTTTTTTTATGGAAGAGGAAAGTCCCCTGTTCCTGTCCCCATTGCACACCCATGCTCTCAGCTGATAAGCGGTTGTCTGCACCCAGCACACTCAGGGAGGTATTTAAGCTGGTACAGGCTGCAGAGGCCAGCTTCTCGCTGTCATGTAGCAATGAAACCATGGGCACTTTGGTAACAGGCGGAGGAGATGTGGGACTTCTCTGGGATCCATGACCTACTGTGCAGGTTAAATAGGAGGAATCCCTGAATTCTCCCCTTTCCACAAGAACACAGAGAGACTTTCCTCCTCATGCACACATTTGTGGGTAACTCTTTAATCCAGGACATTAAAAAAATAAAAGGAAAAGGAGAGGACCCATTTATGATTTATGAAGCAAAATTAATGAAATATGAAAGAAATCACTTTCTTCAACTGAATTTTATAAGCCTCTTTTGGATTTATCTACGGCAAACATCTTATTCCTGACTTCTTTCTTTTTTATAGGATTAGGTCGAAGATCTGAAGACCTGTCTAATGAGCAACGTCGACTCGCTGTGAAGTAAGTTTAACAGTATGTCCTCTAGCCCTTGGTATGTCCGTTCTAGAGATCGTCTTTTTCAATGTCTGCACATTCATTCCATGATAGGGATGGAATATTGTTCATTTAACGAATCTGCCGCTGGTGGATACTTGCGTTGTCTCTCAGTCCTTGGCTTTTACAAATAAGTGACAAATAACCCTGTTCCTTGGTCATTTTAAATAGGCTTGGGTATACTGGGGGGAGGGATTCCCAGAAGCGGGGTTCCTGGGCCAGAGAGGAAATGGATCTGTAATTGTGTTGGTTTCGCAAGATTCTCCTTCGCTGAGGTTGTTAGGTCTGTTACTACAGAGTTATTTTTATTGGGTGTGTGTCTGAGGGTTCTCAAGAAAGAATTGTCAGTGCCCGTCAGGAGGATTAAATGCTGGTATGAAAACGGACTCAAAGGGCTGGATGGGGGAGTGTGGGCTGGGGAATAGGAGGCAGGAAGCAGGCTGAAGACAGATTGTGGCTGGTGTGGGTGTTGGAGAGGAAGGGTGGCTGTGATGGAGGACAGTAGCATTGATAGGGAAGGGAAGGGAAGGGAAGGGCCCGCGGGGTAGCCCGTTGGGGAAGGTGGTACAGCCGTGGTGGCGCGTTCCTACCGGAGACGTGTAGGAAATAGGGTAAGTAAGAGAGGGTCCTGAGTTACCAAGGAGATTGAATGCCTCATTTTCACATTAAAGGATTAGAGACCCACTGCTAGAGACTAATGAATCAGATTCTCTGCTCCGTACCATGAGGGTGTAAATGCTGTAGGACATAATTCCGGTGACTGGTTAGCAATGGCATTTTAGGGAGCCTATCCCCACACCACCAGCCCGCCCTTTTGAATGCCATTAAAACACTACACAGAACCGGTCTCTACAGATTCGTTTCCTGCCCCTACTTCTGTCATTTGTTCAGGACCTCGGGCCGAAGCAGACGAGAGACTGCTGCAGTGGTGGTTTCGCGTGTTCTCTTCGAGTGGAAAAGGGTTCCACCCATCATTTGTTTAGTACTTGTTTTGGCAGTCGGGAGGGAGTTTTCCCATTTCAGAGCGTCTCCATCACCTAACTTTAGGCCAGGTTCCCACCCTGTCTTAGGTTTCATTACCTTCGTTTTCTCTTGTTAGACAACTAAGGTTGATGAGAAAGTGGACTTCCAGCCTCAGTTACCCCGGACCTCACCCTCCATGTCGATAGCCGCGGCTGGCCAGCAGGGGGCGCCCCGGAGCGCCGCGCCTTCTCTGAGCCACTCCCTGATTTAACTTGCCCTTTCAGAGTTTCTAGCTTTGGTGGATTTTTGGAGAAACGGAACCTAGAAAGACCAGGTCCTGTTATATTCTACAGAGACAACACCCGTTTAGAATTGGCCTACTGGTGCATCTAAGAGAAAAAGACCGAAGACTTCAACTTGTTGTTTATTTTCACAGAGTAAAACCCTCTTTTTTGGAATACTTAAGCTATCTTCTCAACTTCATGAGTGTCATAGCTGGCCCTTGCAACAATTTCAAGGATTATATAGCCTTTATTGAGGGGAGACATACGCACATGAAGTTGCTGGAAGTGAACTGGAAGCAGAGAGGTTTCCACAGCCTGCCGGAGCCTTCTCCCACTGTAAGTTTTCAGTGCCAAGTATTTACCCAGAGCTCCAGAAACATAGAGTTCTGCTGCCAGGGCTGACTCTCCCTAGTAATTGTTCTAATTAAAAAGCCAAACACTTTACCAAAAAGCTTGGCCAACAGCCCCCACCACCACCCCTATTCATTTAAAATACTGGAATTGGTATTGATTTGCAGCAGATTTCCAGGTTGGAACACCAGATGTTTATTTCGCAGAGGAGCTCGCTAGCTGGAAATATTAAGGCAATCGATCCATTAGTCAGCCAGCCAATATTTAATGCTTACAGTGTGCCTGACACTGTGCTCGTTAACACATTCGGATTTATGAGTGTTTTGTCTTCAGGAGTGGAAGTTCATATCCAGCCAAAGGGTGATGTCATGAAAGGGGATGGGAAGGGATGGGAACCAGAATACATGTGATTTTTATTGCAGAGCTTGCTTCTCGTGTGGGAAACCAGTTTTACGTCGGCATGCTTAAATCTTGGTTCTATGGACTTTGAGAGTTTTTTTTAACGTTTTCATTTTAATTTGAATTTTATTAGTTTCAAATTACTCAACAATAGGATCGCTTCTTGAACTTTACAAGTACACTACATTTATTCCAGTCACGTAGCCTATATGTATGGGGCGTTTGTAATTAGCTGCAGGAATAGGGAAAATTGGAAAAAGGAGAAAATCAGGAAACTGGAGTTAAATATTTTGTAAATGCTAAAATCTAGGCAAACTTACTTGAAAATTTAAGTGACTTGTCGAGCATGCATTTTCAGATAGTTTTGATAGTGTTGGGTCTTACGCAGTTTATGGTCTGTCCACTGTCTCCGCCCTCACTGCGTCACTGAGGCGATGTAGGAGTGAGGTCGCCATACCATGAGACATCAGGGTACCCACAGGTGTGTCCTGGCAGGCTCTGCCACAGTAGTGCTTTTGTGTTTCACATGTTCTTAGAGAATGTTATCGGGGAGTCTTAACAGCACTCTCCGGGGGACTGTTGCATGTTGGTGCCTGGAGAACATGACGCGGTGAGGTGGTATTTTGGCTGAAGACATATTGCTGGGAGGGGGCTGGCACTCACAATCTGGTACTTCCCCAGTGGGCTGTTATCATCGTGGCTAAGCCTGGTGAGCATCCGACTGGGACCCAGACGCTGTTCTGGACACCCTGCAGATATTCATCACCTAACCCTCAAACGCTCTGAGGGAGGTGCTATTGCTATATCCCCATGTTACAAAAAGAAAGTGGCCCAATTGTTTTAAAGTTGGGAACTAGAATTCTATTGATGTTCAGTGACATTGCCTGGAGTGTAAGGGAAGCTGAGCAAAAATCACCTGGTCCAGAGGCATTTAAAACACTAGCACATCATGGGGCACCTGGGTGGCTCAGTTGGTTAAGCATCTGACTTCGGCTCAGGTCATGATCTCATGGTTCATGGGTTCAAGCCCCACGTCCGGCTCTGTGCTGACAGCTCAGAGCCTGGAGCCTGTTTCGGATTCTGTGTCTCCCTCTCTCTCTGCCCCTCCCCCACTCACACTCTATCCCTCTCTCAAAAATAAACATAAAAAAACAAAAACAAAAAACACTAGCATGTCTTAATGCCAGAGCAGACTACACATAAACCATCCTGGAAGCCTTCCTAAAGCTTTCCGTTACCTGCTCATGTCCTGGCTCAGGCACTTAAAAACTTGCACAGAATCCTTCCTAACTAAGCCTCTGTCGTCCTCGTGGTGATTGAAACCCATTTCCTCGGCTCTGCTGGTGACAGAAGTGGAAGACAAGTGAAATGGTTCTTTCTGATGGAAGACTGCCACCCTATAATGCTATTTCTCTTATGTCTTGGGTAATAAAACACCTACCTCTGGTTGGTAGAATGTGCTGGTAAGAGTTGTCTTCCATTTTAGACACATTCAGTCCCCAAGGGTCAGGGGAGGATTCTTCCTTTACACGTAGCCCATCTCACCAGCATCCAATTTGTGTCCTACGCATGCCTGTTGTCTCTTCTAGGGAATACTGCCTTAGCACAGCTTTGTTCTTTTTTTTTTTTTCCCCCCAGAAAGTTCTGTCTTTTATTTTTTTATTTATTTATTTTTTTTACAAATAGTTTATTGAGCACAGCTTTGTTCTTAACGTGCCCTTGCTGAAATGGCTTTTCCTCATGCTGGAATCTCTAATGGTTACACCGATTCTTTTCCACATTTTCAGGGAGCTGTGATCCACAAGTTGTACATGACCTTGGTGTCTCTCCTTCTGTTTTTGACCCTCACGAAGACCTTCCCTGTCACCTGCCTGGTTGATGACTGGTTTGTTCATAAAGCAAGCTTTCTGAGTCGACTGTGCTACTTATATATTGTCATGCAAGCCTCGAAGCCCAAGTATTACTTTGCCTGGACGTTAGGTATGTTCAACGGAATGGCCTCACGTGACAGAACCACATTTGGGGACACCTAATCAAAACACAATCCAATACGTAATGGGGTGGCTGAGCCAGTATCATTTCGTATTTTACTGCATAGGACTTCTGTCTCCCTCCATCCACAAACTCAATTACCCACGATAAGAGGAAAGCAGTCCTGCGTTGCATTTAAACTCAATGTTATTAACAGATGTCTAAATCTGGAAGCTTCCTCCACCAGTCAAAGCTGGCCAACAGCACAGCAGAAAGTTAGGGGGAAATTCTAGAATGATTTGGTTGTCTTGTAATTTTTATGGGCTGTACATAACCCAGGATACATGCTTGGATAATTTACCAATGCATGTGCTGGTTTAGGTTATGCTTCTTAATTGTTGGTTAAGCTTTTTCAAGTGTGTGTGGTTTTGTTTTTGTTTTTTTTTTTGTGGTAGAAAATTCAACTTAATTTGATTTTCTCTCTTTCCTTTCAAAAAATCTTAGACTGGAAAAGTTTAAAGCTTTGCTGCAGTGAGCTGTGAGTCCTTCTGTTGACTTACCAGGTGTGGTAAGGGAGTTTGATAAGGCACACCAGCCATGTCTACTTGGCACTTGGAACCCTTTCAGGAATGGATATTTAACTTCTTAGCTGAGCGTGACCTGGGGCTTGATGTCAGGGAGCGGTGATTTGGTTTATTAAGTCAAACAGATGATTAAACTCAGTGCCTAGCCCATATTCCATCAGTGAAGACATAGCACTTAGTTGAGTTCGTTTTTTTCCCTCATTTCATGCTGCAAGTTTTTATCCCCAAATTAAGACTTATAGCTTCTAAACTTTTATTTTTGGTGGTAAAATAGACATAACTAGAATTTATCATTTTAACCATCTCTGTATTGATGTAATACTTGGCCAGAAAGATCTAACTTCGGGCTTTTTAACAAGATTGCAGCGTGGCAAATTTTGTCCATCCTCTTCAGTTCAGTTCGGGGAGTTTTTGTCGAGTACCAGGTGCTGTGCCAGGAGGAACACAAAGCGGGAGTCAGAGCTCTTCTCTACCGTGAAGATTGTTACACTCTGTGGGCGCAGAGATGTGCACGGCATCCGGGCAGGACACATCGAGAGCTGTCCCCAGGCGAGGAGGATAGAAGGGACCAGGAGTAGAGACGGGTTGTTTTGGAAGGCTTCAAAAGTCCTGTTTTCTTGGTGCAATTGCTTGATGACTTGAGAATGAGAATTTCTTCAGGAGGTTGCCATGATGCTTGGAGCGCCGGGCTTAGTTTTCTATGTGAAATACTTAATATCTTCCCTCTGCTCTAACCTGGGTGTGTGCGCGCACATGTAAGAGAATGAGAGCGAGAGAGGAAGAGCTGATACCTATGCTCTTTTCTGCCTCCTGTTCCTTCACTTACTTTCCTTTTCTCTCCCCCTCCCTCCTTTTCCCTCTCCCATGTTCTGTACCCTAGGGCTTCAGGGCTGGCTTCTGGACTAAATCAGCTCCTGCTTTAGGAGGAAAGAAAGGCCATTCCGTGGCCTCATAGGGAAAGTCTAACACGAGGTGGGTTGTGCTGGCGGGGCTGTGGGTGGGGAGGGGATTCTAGGGAACAGGGGGTGTCTGGTGTCATTCTGCCCTTTGGGGAGTGCCCCAGATATTGGGAGTAGCTTTTTCTTTGGACTTGGCTCTTTTCTGTACCCTCTTCCCTTTATCTGTTTTTGATAGCTTCACTAGAAACACTTCATTAATTTGTATGGCCTCAATTTGAACCTTGTTAGTTTGGATTGCTTGGGCTGGTCTGAAATTAACCTTTGTGTTATGAATAAAGAAGCAATGAATAGTATAACAGGGAATGTTTAAACTGCTTTACCAAATAATTGTTTTATTCAGCTCCTTGAAACATCATTTACATATAATTGATGCACTAATTATACGTGATTATAAATTTAATCCTTAAAGCTGGCCTCTTGATGGATCTCAGCTGAGCTACACGGTGTTTGCCTCGTTTTCTCGTTTATATATACTGAAATAATTAAAGCTATTTTCTTTGGACTTCATGTACAATTCTGGTTGTTTTTCCCTTACTAATTAGTACTAATTAGCGAGACTCAACTTCAGCCCAGGCTGTGTTCCAAGGATCACAACCTCCAAAATACGGGTGTCCAATTTATCTATGATCATGAAGTAGACAATATAAGTAAAGCCAGCTTGGGGCTGGTGAATTTAGCACCTCTAACTGCTTGGAGACAAAACCAAATCCGATTCAGAGGTGGCAGAATGCCCTTCGGAGACAGGGCGCATCCCTATCCTCTATAGAGATGTAGCATCCTAGAGTCACTATTTCTGATCTTTCATTCCTCTCGCAGAGTGGCTGCTAGCCACTCAGGCTGTGGGATCAGAATTCTTCTGGCATTCAGAGTCTGGCTTTGTTGACCACCTGCGTGATGAGAATGTTAAATGTTAGCATCACTAAGCCTGGGCGAGACGGGGATGGTGATAACAAAAGCTAACATTTCTTGAGCGCCGATGGGCTAGGCACCACGTGCTCTGTGCTCTATTCATATCTCATTTAAGTCTTTCAACATGGCTTTAAAATAGGTACCATTCTTCTATCCATTTTCCTTTCAAGGGAATGGGTTTCTAGATGTTAGACAACTGTCCCGGGACCATTCGTTCAGGATGTTGCTCAGTTGAGACAGGAAGCCGGGGGCTCTGCCTCAGGAGCTCGCCCTCTCCACCACCTTCACCCCACTAGGAGGACTGACTGAGAAGGGAGCACTCACTGAGAACACCTGGTGAGAGCTTTGTACCATCCCGGAAAGGTAGTGAGAACCAGAAAGAGAAGTTGTTCCCATGCTTTTCAGATGAAGCTGGAGGGGCGGAAGGTTCTGAGGGGCTGCTGTGCTGCTCCCAGCCCTGCTTCTGGTCCCAGAAGACCCCAACTGCTTCTCCTCTCCTTATTTTTGAGAGAGACAGAGTGTGAGCAGGGGAGGGGTGGAGAGAGAGGGAGACAGAATCTGAAGCAGCTCCAGGCTCCGAGCTGTCAGCACAGAGCCCGACGTGGAGCCTAGGACTCATGAACCGCGAGGTGCTGACCAAGCCAAAGTCGGATGCTTCACCGACTGAGCCACCCAGGTGCCCCTAAAACTTCGTTTCTTAACGGACACCCTTGCTGTGTTCTTCTTTTCTTTGTTCACTGAGTCTCCATCCAGTCAGCATGGGAGAATGCCCTAGCAGTGCTCAGTACTTCTCATCCCTCATCCTAAAACAAGCCAGGTCATTTCGCAGTGAAGCCAAGCACAGAGGAGCAGCGTTTGGTCACCCGCCATGCCGAAAGGAAAGGAGACAAACAGAGAACAGGCTGTTTTTCTTTAGAGTAACCCTTCACAAGTCACTGTGGAGCTGGCCCTCAACTCCTATAGAAAAGAATGAATAGAGCTACAAGAAAGAGTTTTCTAAGATCTCCCCAGACCTAAGACAGTGCTGTGATTTATTGTTTTATTTTCAGTATAGTTAACATACAGTGTTATGTTAGGTTCAGGTATGAATATAGTGATTCAACACTTCCCCACTTCAGCAAGGGCCCTCGTTCACAGCCCCCTGCCCACCTCCCCTCTGGTAACCATCAGTTTGTTCTCTACAGTTAAAAGTATGTTTCTTGGTTTGTGGGGATTTTTTTCCCCTTTTGCTCATTTGTTTTTTTTAAATTCCACATGTGAGTGAAATATTACGGTATTTGTCTTTCTCTGACTTACTTCACCTAGGATAATACCCTCTAGTTCTATCCATGTTATTATAAATGGCAAGATTTCATGATTTTTTATGGATAAATAATATTCCATTGTGTGTATGTGTACACACACACACACACACACACACACACAAACACACACACACACACCTTTATTCATTCATCACTGATGGATACTTGGACTATGTCCATAGTTTGGCTATGGTAAATAAATGCTGTATCTTTTTGAGTTTGTATTCTTGTATTTTTGTGGTAAATACCTAGTAGTGCAATTACTAGATCATAAGGTTTTTTGTGTTTTTTTTTTAACCTTTTGAGGAACCTCCATACTGTTTTCCACAGTGGCTGCAGGAATTTGCATTCCCACCCACAGTCCACGAAGGTTCTTTTTTCTCCACCAACCCTTATTGTTTCTTGTGTTTTTTAGCCTTTCTGACAAGTAACAATGTGGTATCTCATTATAGTTTCGATTTGCATTTCCCTGATAAGTGATGATGAGCGTCTTTTCATGTGTCTTTTGGCCATCTGTATGTCTTCTTTGGAGAAATGTCTGTCCGTGTCTTTTTATCTGGACTATTTTTTTTTTTAATCTGGACTATTATTTTTTGGGGCGTGTTGAAGTTTGTTTTTTTTTTTTTTTAAGAAAATAGTCTAACAGAACTAACTTGAACGAAGTGAAAAGAGAAAGTGAGTCTCCTGGTCATCATAATGGAAGTATCTTGATTTCATCAGGTCTCTGATTACAAAATCACACAATTAAGGAATCAGAAATGTTACACTCACTGCAGGGGCTCATCTTAAAGTTCAGGGAAGTGCAATAAAGATGGAAACCGGAGTTTTCTCAGGCTGGCTTTGTGGGTAGGATGCTTTGGTAATTGGGTCCACGTGTGGCCTCCATGGCTGCTGGCCCCACATTCATGTCTCTGGCTCTGTTCTTCGTCTTGTGCTCTAGACTTTTCTAACTGTATCTTGACAGCTTGGGCTGATACCTACTGGCATGTCACCCTTCGTATGTCTAGAATGAGCTCCAGTCCCTCTTTCAGAACTAATACCATCACTTCATATTGTGCCATCTTTAATGATAACTCTTGGACCCAAGTCCCCTGGATCTTCTGTTTCTTCTGGCCTCTGCTTCTGAGCTTAGATGTCTGTTTACCTTCCTCCCTTTCTCCCCTTATGTCAAATTGGTCACTAAATCCTTATTGCTTTGTTCTGATTCATTTCTCTTTTGTTTTCATTTTGTGTTCTATGAGCATCGAGTGCCTTCTTACTGTTCACAGGTGCTCACTCACTGCTAGTGAATGAATAAAAATGCATCCATGAACATTAAGACCACCAAAGAGCCACTGATGTTTCTTTCATTTATAAAGGTACCAGGTCCTTTAAATTGTCTCAGTTTCCTTCCCCAAGGAGAGACCGCTGCCTGTCTCTCCATCTTAAAGCTAGACAGACATTTAATATCTTGTAAAGCAGCAATGTGGCTTTTGTTCCGTAGCCTAATGTGTCGTTTTAAAACCCATAGCTGATGCAGTGAATAATGCAGCTGGATTTGGGTTCAGCGGAGTGGATAAGAATGGAAATTTCTGTTGGGATCTGCTTTCTAACCTAAACATCTGGAAAATTGAGGTGAGTCTGTTACACGTTTGAATCAAGCTTCCATCGCAAACAGAGCAAATGGTTTGCTTTGAGTGTGGTGTCCCTGGATAGTCTTCCTCAGAGTGTCTGAGGGATCAGGGAACTCCAGGTTTAGTGGCCTCTTGGACTTTTTCCTGTTTTTTTTTTTTTTTCATGTTTTTGGTTTTTTTGTATTTTTTTGGAAGATCCCTACTTTTTGACTGTTTAATGGTTCAAGGAATGACATGCAGAAATCTGAAAAAGAGCCAGGAAAATCATTTTGTTGTTTACATTCCTATTCTTTCTACTAGAAAGTACAGATGTCATCTTCTCTTATTTCACATTCTGCTTTCTTTAGTCAAGGACACAGACTGGAAGTTCCTGTATTTAGATTGTGATATTGCAAGCGTTCTGCGCGGTTCCTTTTGAAACATTTCCAATCCATTTGCTTTTAAGAATAATTGTCACGGAACATAGCATTTACGCCACTCGAATCAGTGCGGGTTTTGTTTTATCTTTTCCCCGGCTGTGTTCTCGGAGCACGGTTCTCGACGTGTCCTTGTCTCTAGAGGTGGTCTCGTCGGGCCCCGTCAGCCTTGGTTTCCCTGGCGTTGTGTGAGCACTCAGAGCGGATGGGAAGGCCCTGTTTTCCACCCGGTCCTCCTTGCTGCTGAGTGGGAGTAAGGACACGGTTCTCCACATGCAGCAGGGTTGGTCCAGTAGCTGGGGGACTCATATTTGCTGTCGGTTCTGGTTCCCCCTCCTCTGCCCAAGGCAGGCAGGGTGCCACCGGAGGGTCTGAGCAGAATAGGCTGTGCCTGTAGAGCAAGAAACCAGGGATGTGGACACCGACCACCTGCTTCCTGTTAGGTGGACACTAGGCCGGAAGGGGACATGGTGGACATTCTCCACTTTCTGGGTGCCCGGGACTTCTTTTCATCTTAAATGGACAAGCAGCAGCCTCCACTACCTTTCTCGTGCTGGGAAGAGCAGTGTGGATACTCTGCAAGCTCCTCATTCCTATACAGATGACGTCTGAGTGAGTCACGTCATGACTCCTTTCCCACCAAAATTCTTGGCTTCCACAAAAATCTTGGGTCACTGCCACGGGTACACGTCCTTCACAGCGGCCCCCCTTTGCCTGCTCACCAGTCCCCTCAGCTGTGCACCAAGACACAGTCTTCTTGTTAGGGGTATGTGGTCAGGGGAGAAAAGAAAGCCAGAAAGAGAAGTTTGCATTTTCAGTAGAGCTGATCTAGAGCAAAGAGCTAAGGAAAAGCAAGGCAGTCTGATTTAGTAAAGGCAGTTTGAAGCTGTACATACTGTATTAGCCAAAGACGACATAAATAAAACCCCTTAGGGCTTTGAATTAAAATGCTGTATCTATTTATTTATCTAATTATATTTCTCTCCAATCTATCTGCCTACTTATCATCTCTCTCCTTCCCTCCAAACATATTACATTAGGCCAGTGTATGGCCCAAGATTTCCTTATGGCTAAAATAAAGTGGCACTTGTATTCCACCTTTATTAGGAATTCTGTTTTGTTTTGTTTGTTTTAAGTAGGCATCATGATGTGGGACTTGAACTCACAACTCTGAGATCAAGACCTGAACTGAGATCAAGAGACACTTAAACAATTGAGCTACTCAGGCACCCCCAAGAATTCTGGTTCTTGAAAGTTTGCTTCATGCTTTCTACTACCAGCCTTTGATAAGACTTTTTTTTTTAATTTTTATTTTTGAGACAGAGAGCACGAGTAGGGGTGGGGCAGACAGAGAAGGGGACACAGAATCCAAAGCAGGCTCCAGGCTCTGAGCTGTCAGCACAGAAGCCGACGTGGGGCTTGGACTCATGAACTCTGAGATCACGACCTGAGCTGAAGTCTGCCGCTTGACAGACTGAGCCCCCCAGCCACCCCAAGACTTTTTTTTTTTTTTTTAATGAGAAAACCCAATTGATAGATTATTTTGGAAACTCTCTTTGTGGCACCCGTGTCATTGCCAGTTGGGTGACGTTTGTTTTCTTTTCTGTACAGAGACTCCCTCATGTGTGAAATCTCTCCCTATTCTATCCAACTGGAAGCCTAGAACATGAGCAGCTATTTGTAGAATCCCTTCACAAGACTGACCTCGTTTACCGATGGCCACAGAGTGAAAGATGACAATTAAACTTGGGCTGTCTCCAGAAAGGCCCTAAATCAATAGGATTAAACTTTTCCTATGGCAAATCCCCTTTTAGAGTGTTTACTTTTTAAAACTCATATGACTTAAAAAAAATTTTTTTAACCAGAGGGGAAGAAAAACCTACAAGACATTCCCTCAATTTTCCTATAATTTGCAAATACTTTCTGAGGGAAATGAAGACTTTGCAAGCCAAGTTTTAGCACAGAGTGAATCGTCTGAACACCAGAAAGTTGTACTGCGCAGGATGGACCCGCTGATGTGCTCTCGCTGGAGAGAGCACTCTGTTTGAAATAGCACATCTCCTTTGCCGCCAGGGAAATTCTGGGGAGGACTTTCCATTACTTGGGGTATTTTTAAAGCTAATGATAGGTGTTATTTTCTTCTTTCTAGACTGCCACAAGTTTCAAAATGTACTTAGAAAACTGGAATATTCAGACAGCTGCTTGGCTCAAGCGGTAAGAAAAATAAGAAATGACCTCATTCCTCATGGCTCTGGGTTCTGTTTAGATGGGCGTCTGCCAGGAGCACTGTGTCCTCTGTCACTTTTGCCTTAACATCTCTGCCCTGTCAGTGAAAAAGCCGAAATAATGTGAGGAGGTCACAGCGTGGCATATTTACTTTAGTTCTTAAACCCCTACTAGTGCCATTGTCTAGCAGCCACTCATGGAGTTCTCAGATCAGTGCCACGAGATGGTGGTTAGCCCTACTTTACAGACGTGGACAGTGAAACAGAGATTATGACACTTGCTCACAGTCACACAGCTAATGAGTACTTGATAAGAGCCCAAACAGACTGTCTCCAGAGCCAGGCTCTTAAACCTTTGTGTCGTGCTGCTTCTTACCTATAGATTAGGTCAGGGAAGGTCAATGGCAGCATCAAATCACTGAAGATCTCCATTTACCCCTGGCATTTACAGCTTGATGGTACCTTAAAGATACACGCTTTTTAACCTCACATTTGTGTTCATATTCCTCTGTCCTTTGTTTGCCTCCACATTCCAAAATTGGAAACATTACTTAATGTGGAATGAATAACCTGCTATCCTTGAAGCAGAAAACCCTAGCTAGTGAATACTCTGATCATGTGAGTGCAAGGAGAGAGTGTGAAGCTGTCACGCTATAGATTCAGTTTTTGATACATAGCGTTTTTCATAGGTCCCGATATTGGGGTGGGAGACAATATACAGGAACATTCCAACGTTAGCTCATGCAGTGTTGTCTGAGAGGTGAGCTGAACATGCGACTTTTGGGAAATTTGCACTTATTGTTCTATGAATTTGACCATAAAATCTTAGCATAAACCTCTATTTTTTCAATGTTTATTTATTTTGAGAGAGAGAGTACAAGTTGGGGAGGGACAGAGAGAGAGGGAAAGAGACCCCCATGCAGGCTACACGCTGCCAGCACACAACCTGGCGCAGAGCTTGATTCCATGAACAGTGCCATTATGACCTGAGCTTAAATCAAGAGTCAGATGGTCAACCGACTGAGCCCCCCAGGCACCCCTGACCCTCTATTTCTGTGTCAGGTAATCCCAGTGTACCAGGAGTCCTGTCTCCATTAGCAATTTATGTTCTAACACTGAACATACATAATGAGCACATAACAATGTAACAAATATTTTAAAAGCATTTTAGAAAACAAAGTATCTAATTCATACAAAAAGATACAGAGGGTAAGGAACAAATACCTGTGCCGACCACCCCATTTCAAAGAAACATTGCAAGTGGCTCCCCAGGTTCTGTGTCTCTCTCCCCAAATGCACTTTCTTTGTGTGAAGAGGAAGCCATAATCCTTAGTTTGGGTTCAAATCTGTTACTTTTGACAAGGTGGATTGGTGTTAACTGTTTGAATTTCTATTTTATTTTTTATTTGGGTCCTCTTGTTTAGTAAACCACATCGTGGCTTCCTTACACTGCCCCTGGAAATGTATAGATCGAATTTGGGAGAAAGTTCCCATCACTTTGTTTTAATCGTGCAATAAGTCAAAGATCTCCAGGGTGTTTGCTGACAGTGTCTAAGTCCTCACAGTATCATTCTTTAAAGCACACTTGTGGATTGAAATCCAATGGACACTGGAAGAGCTGATGAGTCATGTAACCGACACATTGATTTTGTGCTGGAGTCCTTGCCAAGAGCAATGAACAGGTCTGCAGTGTTTCCTCGTGAGACGGCATGAAGTCCAGGTTGGAATTTTGACTGAATGAAGATACCCAGTTCTAAAGATGCTGTCCTGACTTAAAAAGTATCAGTGCCAGTGGCACTGATCCGTCAGGATCCTTGGTGGATCAGGGCACAGGTGGAGTGAGCGTCCATAAGGCGGGAGCTCTTGCTGGGTGCAGTGACCACTTGGACTTTGATTAGATACATTATGACGTGGTCCAGATCATTTAGTTCCATGAAGCTTAAAACTTCATATTCTACTCCCCAAACGATTGGATTAAAACAGGCAATTCGTCTGGTAGCATTTAGGAAATGGAGTTCAGCCAACTGGGATCACATTGCAAGGCCCTGATGAGGTTAGGCGTGATCTCCATCAGTAATGGATCAGATGATTTCCGTGTGGTCTGAAGACACAAGTGTAGTTAGATGTTTCTGGTCCTTTGATAGCTTCTTGTACCTTGCTCTCTTCCTAGAGTGTGCTACGAGCGGGTTCCCTGGTACCCCACGGTGCTAACCTTTGTCCTGTCTGCCTTGTGGCATGGCGTCTACCCTGGATACTATTTTACCTTCTTAACTGGAACCCTCGTCACAGTAGCGGCCAGAACGGTAAGCTTCCTTCGGTGGTAGGATCTTTTCCTTAATAATCTGCTGCCTCCATGTTTGTTACCTTCTGGTCCCGTAAGTAGGTGGGGGAGATGGGAGTGATCTTTTGAAAAAATCACACAACAAAAGTCTTCCTGTTAGACAAATACTTCAATATATAGGAATTTTTGGCCATGAAATGATTGTTTTTATGTTATTTACAGATGGTATTTGCAAAACAAGGAATTTTAGGAGTGACAAATGTTTTGTACCTTAAGAGATGAAAACAGTTTTAATCATTAAGCAGTCTACCACTTATAGATGACGATTTATAATAGAGGCTCCACAGGCTTCATTCTGCTTAGACTCAATTTCTCATCTCATTATCCTAAGCTGAGAAATAATTCACAAAGTCTGTGCAGCCAATAACGTTGTGTTGTTAGAGATAGCTCTACCTCTTCACACACTCATGCCTGATCCGATTAAATTAGTTTGTGTGGAATTCTTTGTGAAATTTGTTTGGGTAGCCATCAGTTGGCCCTAGACTATTCCTACCTAGTGCTGGTTGTACAGCACATGTTAAAGAAACACAAATTCTACCTGCCCTTAAAGAATGAGACGAACATGTATGTAAGTAATGGTAAGTCAGAGAAAGACAGTGTGAGCAGGGGAGGGTCAGACAGAGAGGGAGATACAGAATCTGAAACAGGCTCCAGGCTCTGAGCTGGCTGTCAGCACAGAGCCCGACGCAGGGCTCGAACCCAGAAACCAGGAGATCATGACCTGAGCCAAAGTCGGACGCTTAATCGACTGAGCCACCCAGGTGCCCCTGTTTATTTTTAAGAGAGAGAGAGACTGGGGAAGGACAGAGAAAGAGGGAGACACAGAATCTGAGCTGTCAGCACAGAGCCGGACACTGGGCTCGAACCCACAAACTGCAAGATCATGGCCCAAGCTGAAGTCAGACACTTAGCCAACTGAGCCACCCAGGCGTCCTTGGTGCCAGGGATTTTTAGTGACATTTGTCAAACTATTTTGGATGTGAATTCAGGAGCCCCAGCATAGCTATTCACTCTTTCTTTAATTCATGTATCCTGTGACTGTCTCAGGAGCCATCCACTGTGCCAATTTGTGTGTTAGGCAGTGGAACACGGCCAAACAAGAGTCACTTCCCTGTGGATTACCTGCTTAGTTAGATGAATGTTTGTTGGAATATATGTGTGAATGAGAGTAATTGATTACTACTCATGCTGATTACTGCACTTTTAAAATAAAGTCTATATTGTATATAGCTGTACATGGAAAACGAGGGACACTATTTCTTTTCTTCCATTCATATACCCCGTAGATTATACAAGTAAAGAACAGATGGCCAAGACAAGCTAAAACAAAGACCAGAATTTGATTTGTTAATCTATCCAGAGTATTATTCCTTAAAATGCCTTTAAAGCTCTGTGATTTCAACTGTATAAAAGCATTGATTTATGTCAAGCCTTTCTTTTGAGGGGCCTGGGCATATTTTTCACAAACAAGTTAGGTGGGGGATGATAGATGAGTGTTCCCAGGAGAATGAACTTGGGTATGAGTTTGCTTTCTGATACTGCTCGTGCTCCCGCAGTGGGTGGGGCTCTGGCTCTATCTTGAACTCAAGGCCAAGAAGGAGTGTTTTAGCTCGGCTGGAAGCTGCAGGAAGCCTGGTCTGGGGCTAACCTACCTGTAAGCCGGCCATTGTTCCAACCATGCCTTTGGTTCTTGCATCTGGGAATTAGATGTCTTTCTAGAGGCAAATCTAGTCCCGTTTATTAAAAGACCTACAAATTAATTGTGGAAGAGTTAGCTTTTCCACAATATATCACAGGTTATTTTTTTAAATTGTTTTAAATGCTTTTTTATTTCTGAGAGAGAGAGACCACTTGAGCAGGGGAGGGTCAGAGAGACAGGGAGACACAAAATCCGAAGCAGGCTCCAGGCTCTGAGCTAACTGTCAGCACAGAGCCCAACACGTGGCTCGAACCCACCAACCGTGAGATCATGCCCTGAGCTGGAGTTGGATGCTTGACCGACTGAGCCACCCAGGCGCCCCACGGGTTAATATTTTTGACATGGGGGCCACCTAGGTGGCTCAGGCGGCTAAGCGTCCAACTTCCTCTCAGGTGATGATCTCACGGTTTGTGGGTTCAGGCCCCGTGTCAGGCTCTGTGCTGACAGCTCGGAGCCTGGAGCCTGTTTTGAACTCTGTGTCTCCCCCTCTCTTTGCCCCTCCCCTGCTTGCACTCTATAAAAACTATTTTTTAAAAATTAATATTTTTGACATGGAATAGAATTTTCACTAAATGAAAAAAAAAACAGCCTAGAAAATAAATCTGTGCCATCAGTGAAAATATAAATGTGGATGTGTATGCACAGAGAGGCATGGGAAAATAATGTGCCAAGGTTATAAACAGGGCCTTTCTCTGGGAGGTATCAAAAGGTAACATTCCTTTTTGCTTAGTTCTTTGAACACTTGTCAACAGTGGACATAAATATATATATTTGCAATAGTAAAAACCATAGTGGCATTTTTGATCAACCGCGTTCCCAGGGTATCCTGCCTGTATGCATGGAATAAAAAAAACTCTTTTTTTTTTTTTTTTTAAACCCTGGCTCTGCCTTCTTTGGCTTGCAGATGAGGAACAACTACAGACATTACTTCCTTTCCTCAAAAGCCCTCAAGGTTGCGTATGACGTAGTCACCTGGGCAGTCACTCAGCTGGCCGTCTCCTACACTGTCGCACCCTTTGTTATGTTAGCCGTTGAGCCAACCATCAGCTTATACAAGTAAGTTTCCATTGTTCTCCATTGCCATTTCATAAACGTGTGGGTCTTCTCTGTGTTTGACTTGGGAGTTGGCAAATTGAATCAGTCAGTATTGAGTTTCTAAATATGGCTTCCATGTCCAAGTATCCATAGAAAGCTTTGGGAGGAAATGGCTATCCCAGACACCCCAACATACACCGAGCCGTACCCAGTAAAACCTTGGATTGCAAGTTACTACTTCTGCGAGTGTTCCGCATGGTGAGCAAACACTTCTAATAAATTTGAACTTGATAAATGAGTGACGTCTCTCAATGTTAAGTGGTACATGCCACCCAGTGTCACATGATCACAACTGAGCCAATGGTTCTTGAAATTCGCTTTGACATATGAGTGCTTTAGATTACAAGCATGTTTCCAGAATGAATGATGCTCTCAAACCAAGGTTTTACTATATACGAGCAGAGCTGACAGGAAGCCCTTCCTGCTTTGCTGACATACCTAAGGGATGCTATGTTGGTACCTGGATTGTAAACTCAGAGGGTGAGCGTGCTGCACTTGCCTCCTTCCCCTGGGGTGAGGCTGTGTTGGGGGCTGGGGGTGCATCCTGAGAGCGGGACAGGAACGGGCGGGAACTGGATGGGATGACTGTGGGTGGGGTCTGCAGGGGTGCTCGGTGTGCTAGTGGGGTGGCACTGCTGGTGGAGCCTGGGGGGCTTTATGGTGTGAGCTCACGGGGTAGACGGAGGAGATGTCTCCCACCAGAGTCAGAGGCCTCTAGGGAAAGGATGTGAGCTCTTTATATTCCTCCCCTAGTGGTCCTGATGAACTGTAAACCTACTTTTGCTGACCTTTATTTCACTCTTCTGTTGATTTAATATTTTTCTACCCTTGCCAACTGCTTGTGTGACTTCTGGCAAGTGCTTAACTTCTACCTGGCTTTTCTCACCTGTAAATGAAGCTTAGCCTCACCATCACAAAGCACCACTTTTAGGACTGAATGAGGTAAACATACAAAGGGGTTAGCCCGGTGCTGGGCTTAGGGTCTGTACTCAGTAAATACTGACCTGTATTCTTTAATGCTTGCACGGGCTTGGTAGATTAATTTTGGAGCATAGCTGTGGTCAGGAAAGCGGCATCAAAATAAAAAATGCAAACATGCCCTATTTGTAAGGGGCGGATTCCTGGTAGTTGATGAATGCATCCAAGCTCTTGCTACGTGAGACACAGATACCAAAGTCTGTAAGTAGAGTTTTTTTGTGCAGATCCTAGGAGGAGAAGGTGGAAGGAATTGTGTAACACTTACCAGTGACGTCTGTTCTATAACCACTTAGGTCATAGGAGTTAGGTCAGGATAATGTGGAAGTAGAGCTGGTTTATATACAGATGTTTCATAGGATGCAGAATAGTGGGGAAAAATAATCTTCGAGAAGAGCCCTGCATGCATGCAGCTGCTACAGAGGCAGGCGCACAGGCCACGTTGGCTCTAGATTAAGAACATCGAATTGAGCACCTCTTCACCAAGCTTCCTCTTCTGAGAGGTCCTCCCCCAGCCCCCCGCACTGCCCAGGCTCTCTGCTGATTTTCTTCCCACACCCACCCATAGGGACCCCACTTGCTCCCAGCTCCATCTTCCTGCCCTGGTCTCCATACACTCCAGCCAGCATTTGCCATTTCAAGTCTTCTACATTTTAACATGCTACGCTTTGCCTTGAGCTCCATTGAGCCACCTGCCGGGCTTACGTGCTGTTTTTGTTAGGGCTCTGGTTACAAAGTGTCACAGGTTCTGAGTTGTCTGCTTCCGACACGACCCCCCCGTACCTCTGCAAGCCCCAGTATCTTAAGCAGAGGGTACTCCGAAATGCGAGATATGGGTCACTTTATATCAGAAATGCCTGCATTCAGCTCAAAACCATTTAATACCTTCTGCTTGCTGGGCACTGTCCTGGAAACTAGGGATAAAATGGTGAGAGAAGTAGAGAAGTCATTCCTGGTCCCGGAGAGGGGATAGCTTGATAGAGGAGACAGACGTTAAGATTGTACTCCGAGTAAATGGTACTGATGAGGTTTTGGAGTGGTTGGGGTTCAGAGCTGATGGCCAAGGAAGAATTCATGAAGAGGTCTTTGATGCAAAACGGTGATTTTATTAAAACACAGGGACAGGACCCGTGGGCAGAAAGAGCTGTACTGGAGTTGTGAAGAGTGACTCATTAAATGCATATGCGAACTATGGAGTTGGGGGAGGTAGAGTCAAAAGGGAGGCCTCCAGAAGGACTTTGGTATGCTAAAGAGGACTCCTAAAATAGCTGAGGCCTTGCCATTGTCAAGCTAAGGTGCTCCCCCCCCCACCCCCCAGTAAGACGTTAATATTAGGACAGTACTCTGTATTTGCCTCAAGTATCTGTCAACGTGCTGCAGGTTAGAAGGAAATTTAATTTTATCTGCCCTTTCCTTCTTGCCTGTGTTCCCCATATCACTATGGAGGGGAGGGTAATGTTGGGGCTCCAGGAAACCGACTCTACAGGTTTCTGGAGATCAGGCTATTGATAAGATTGAAGTTTTCTTGTAATTTACTAAGAAACTTGTAAACTGACAAACTCATGTTCTGCATGACTGTGATCTCTATTAGCCATTTGTTTCCTTTCCTTTGTTCTTGGGGAGCCCAGAGTGTCTGAGGAGTAGCACACACAGCCCCCTTGGGGTGAGGTGGGAGGGGTGCTAGCTCGTGCTTTGCCCTCAGCTTGCCTTAAGCTCCCCCATCAGGACAGAGACTTATGAGAGCGTGTCATAGGAATCTGACTCACAGCATCAAGGGCAGCGTTTGGGTGAAAACGGCCTTCGTGCTACGACCTGGGGAGTGAAACAGGCATGGTGTGTGTGAGGATGGGAGGCTGATTCACTCTAGGAATGTGCTCCAGACACAGGGAACAGCATTGAAAAGGCCCATGTGCTAGGAGGAAGTTCTGTGCGCTGAAGCCCCGAGTAACATGCGTGTTGGCAGAATCAAGAATCCAGGGTAGATCATGGGAAGCTGAGAGAGAGAGGTAGGCATCAGTATCCCTGTTTGTCGTAAGAGGAAGTGGAGGTTCAGAGAGGGTAAGTGAACAAAACTCACACACCTAGACCTGACTTTCCGACCCGGAGCTCCTTAAGACCAAGAACAAGCGTGCAGTCACTAAATATTTCTGTAGAAGCTACTTGGGAAGAATGCTTCTGGTTGAAGATAATGCTTAGTGATTTGTTGGAGATAATATGCTGACTCCTCCATTCGGGCTCTAGAGGAAGAGAATCGAATAGTTACCAATCCAGATCTCCCAAGTAGATTTCCCGTTATTTACAAAAACAAAAATTCTCTGCCCAGATGAGCTCTGTCCAGAAGTTTCTACAGGATAGAAATGCTATTCAGTGCATCAGGCCGCCAACACTTGTGACCACTGAGCATTTGAAATGTGGCTGGTGTGACTGAGGAACTGAGTTTTCCTAATTTTAATTAATTTGAATTGTAACCGCCCTATGTTGCCAATGTAGCCATATGCATAGATTGCATCTCACAAAGTGTTTTCAGTATCTCTTAAGAGAATCACTGAATCTGATGAAAGAAATGAAAATTGAATGGTTTTCTTTTTAGCGGAGGTGGGGCAGGTTGCACTCCAGATCTGTTCCTCACTTGGGGCTAATTTCGGTGACTGGCGATGAATGGCAGTTGTATGTAAATCACTTCTGTACATCCATCGCTGCTTAACATTTAAATTTCAGATGCGCTTTATTTTTATGTCTAGTCGGTTTTCAATCTATGGTGACTTCTCTCTCAGCTTTAAATTATTGTCTAATCTTCTTTCTTTAAGTTGTCAATGAGTCCCAAGTAAACACTTAAATGTATTAGGAAAGAACCTGTCTTACCTCAGGCAGCTAGGACTAAATGTAGACCAAGTGAGTTCCACATTTCCCACAGTTGTGGAGGCCGGGAAGTCCCAAGATCAAGTGTGGCAGACGTGGTTTCTGGTGAATGCGGTCTTCCTGGCTTACGGAAGCTGCTTTCTCACGGTGTCCTAACATGGTGGCAGAGACACACAGGGAGCTACAGCTCACATTCTGGGCTTTTCATCTTGTAAAGGCATTAATCCCATCACAAGCCCCACCCCAACCAGACTGCTTCCCACAGTCCACTTCTCCAACTTCCCTTGGGACGTTAGGGCTTCAGTACATACATTGGAGGGCTGGGGCACATTTGGTCCATGGCCCGACCTTTTTGTAAACTCATTGTGAAAAGCAAATCCTTGCCCATGAACTTGTCTTTAAGTAGAGGATACTAAAAAAAAATTTTTGATGTATACTTATTTTTTGAGAGAGAGAGAGAGACAGAGGACAGACAGGGGAGGGGCAGAGAGAGGAGGAGACAGAATCTGAAGCAGGCTCCAAATTGTCAGCACAGAGGCTTGAACCCACAAACCACAAGATCATGACTTGAGCCCAAGTTAAGCCCAAGCTTAACTGACTGAGCCACCCAGGTGCCCCAGTAGTGGACTTTCTTAAATTCAGTGTCTAAGGATGCCATGTATAGGCAGCTTTTGCAGATAGCATCTCCTTGAGAGAATTATGCCTTATTCATCTGTGTATCTGGGGTACCTAGTTCAGAACCAGCGTGCTCAACAAATATTGAGTTTTTCCATAATAAAGAAATGAAGTATTTCTTAAAATTTTAGAAAAATATGGAATGGCAGAATAGGTTACTAAACTTCAGGAGGGGATTGAAATAGTTTCCCCTGGGCTTCCAAAATATTTGGCTTTAATCTAACAATTGTTTCAGTGTACATTTGGCCATGCATGAAAGATTAACGCAAAATGCAAGAACAAAGTATTGCTGGGGTGCCTGTTGAGAACCCCAGTTTCCACCTGTCGAGCCACTGTGTCTATCTGTAGAGCTCTTTTTCACTCTCAGTGTCCTGATTTAGACAGCAAATTAATTGCTTACTTGCCTGGGGCTGGTTCTATTATAGGAGCCCCATTATGCCTGGTTTTGCTTTACATTGTTTCAGTTACCTGCAGTCAGTTACTCTCCAGAAGCCGATGATTCTCCTCCTGATGTGTGGTCAGAAGGTTGGTAGTAGCCTAATGTCACTAATTTTGTCATCTCCCATCACCACAAGGGTGAATACAGTACTATTGTACTGTATTTTGAGAGAGGAGAGACCATACTCTCCTACTTTTGTTACAGTGCACGGTTATAATTATTCTGTTTCATTATTGTTAATTTCTTACTCTGCCTAAGTTAAGAATTAAACTGTATCAGAGGTATGTATGTACAGGGAGAAAAACCCTATATAGGTTTCAGTACTATCCCCAGTTTCAGACATCTGTTTGGGGGATCTTGGAACTTGGCCTCCAGCGACGGGGAGGGACCACTGTTGTACCCTTACTCCTGTGCTCACATTGTTTCCCATTCCCCCGAAAGGAAGGAAGGGCTTTGCCTTTTGTAGGTCCTGGTTTAATGCTTTGTACATCCCAGGCAGTCAATGGTTATTGAAAGAATAAGCAAAGATGTGTTTGCTTCTGTTAGAACTCTCGACTATTCTGTAAACACTTTCAGGGAAATTTATTTAGGGGCTCTGTGAATTATCTGATTCTAATGTGTCTGAGAATGATACATGAATCCAGTCTGCGTTTTTTTCCTCCTTTTAACATTTTCCTCTGATCTTCCAAAAACATTGGACAGTGTATAAGTTCAGCCTTTCCAAGAGGCTACAGAACAGTTAGTTATATGAATGTGAGCTGTTTCTAATTACTTGCATTTACAGATATGTATTATCTGCATTGTGTTCAGTGTGCCGAATGCCACGTTTACACAATAGAAATCCACACACTCAAAAGTAGCTCTTCTTTCTTATTCGTTTGGATGAAAGCGATTTTCAAAGTTAACGGAGTAGGTCTTGAAAATCTGAATGCTTCTGGCTCCTACCACACACAAGAAGAACCCGTTACCCTTGAGCTCATCGATTATGGTGTAAGTTGCATTTGTGGTTGCGGAACAGAGCATAGTGTTTCAATTTGGTCCTGTGTGTTCTTAGATTTCAGATCATTAGGAGTTTCTGGCCATCATGGGATTAATGCTCTTAATCTGAATATGGCAGGGGTACAGTACTGTGTGTCCATCGGCAGATGGGCTTGCTCTGCTCAGTCCTGGGCTTTCAGTCCATCCCTGGCCTGCTCTTCTACCGAAGGAGCACCGTTGGGGTGGATTGAGGCAAGCTCTGGAGTACAGATGCCTCCCAGAACAGTGCCTTCATTTGTCGGCCTACAGATGATGAAATCCCATCCATGTGACATTTCCTATTTGCATCCTTGTGTGAAATATAATTCTTGTGTGTGTTTTATTTTAGGTCCATGTACTTTTATTTACACATCATAAGTCTCCTGATAATACTCTTTCTGCCAGTCAAACCACACGCTCATATTCAAAGGCAGCCTCAAACTCTGAACTCTGTTAATAAGGAAAAAAAAGATTGATACCTCCAAGGAAAGTTGAGCATGTAAAACTGCAAAACATTGGAAAATGGAGACCAAAAGGCTCAAGGGTCCTTCAGTGCCTTAGAAGCAATGTTTACATGCATTTTTTTTTTTGAAGTGCAGGGAGAATTTTTATAAAGCCTTTTTGTACCATGAAGTCAGCCATGCCGAGTTGATCTGATGTTTCCTAGGACCTTTGAGTGGTGCGGAGGTGTGTGCAGAAGGGGCCAGAGACTGCCCATCCCAGGCTGCTGGGGCTTTGCTCCTCTGGCACGATTTCCAGCCTCTGGAGCCCATGCACCTGCTCCGGAAGGCAGAAGATGGCTGCTGACAGAGCTGATCTTCCAGAACATATCCAGATAGGGTTGTTCCTTAAGAAGCCCCAGACCCTTTGACCCCAGTGACTGCACTCAGAAGACCACGGAGGAGAGGGATCCTGAAGGAAAGAGCCAGGAGGACTTGGCCATGAACACTCGAGTGGACGGACAGTCAGGCATGCCCTAAAGCAGGCTGCGTTTTTTCCCCTAGAGATAGAACTCTTCCGTTTTTTTCTTCTGAACTGAGCCAAGATTGGAAATCAGAGTCTCCTGTACCCCAGGAGTCTAGGAAGGGCGACTATTTTCCATATCATACATGCCATCTGCGTGCCTACGGATGGCCCTGAGAAAACACCCAAATATTTCCACCATCAAAGGCAGCAGAATGCGTTTTAAGTAAGTTTTTTAAAAAGTAATTTAAAGTTACATAGCAGCTTGGTAAGAAGCAGCAGACATTTTTCTCTTTGCTCTCCTCATTTCATGGAGGTGTTAATGATCATGGCTATGAAACACACAGGGGCTGATTTTCACTTTTCTGGTTTTGCAGTTGATTAAATCTGTTTTAGTTGAATCATCATATTGGAAAGCAGATATTGAAGACCGTTTTCTATCCTTATTATGAATGTGCCGTGGTTCCTTTCGGGGACTTCTACTGGGTAATAGTCTATGTGGGAGAAAGAAACATGGTGTTAAATGTGTAAAATAATGATGATGCTGATAATAATAAATTATATGTTACAATGGTGTGCCCCTGAAAGAATGGTTGAGAGAATTTGTTCAAATCAGATGGCCAAAAATTGGTTTCTTACCAAATGAGTACTGTGTTTCTATATAAAGGAAACATTCCTGAATGGAATTGCCAAGTCTCCCCTTGCTGAAACAAAAAGCCTTCTGCCTCACGTGCGTATATTTGCATGTTTCTCTAAGTTTTAACAAATGCACAAAGTTCAGGTTTTACTTGCTTAAAATTTGACCATTTATGAACATGTTCAATTTGTCGTATATGTCAGGTATTTAGAGGGTTTGGTTTGATTTCCTATCTTCATTCCCAACTTTGCAGGTAGGATTAACCCCCTTTTGCAGATGAGGAAACAGAGAATCCGGGGGGAGGTTTGCTAAGTGCCCCACAGTCACAGAGTTCGTGAAGGAGCAGAGATTAAAATCCAAGTTCCAAGAAAGCTTTTTGGCAGGTTGGTAATTTCCAGAAGGTATCCTGCCGCTGCTTCGGGCAATGAAATGTGAAGTGATGCACTTGTCCCTTGAAGAGTTTGTATGGTGCCGACAGAGAATACTAGAACCTAAACTCTAGGATTTAGGTAAGATAATGGAAGTTAAGCAGCAGCACATTTTGGCCAGTGTTTGAGGCTCACCCCAATTTAACCGGGTAACCTTGGGGCAGTCCTACCTTGCTGGTCCCATGAGGAATGTCAGGGGAGAGGGGATATGTGTACTTACAGTCTGTCAGGGTCTCTCTCCAACAGGAACATTTAGAGGTACAAGATCAAGAAACATGCACACCAGTAAAAATGGTCTATATCACCATGGGCACAAAGTCTTGGGAGTAATCCGTATTACAGTGAAGTCTTTGAACTTGCAACATGACTTATATTCAGGTTTCACTGTATCTAAGTATCTTCATTTCTGAGGGAAGAATTTTGCTAGCAAGAGGAGGAATGATCATCAGGGTGACCATCCTGTGGTACCAGTGACTTTACTGACCCCTCAGTCCTGGGCAGACTTGAACCATTGGCCCCTCTAGTGTTTGCCAAGAATCAAGGATTCATTCCAGAATGGAGCCAGAGTCAGGCCTTTGGAATCTGGGCCTGTAGATGCTGTATGTCAGAAAGTGCTCGGCTCCTAGACATGTTTTTCTTATTGTGGGATTTTATTCAGTGCAAACACTTTATTGTGCTTTGCAGATACTGCAGGTTTTTGTGTTTTATTTATTTAGTTAGTTTTTTACAAATGGAAGATTAATAGCAACCCTGTGTCGAGCAAGTCTGTTGGCACCATTTTTCCAACACCATCTGCTTGCTTCACGTCTGTCACATTTTGGTGATTCTCACAATATTTCAGACGTCTTTATTATTTTCTATTTCTTATGGTAATCTTTGATGTTACTATTCTGTGTTAGGATGCTAAGAAGCACCCCCATCAGACGACAAACTTGAGAACTGTGTGTGTTCTGACTTCACCAACCAGTTGTTCCCTCATATCCCCCTATTCCTGAGACACAATATTGAAACCAGACCCATTAGACACCCTACAATGGCCTCTAAGTGTTCAAGTGAAAGGAATAAAAACACATCTGTCACTTTACATCAAAACCCAGAAATGATTAGACATGGTGAGAAAGTCCTGTTGAAAACTGGCTAAAAGCTAGGCCTCTTGCATCACACAGCCAAGCTGTGTTTAAAAGAAAAAGTTCTTGAAGGAAACGGAAAGTGTCACTCCAATGACCACATGAATGGTAAGAAAGCAAAAGAGCCTGATTGCCAATATGGAGACAGTTTGAGTGGTCTGGATAAACCAAACCAGCCACAGCACTGTCTTAAGCCAAAGCATCATCCAGAACAAGACCCTGACTCCCTTCACTTCTCTGAAGGCTGAAAGAGGTGAGGAAGCTGCAGAAGGAAAGTTTGAAGCCAGGTGAGGTTGGTTCATGAGGTTTAAGGAAAGAAGCCATCTCCACAACATCAGAGTGCAGGGCGACGCAACAAGTGCAGAGGGAGAAGCTGCAAGTTCTCCAGAAGATCCAGCTAAGGCAGTTGATACAGGTGGGGACACTCAACAGTCAACATGGTTTCCTGAATATTTTAAGCCCACAGTTGAGAGCTAGTTCTCGGGTTGGGGTGGGTGGGTGGAGTGAAGATCTCTTTCAAAATATTACTGCTTATTGACAGTGTCCCTGGTCATCCAAGGGTTCTGATAGAGGACAGAGATGAATGTTGTTTTCATGCCTGCTAATGCGACATCCATGCTGTAGCCCATGGATTAAGGGGGAATTTTGATTTTTAAGTCTTACATTAAGGACTCCATCTCTGCAGGGATAGCTGCCATAGATAAAGATTCTTCTGAAGAATCCAGGCAAAGGAAATGGAAAACTTTCTGGGGTTCTCGTCCAAGATGGTGACCTAGAAAGACCCTGAACTCCCCTCCTCCATGGATACAGAAGTCTACACCTATTTATAGAGTAGTCTCTCTTGAAGAACGAGTGGGGGTGGACTGAGCAGCTTTTGCCCAGGTAAAGATACGTCACAGAGAATGGCAAGAGAAATGGGAGGCATGGCAATGAAGGGAAGCTCCCCCCCAGCAATGCTGCAGAGGGGAAGGAATAGTATTGAGGGACCATAAAGCAGATTCATCTGATGTGGGGCACAGGAAAAAAAAAAAAAAAAAAACCTGTGGTTTAAAAGGGCAACTAGAATATAAAGGAACTGCTATAAGTTTTTGAGAGAGAGAGCAGGCATGAGCAGAGGAAGGGCAGAGAAGGAGAATCGCAAGCAAGCTTTGCACTGCCAGTGAGGGGCCCAATGTGGGGCTCAAACTCACAAACCACAAGATCAGGACATGAGCCAAAATCGAGACTTGAATGCTTAATTGACTGAGCCGCCCAGGCTCGTTTTCCTTCTTTCTTGACAGTGCAGCTGGGAACAAAGTTCTGGCACCAGAGCTGGCCTGCCAACTCAGAAAGCCCTGGGCCCCTAGCCACACCAGCCCCAGATGCTCTGGGGCACAGAAAAAAAAAGAGGTTTAAAAGAGCACCTAGAAGAGAAGAGATCCATCCCTAGAATAGCATATCTACTGGAATTCTATCCAGGTTGGAGGGCTGGGGAGCACCATGGTTTATGTTTACCATCTACCTTAATAACATAGAAGGAAGGTTCTGGGCACTATAGCTGGCCAGCCACCTTGGTGAGTCCTGGGTGCCTAGTACATACCAGCCACAGATGTCCTGGGGCACAGGAACATGGCTTAAAGAATCAACTACTATATATAGGAGCTAGCCCTAGTACACTGCCAAATGGAAGGGCAGCTGATGGAACTTTCTTCAAGTCACAGAGGCTGATGAGCACCTTGGTTAGTATTCCTCCTCCACCATGACAGCATGGGTAGGAGCAGCATTCTAGATATCCTGGCCAGCCTACTGCCTCTGTGAACCCAGGCACCTAGTCCACACCAGCCCCAGCCATCCCACCAAGGCTGCCCCAGCACGGTATGTAACAGGATACCCCTCGTCAATGCTCACTACAGCTTTAGCCATCTCACCAAGGTAACACAGTCACAAAGCATCCCAGAACAATCCAGTCCTATCTGAAAGGAAAAAAACCCTGCCTACAACCAAGAATACTCTACCTGGCAAGGTTATCATTCTGAATTGAAGGAGAGCTAGAGTTTCTGAGACAGCAGTCTAAAATGTTCATCATCACTCAACTGGCCTTACAAGAAATGCTAAAGGTACTTCTTTAAGTGGAAAATAAAAGGCCGTAATTAGAGGAAAATAATAAATAAAAAGATGTAAAATGGAATAACATACACATAAAATGTAGAGGGGGGAGTGAAAAAGTGACTATCAACTTAATATAGACTGCTGTATACTTAGGATTTTACATGTGAACCACATGGTAGCCACAAACTCCAAATCTAAAATATATATACCAAAAATACAGAGAAAGTAGTAAAAGCATACACTACAGGAAGTCACCAATCATAAGGAGAGAGCAAGAAAGAAACCTGGCAAACCTATAAAAAACAGTGAACAAAATGTACTCAGTACATACCTATCAATAATTACTTTAAGTGTAAATGGCCTAAATTGTCCACTTAAAAGACAGAGAGTGACTGAATGGAGAGAAAAACAAGATCCTTCTATATGCTGCCTACAAGAGACTTAGCAGCATATAGATCTAAAGACACAGACTGAAAGTAAAAAACTAATGTAGCAATACTTAACATCAGAAAAAATGGACTTTAAAACAAAGACTAGTGAGGGACCATAAAGGACGTTACATAATGATAATGGGATCAACCCAACAAGAGGATGTAACAATTGTGAATATCTATGTACAAGACATTGGAACACCTCAATACATAAAGCAAATATTAATAGACAAAAAGGGAGAAACTGACAGAGACTTTAACACCTCACTTAAATCAATGGATAGATCATCCAGGCAGAAACTCAAAAACTAATAGTATCTTTGAATGAAACAATAGATCACATGAACTTAACAGGTATGAACGTTCCATCCACAAAATACCAACAGAATACACTTTCCAAGTGCACATGCAACATTCTCCAGGATCGATCACATGTTAGGCCACAAAACAAGCCTTAATAAATTTTAAAAGGTTGACATCATTTTCATCTTTTCTGACTGCAGTGGGTTGAACTAGAAATCAGTCATGAGGAAAAAACTGGAAAAAATACAAACATGTAGAGTCTAAACAACATGCTGTTGAACCAATGGGTCAATGAAGTAAAAGAGGAAATTAAAAAATACGTGGAGACAAATGAAAATGAAAACGCAATGGCCAAAATCTGAGACACAGCAAATGCCATTTTAAAAGGAAATTTATAGTGATACAGGCCTACCTTACGAAACAAAAGGGATGCCTGGGTGTCAGTCGTTTAAGCATCTTGATTTCAGCTCAGGTCATGATTTCATGGGTTCATGAGTTTGATCCCCATGTTGGGTTCTGTGCCGACAGCATGCAGCCTGCATGTGAGTCTCTGCTCCTCTCTGTGCTCGTTGCCTGCTTGTGCTCTTTCTCTCTCAAAAATAAATAAGCTTAAAATAGATAGCTTTTAGCCAGACTCATCAAGAAAAAAATAAAGAGGGAGAGAGGACCCACATAAATAAGATTAGAAACAAAAGAGAAATCACAACTGACACCACAGAAATACAAAGGATTTTAAGAAACTGGTAAGGAAAATGATATGCCAACAAATTGAACAACAGAGAAGAAACAGATTAAGTTCTAGAAACATACAGTCTTCCAAAACTGAATCAGGAAGAAATATAAAATTGGAACAGACCAGTTAGTCATAACCATATTAAATCAGTAATCTAAAAACTCCCAACAAACAAAAGTCCAGGACCAGATGGTGTCACAGGTAAGTTCTGCCAAGTATTTAAGGAAGATTTAATACTTATTCTCCTCAAATTATTCCAGAAAATAGAAGATGGAAGAAGGTTTCCAAATACATTCTGTGAGGCCAGAATTACCCTGATATCAAAACTAGACAAAGACACAACCAAAAACAGAGCTATAGAGCAATATCCCTTATGAACATAGATGTAAATATTCTCAAAAAAAATATTAGCAAGCCACATTCAATGATGTATTAAAAGGATTATTCACCACTTATCAAGTGGGATTTGTGATGCAAGGGTGATTAAATATTTGTGAAACAATGTGATACACAACATTAACAAAGTGAAGGATAAAAATAATATAATTATCTCAATAGGAAAGGCATTTAACAAAATACAACATCCATTCATGTTAGAAACTCTCAATAAAGTGGGTTTAGAAGGAACATACTTCGGGGCACCTGGGTGACTTAGTCGGTTAAGCGTCCGACTTTCGCTTAGGTCATGATCTCGCGGTTCGTGGGTTTGAGCCCCGCGTCGGGCTCTGTGCTGACTGCCAGCTCAGAGCCTGGAGCCTGTTTCAGAGTCTGTGTCTCCCTCTCTCTCTGCCCCTCCCCTGCTCACGCTGTCTCTCTCCCTCTCTCCTAGAAATAAAAATTTAAAAAAAAATAAAAATAAAAAGAAGGAACATACCTCAAAGTAATAAGGCCACATATGAAAACCTACAGCTAATCTCATACTGGTGGAAAAACTAAGTCTTTCATCTAAGATCAGGAACAACACAAAGAGGTCTACTTTCACTATTTTTATTCAACACAGTACTGGAAGTCATAGCCACAGCAATCAGAGATGAAAAGGAGATGTTAAATGGTCACTATTTGCAGATGCCATGATACTAAGAAAACCCTAAAGACTCCACTGAAAACTATTGGAATAAATGAATTCAGCAAAGTTGCAGGATATAAAATTAATATAAAGAAATCTGTAGCATCTCATTACACTAATAATGAAGTAGGAAAAAGGGAAATTAAGAAAATTCCACTTGTAATTGTACCAAAAATCATAAAATACCCAGGAAGAAACTTAACCAAGGAGGTGAAAGACCTACACTCTGAAAACTATAAAACACTGATGAAAGGAATTAAAGATGATACAAGCAAGTAAAAAGATATACCATGTTCATGGATTAGAACTAATATTGTTAAGAGGTCTATACTGCCCAAAGCAGTCTACAGATTCAGTGTATTCCCTATGAAAATATCAACATCATTTCTCATAGAACTAGAAAAAAAAAAAAAAACTAAAATTTGTATGGAACCACAAGACTCCAAATAGTCAAATCAATCTTGAGAAAGAACAAAAAAGCTGGAGGTATCACAGGCCAGATTTCAAGATTTACTACAAAGCTGTAGTAATCAAAATTGTATGCTACTGGCAGAAAAACAAACACTAGACCGATGAAAGAGAATAGACAGCCAGAAATAAATCCATGCTTATAGTATCAAAAACAAAGGAGGCAAAAATATACAATAGGGAAAAGACAGTCTCTTTGATAAATTGTGGTGGGAATAATGGATAGCTACATGAAAAGAAGGAAAACTGGACCACTTTCTTATACGTAAAAATAAACTCAAAATGATTAAAGACGTAGTGTGAAACCTGAAACCTTAAAACTCCTAGAAGAAAACATAGGCAGTAATTTCTTTGACTTCAGCCTTAGCACCATTTTTCTAGATATGTCTTCTCAGGAAAGCAAAACAAAAGCAAAAATAAACTATTTGGACTACATGAAAATAAAAAGCTTTTCCACAGCAAAGGAACTGTCAAAACCCCAAAAAGACAACCAACTGAACGGGAGAAGATATTTGCAAATTATATACTTAATAAGAGGTTAATATCCGAATTATATTAAAAAATTATGCAAGTCAATACCCAAAACCCCAAATAATCTGATTTAAAAATGGGCAGAGAACCCGAATAAACATTTTTCCAAAGAAGATTTATAGCTGGCCTGCAGACATATGAAAAGATGCTCAACATAACTAATCCCCAAAGAAATGCAAATAAGAACCACAACAAGATAGTATCTTACACCAGTTAGAATGACTAGATTAAAAAAAAAAAAAAACACAACAAGAAATAAGTGTTGGTGAGAATAAGGAGAAAAAGGAACCTTTGTACACTGTTGGTAGGAATGTAAATTGCTGAACTCATTGTGGAAAATGGGATTCCTCAAAAAAGTAAAAATAAAAATACCACATGATCTAGTAATTCCACTTCTGAGTTTTTACCCAAAGAGAACGAAAACACTGATCCAAAAAAATTGTTTTTAATGTTTACTGTTAAGACAGAAAGACAGAGTGTGAGCAGGGGAGGGGCAGAGAGAGAGGGAGACACAGAATCCGAAGTAGGCTGCAGTCTCTGAGCTGTCAGCACAGAGCCAGATGCAGGGCTTGAACCCATGAACTGTGAGATAATGAGCCAAGCCAAAGTCAGATGCCCAACCGACTGAGCCACCCAGGTGCCCCAGAAAACATTAATTTTAAAAAAGATATATACCCCTGTTATTTACAAAAGCCAACATAAGGGAACATCACAAGTGCCCATCAATAGATGCATGGATAAAATATGGATATATACAATGAATGGATGTATACAATGAAATCTTAGTCATAAAAATGAATGAATCCTTGCCATTTGCAACAACATGGATGGCTATAGAGAGTGTGTGTTGAGTGATAGAAGTCTGAGAAAAACAAGTGATATATGATTTTACTTATATGGGAATCTAAAAAAACAAATGAGCAAACAAAATCAGAAACTAACCCATAAGTACAGAGAATAAACTTAAGGCTTTAAGAATGGAGCAGGTGGGGGGGGTAAGCAAAATGAGTGAAGGTAAGTGGGAGACACAGGTTTCCAGTTATGAAATGAATAAATCACGGAGATAAAAAAGATACAGCATAGGGAATATAGTCCATGGTATTGTAATAGCATTGTATGGTGACAGAGGGTAGCTACACTCGTGACCACTGTATAATGTATATAGACTTGTTGAATCACTATGTTGCATTTGTGAAAACTAATGTAACATTGCATGCCAACTATATGTCAACAAAAATTAATTTAATAAAAGAACATCTGGAAAGGATTCACCATTCTAGATGCCATGAAGAACATTTGTGATTCATGAGAAGAGATCCAAACAATCAGTATGAACAGGAGTTCAGAGGAAATTGATTCCAACCCCTATGGATGAATTTGAGGGCTTCGAGACTTCTATAGAGGAAGTAACTGTAAATGTGGTGGAAACATCAAGAGAAGAACTGGAGTTAGAAGTGGAGCCTAAAGATGTGATTAAGTTGCTCCAATCTCATGATAAAACTTGAATGGACCAAGAGTTGGCTTCATAGGGATAAGCAAAGAAATTGATTTCTTGAGATGAAATCTGCTCCTGGTGAAGATGCTGTGAAGATTTTTGGAATGACACCAAAGGATTTTGAATATTACATAAATTTAGTTGATTAAGCAACAGCAGGTTCTGAGAGGATTGACCCTGATTTTGGAAGAAGTTCTACTGTGGGTGAAATGCTGTCAAGCAGCATCACAAGCTACAATGGAATTGTTCATGAAAAGAAGAGTCAATTTATGTGGCAGTCTTAACTGATGACTAATTTTAAGAAATTGCCACAGCCACCCCTACCTTCAGCAACCACCACCTTGATCCGTCTAGAGCCAATGACATTGAGGCAAGACCCTCCACCTGCAAAAAGATTATGACTTGCTGAAAGTTCAGATGATGGTTAGCATTTTTAAGCAATACTTAGAATTAAGGGATGTGCATTGCTTTATTTAGACATAATGCTGTTGCACACTTACAGATGGCAGTATAATGTAGATGTAACTTTTATATGCACTGGGAAACCAAACAATTCATTTGACTCACTTTATTGTAGTATTTGTGATAATTATTATAGTATTTATTGCAGCAGTCTAGAACTGGGCCCGAAATATCTCTGAGGTCTTCTTATACTAAAAGGACACCTCCTAGAAGGGTGATTAGCAACTTTTTCCTCATGAGAACCATTCATACATAGAAAAGTTTCAATTTAGGACCAAAGTTTAGAAAGAAGGTTTGAACTATTTCTATTACCTTATAGACCCAAGTTGTCCTAAAAATATATTAAACAGTTTTGGATCAATGAACTTTCAGTTTAAAAGACATACATTTCATTTTGAATTTTTTTTTTTTTTGTATATGGTATAAGAAAGTAGTCCAGCTTGATTTTTTTTCATGTTGCTATACAGTTTCCTAGCACCATTTCTTGAAGATATTGTCTTTTTCCCATTGCGTATTCTGGCCTCCTTTGTCAAAGATTAATTGACCATGTATTTGTGGAGTTACTTCTGGGCTTTTGATTCTGTTCCATTAGACATTATGTGTCTATTTCTGTGTCACTACCATATTGTTTTGATTACTACAGCTTTGTATTATAACTTGAAATTTGGGATTGTGATACTATCAGCTTTTTCTTTTTTTTATGAGACCTGAAACCATAAAAATCCTAGAAAAGAACACAAGCAATGGTTTCTCTGATATTGGCCATATCAACATCTGTCTAGATATGTCTCCTGAGGCAAGAGAAACAAAAGCAAAAACAATCTAATGGAACTGCATTAAAATAAAAATCTTCTGCACAGCAAAGGGAAACAGCAAAACTAAAAGGCAACCTACTGAATGGAAGAAGATATTTGTAAGTGACATATCCAACAAAGGGATAATATCCAACATATATAAATAACTGATACACCTGAACACCCAAAAAACAAATAATCCAATTTAAAATGGGCAGAACACATGAGCAGACATTTCTCCAAAGAAGACATCCAGATGGCTGACACACGAAAGTATACTCAATATTGTTCATCGTCAGGGAAAAGCAAATCAAAGCCACAATAAGATTAACACTTCACATCTGTCAAAATGGCTAAATTCTGATAGATTTTATTCCTGACTAAACACAGGAAACAAGAGTTGTTGAAGATGTAGACACAAAGGAACCCTCATACACTGTTGGTGGGACTGCAAACTGGTCCAGCTACTGTGGAAAACAGTATGGAGGTTCTTCAAAATATTAAAAATAGAACTACCTTGGGGCGCCTGGGTGGCTCAGTTGGTTGAACGGCCGACTTGGGCTCAGGTCATGATCTCCTGGTTCGTGGGTTCGAGCCCCGCATCGGGCTCTGTGCTCACAGCTAGCTCAGAGCCTGGAGCCTCTTTCAGATTCTGTATCTCCCTCTCGCTCTGACCCTCCCCTGCTCATGCTGTGTGTGTGTATCTCTCTCTCAGAAATAAAATAAACATTAAAAAAAAAAAAAAAAAAAGAACTACCTTACAATCCAGCAATGGCATTACTGGGTATTTACCCAAATACAGGAACACGAATTCAAAGGGATACATGCAACCCTATGTTTATAGCAGCATTATTTACAATAACCAAATTATGGAAGCAGCTCAAGTGTACATCAGTTGGTGAATGGATAAAGACGACGTGATATATTTATACAATGGTATATTATTCAGCTATAAAAATAATGAAATCTTGCCATTTGCAATAGCATGGATGGCTCAAGAGGGTATAATGCTAAGTGAAATAGGTCAGAGAAAGACAAATACCATATGATTCCATTCATATGTGGAACTTAAGAAACAAATGAACAAAGGAAAGAGATAACCCAAGGAACAGACTCTTAATGATAGAGAAAAAACTGATGGTTACCAGAGGGGAGGTAAGTGGAGAAATGGGTGAAATAGGTGAAGGGAATTAAGAGGACACTGATCAGGATAATCACTGAGTAATGTATGGAATTGTTCAATCACTGTATTGTACACCTGAAACTGATATAACACTGTATGTTACCTACACTGGAATTAAATAGAAGAAATACATTTCATAGTTTGGTTTTTTGCAGGTTTTCTTTTTCTCTTTAAGGTGACCATTATTCAGTAGTTGCAAAAAGCAGTAAATAATTCATTGAGATGTTTGCCATTTAAGGGAGAAAAGTAGAAATGGAGAAAACTGGGAAATTCGGAGATGAAAAGAGGGGTTGGCCGGTGGTCTCAGAACTGGCCGGGGTGTGCCCTCCATCATTGTGCAGGCTCTGGGAAGATAGCCATCCTGGGCAACATTTCTCCACCCTGGCTTCATAGTAGAACCACATGGGAAGTTTAAAAAAAATTTGACCAGTGTTCAGCCCCTTTGAGGGACAATATTTTATTTCTCTTCTTGCCTTCAGCACTTGGCATAGTGCCTGGTATATAAAGATTTAGTAAGTGTTTGTTGAATGAAGTATTGAATGAATTCGTTTAATGCATCATTGCACTTGACAGTTTTGATGGAGTCACTTTTGCACTGGGAAACATTTTCTGGTTTTCAGAACTAGTTTGCGAAATAAAGGTTTGTGTTTTCAGGGAATTCACAAAGTCTGTTATGTGAAATAACCACTCAGGCAGTCAGTTTATATAGCCCAAATTTCCCTCATCCGTCCATCTATCTGATCCGTTAATGAACACATTCATTTCTTTCTTTTTTTTTTTTTTTAAAGAGGGGGTGAGAGTGTGAGCAGGCAAAGAGGCTGAGGGAGAGAGAGAGAGAGAGAGAGAGAGAGAATCTTAAGTAGGTTCCATGCTCAGCATGGAGCCTGACACGAGTTTCAATCCCCTGATTCTGGGATCATGACCTAGAGCCAAATTCAAGAGTCAGAAGCTCAGTCAACTGAGCTACCCCGGCGTCCCTGCATTCACTTAATTTCTGAACTATTACTATGTCTGGTCAGGCTTGGAACTGTGTTAGGTACTGTAGGTAAAAGATGCTGAAGACTCATTCTCTGTCCTCAAAGAGCCCACAGTGTGACTAAAAAGACATGGTCCAGGTGTGTGGTTTGGAGTGCCCAGCGCAACCCCAGCGTCCACAATTATTCAGTGACTCGTTGCCTTACACCCTTGTCTTCTTATAAGTCTGGAGCCATGTCATTTCATGGTGCCTGATGGCTGTCCTGCACGGCAACATTACTGTTTTCCAGCCTCATGTCCAGAACTCCTGTCCTACCTTTTGGGATCGAGCCTGCCCTTGTCCTGAAATTAGTTGACCTTGTAGCTTATCAGTACTTGTTAATGCAGTGGCCACCCAGTGGAGCAGGCTGCACTTTCACAGTTGTGCATAGCGGTAGTAAGGTATCTAGGCCCCCCCGGAAGGGTATTTTTTTTTTTTTAATTTTTATAGCTTATTTATTTTTGAGACAAAGAGACAGAGCATGAATGGGGAAGGGGCAGAGAGAGAGGGAGACACAGAACCTGAAACAGGCTCCAGGCTCTGAGCTGTCAGCGTAGAACCCAGTGCGGGGCTCGAACCCACAAACTGCAAGATTATGACCTGAGCCAAAGTTGGACACTTAACCAACTGAGCCACCCAGGCACCCCTGGAAGGGTATTTAGTAAAGGTCCCATGCTCAGTACATGACTTCATGAGGTCCAGGAGAAGATGTATTTGCAAAGAGAAAGCTCATCCCACATAAGCTTTTGTCTAATTCCCTAAACTTATGCAAGGTTGCCTACCAGATGCTAAGAAGATAAAAGCTAGCACTACTGATGGTTCCCATCCCATCTAATGTTACCTCCTACGGTTCCATGAACTTGGTACTATTATCCTCTTTTTTGCAAATGCAGAAGCCAAGGCCCAGAGATTTGAAGTCACTTGCCCAAGATGACCCAGCTAGTTAGTGGAGGAGTTGGGGGTTGAATCCTTGTCCGGGTAACCCCCAAATCCATCTCACCCCCTGGTACAGAAGCACTTCTGTTTTCAGAGAGACAAAGAATTTTAAACCTGAAGGTAACTGTATAATTCACCCGGAGTAGGAAGATAGACTAAATCATTGTTGAAGAGAAAGTGCCAACTGCCACTATTCCCATCTTCTAAGGGAAGCGGTACCTGTCAATGAAAGGTAGTGGTAACCTTGCCATTACTCTCTGCTGGTTGGGGGAAGGAACAAACCCATGAGGTGAGAATCAAAATAAAATAAATAATTTTATTTTATTCAAGAGAAGGTGTTTTGAAACTTTCGTCAGTGCTTGTGCTCCTCAAAGACCTTTTGTTTACCATGATCTTTAGTGCATTTTGAAATATGCAAAGCTGGCCGAGATTTTCAGTAGTAGATGGAGGTTGTATGGAGCAAACTGCCTCGTGGGGGAAATGGACAAGACTTGGGGGGAATTAGGTGCACACTGCTCAGGAGAAGAGTGGCATGGGAGAGATTTGGGACCTGAGGGGAAGGGGAAATCCCCACAGGTGGACTGGTCAGCATGACCTTTACGTATCGGACATGGCAGAACCACTGGATAGTTATGGAATATTTATCTCTTACCACCGTGACTGGAGACACACTTAATCTTAACAAAGGTGGACTCAGTTCAAGTTTGACTGGCATTGGAAAAGAGAAAGGAAGAGACCCAGTGAGACAGAGAATACAGTAAGTGCTAGAGATTAGAGCAGGTATGTCCGGGAGTCACCTAAGCCTCCTGTGAGAATCCCCCTGAATTCTGGCCAGAATGTTGGCCAGTAGGGTTAGGGGTGGTGCCATGATTCCTATAATTTGAATCTGTAAGTACAAGAATATCTTACAAAGCGAGGGACCTCGGGGATAGTCAGGTAACTGATACCTTAACAAATACTTGGTTACAGTCTCTAAGTGTCTCCCTCCCTAGATTTCTTGATTCCATTGGTCTGGAGTTGTGCCTAGGAATCATTAGTCTTAACTGACTCCCCATGTAATTCTGATGTGCAGCCATGTTTGGGAACAACTGAGTTCATCTCATATTTTCACATTTGAAGAAACTGAGGCTCAGGGAATTTGAGGAGGCCCAAAGTATCACAGAACTCTTCTGTAGTAGAGTTGAAGGTAGAAACAAATTCATTGACCCAGCAGAGTGCACCTCATGGACAAACAAGCCTCCTAAATTTTAATGACGCCTTCTCGGAAGAGCATGCCCTTCTAAGGCCTGAGAATGGGAGCACAGGTGAGTGATTGGGTGTTTCAGTGGCCTGGACACCTGCATCACCTGGGTACCAGCTGGTTTCTACGTGCTGAGGCATCATGTCCGCCTCTCAGTTTTTCCAGAACTGCTGAACCAACCAGCAGAGGCAGATGGGGAACATTTTTCTGGATAGCACAGCACTTTTCTCTATGCCCTTCTGGATCCACAGAGCTCCGAGGATCAAATGGCCCCTTTGTTCTCAAAGAAAATTCATACAGAATAAGCACTTTTGACATTAAAATGTGCACGGTCTAAGCAGTTGCTGGCTACACTCATCCATTCATTCTGGGTCCACTTTCCATCTATTGTCTTGTGTTTCACAGGCAAAATGACCTTTCAGCAATTCCAGCTGCAGTCCCGAGTCACAATCCTCTCTGTGTGCACCGGCCTGGAAAACCCCTGGATGCTGGGACAGGTTTTCTGCCTGGTCATCAGACCCTTCTCTTTCCAGTCCTTCTGCAAGCTACTGCCAGAGAATCTTCCTAGACAGCCAATCAGGCAGCTTTCTTCAGAAAAGAATTCTAACTCCTAGTATCCACAGCTTAAAACCCACCTTGTTCCCCTCTGCCCCTCACCAGACTGGTTCCTACGCCTCATGCCAGACAATGCAGCTGCCCCACCCAGAGCCCTGCCCCAACCAGCCCGGGGCCCTTGTCGCTCTGTGCCCTTGTACCTTTCATTGCTGCTGCCTGAAAGACCTCCCTGTTTTGAACAGGCACCTCCCAAAGCAAAAAAGCCCTTTCCAGCAGAGAAAATGCAATGTGCAAGGTGCTGTTTTTACTGTGATGTCTTCTTCCACTCATCTCTGGGTTTTGCTCATAGCTCCCCAATAATACCTTGTGTAGTGACTCGATTTCATTGGTCTCTCCCCAGCCAGCTACCTGACAACTATAGACTGTGTTTATCTTTATATTTTCATACCTAGCAAGGTGCTGGGCTCAAAGGGGTACTGGAGTCAGTGTTGGTTGAACAAATGACTGGAAGAATGAATTTCATTCACCCTGGCAGGATTATTTCTCTGGGATGAGCGAGAGGGGGCATGCTGGAGAAGCAGGCTGGCTTTGGGATTCTGTCCTCTGTCTTATACATCTCCTTAGTAATGACCAAAGGCATAGTGTTCCCTTGTCCTTCACCACCTAGGCTTTCCTTTGGAGATGGTGCTAGATCAAACTCCTGGGGATGCCTGGGGTGGCTCCGTCAGTTAAGCATCTGACTTCAGCTCAGGTCATGATCTCCACTCAGGAGTTCAAGCCCCGCATCAGTCTCTGTGCTGACAGCTCAAGAGCATGGAGCTTGCTTCCAATTGTGTGTTTCCCTCTCTCTCTGCCCCTTTCCTGCTCATGCTCTGTCTCTCAAAAATAAACATTAAAATTTTTTTTAAACATTAAAAATTAAAGATAAATAATTTTACAAACAGGGGGAAAAACCCCCAAAACTCTCCTGGCCACTGCGGTTCAGGTGGGACAAGATCAACATACTTGAACTACATTCCTGGGGGTTGTCCACTCACAGAACTCCATGTTGCTGGGACCCTCATCTTCTACAACTTTGGGGGTTGGTGGAACTACTTTCTGCATAACCATGGCTTTACTTATCCATATTCTACTGGTGCACTTTGCATTCCTCTGCTCAGGCTGCCATAGAAAAGTACCACAGACTAGGTGGCCTCAACAACAGAAAGTTATTGTCTCACAGTCCTGGAAGCTAGAAGTCTGAGATCACGGCTGTGGCAGGGTCGATTTCTTCTGACGCCTCTCTTATTGGCCTATAGATGGCCGTCTTTCTCCATCTTCACATGGTCTTCTTTCTGTACACGTCTGGGTCCTAATCTCTTCTTATAAGGACACCATATTGGATTAGAGCTCACCTCAATGACTTCATTTTAATGACCTCTTTAAAAGACCCTATTTCCAAATATAGTCACATTCTGAAGTACTGGGGTTTAGGACATCAAAAAACAATTTTGGGGGCACATAATTCAGTCCACCACAGACCTTTAGGTTATTCACTGTTTCCATGGTACTGGGCCAGGCAGCAGTAAAAACACCCTCTGCATAGTCTCTGCACACATGGGGATGATAAGCTAGATGTGGGGACGTGGAATCACAGGATCTCAGAATAAAGGGATTTTTCAGCCTGCCAAGCTGTGAGTGCCCTCCAAACGATTATTGGAATTTCCCTTTGCCCCGCAATGTATAACAGCTCTTTCTCCACATTCACGTCGGTACTTGGTATTACCAGACTTTTGTTTTTGCCAGTCCGATCAATGTTAAAAAATCTGCAGAGAAAAGTAATTCTCCCTCCTAAGTCTGTCCTCGGCAATCTTGTTTCATTCCCTGGAGGCGGCCACTATTATCTTTTTTGTGTGCAGTCTTTCAGAGAATTCTGTACCCCACGTCTGGATTTTCAGAAATATCATAAGCATTTCCTACATTATTAAATAAACTTCCTAAAAGCCTTTTTAAAATAGCTGCTTTCTATTCTGTAAATAAATGTGCCATAGTTTTGAAAAACACCCGCTTCTAATTGTTGGACGTTGATGTTGCTTCAGTTAAAAAAATTCCTTTTAGAAAGTTTTAAATTCATGAAAAGGATAAGGCATCCATAATCTCAGTAACTGTTAACATTTTATTGTGCTTCTAGCTTTTCTTTTGCAGTTTAAGAGATTTTTATATACTGTTTTCTAGTGATTTTTCTAGTGATTCCTTTTATAGGCACTTATTCTTATAAAAGTCTAATACTTTCCTACAGAGTTTGGATTTTTTTTTCTTATTTAACTTTTCAGTGTGAGGACACCCAAGTGATCAAAATCTTCCATACTTTTCTGCTTCGGTGAGCACATCAAGGAACAACAGCCAGTGAGGCCATACTGGGGACTGGCTTGAACATGGTCTGTAATTTTTTAAAATGCTTAAAAGGTACGTCAGTTGCCAACTTTATCTTCTAAAATTACTGTCAGTACGAAATGACTTTGATAGGAGAGGAAGAAGATGACAGAATAGGAGAGTCCTGAGCTTACCCTGTCCCATGGACACCCTGAGGCAACACTTATATCAGTGCAACGGATTCTGAAAACAACCTGAAGACTGGCTGAGCGGATCTTCCGCAGCTAGTCATAGCGAGAAGACCACATTAAAAAGGAAGGGGGCATGGAGATGCCATTGGGATCCAAACCCTCGGCATGATGAGCCACAAAGAGGAGGGACACCTCCAGCACCGAGGAGGATCAGAACCCACATTAGGTACCTCTGGCTGTGGGGATCCTCAGTGGGAAAACACTGGCTTTGAAAATCAGTGGGGCTTAATTTGGGGAACTTTAGAAATCAGCAGGGCCTAACTCCAGGAGAGCCGGAGGAGATAGGAAACTGAGTGTGCACCCTTTCAGAGCCAGCATCACAAATAACTTAGTGGGAGACACAACAGAGAGCAGCAGTTTGAAAAATGCCTGGGGTATGTGTGAAGGAGATTTACTGACTAATCTAAGGCATGTGCTGGAGGGGTGGGATCTGCCTGTTTCTCTGGGAACAAAAATGCCAGTGGGCGCCATTGGCCTTGCACCACCCCCAGCTCAGTCAGTTGCTTGCAGGAGCCAATTCTAACACCCTCCATCTAAGTGTTTGGCACTGCAAGCTCCACTCTGGCATTCCCCTGCAGACCTGTCCCAACCGACCCAGCCACTGGGGCGGGCATCTCTCCAAAGCAATTCGTACCCCAGCTAGTCGTCTTGCCAAAGCAGGCAGCCCCAGCTACGATGAGCATCGCTCCAAAGCAAGTCCTGTAACTGAGGAGGTGACGAGATAACACCACACAGCATGACTTCAGTCCCTGAGGCAGAGCCTCTTAGGTGGCTGTGCAAGGAGAACGTCCTACCCTGTGGGGTACATGCAGCTGTCACAGAGGCGAAGTGCAAACAGCTAGGCTGAATGCCAGCCCACCCACCAGTGAGCTCATGGTGGCTGCAGCTGAGCCTCACAATTTAACAGGGAGTGAACCATGCCAATGTGCCCAGAGACTATGAAGTGGGATACGGCAACCAGCTGGGCTGAAGACCAGACCCACCCACCACCATGCCCATGGCAACCGTGGCTGAGCCACAACAGTAGTGGGCACAGAGCCCATAGAAAGAACAGCTTTGGATGCCTGGTTCTAGTGACCAAGGGGGACTGCACTACAAGACAACACAGCACCCCTTTTTCAAAAGACCACTACTTTCAAGACCGCCTGGCTTTGATAACATACCTAATATACAGAGAAAAACAGAAATAGACAAAATGAAGAGACAGAAAATAGGTCCAAAAAAAAAAAAAAAAAAAAAAAAAAAAAAAAAAAAAGCACAGAAAAAGAGCTATGGAAAACAAATATAAAAAATACACTTGATAAACAGTTTGAAGACACCATCATAAAGATACTCACTGGACTAAAGAAAAAAGTAGATAAACTCAAAACTTCAACAAAGATATAGATAATATAAAAAGAAAACAGAGCTGAAGAATACAGTGACTAAAATGTAAAATATACTAAGGGAATAAGAGAATTTAGAATAGAGGATGGAAAAGAACAGATTAGTGGTCCGGAAAATGGGATAATGGAAAGCAACCAAGTTGAACACCAAAAAGAAAAAATAATAAAAAATGAGAATGGGTTAAGGAGCCACTGTGACATCATCAAGCATAACATTCATGTTATAGGGACAGTGGAAGGAGAAAAAAGAAAGAAGAGGGTAGAGAATTTTTGAAGAAATAATAGCAGAACTTCCCTAATCATAGAAGAAGCAAACATCGAGGTCTAGAAAGCAGAGGGCTCCTAACAATGTAAATTCAAGTAAGCCCATACCAAATCACATAATAATGAAAATTTTAAAAATTAAAGATAGAAGCTTAAAAGCTGTGAGAGAAAAGAAAACAGTTACATATTAAAGAAATTCCATCAGGCTACCAGGTAATGTTTTAGCAGAAATGTTGTGGACTGGAAGAGAGGGGCATAGTATAGGTAAATTGCTGAAAGGAAAAAACAAAAAACAAAAACACACAACCAAGAATACTCAACTTAGCAAGATCATCATTCAGAATCAAAGGAGCGATAAAGAGTTGCCCAGACAAAAGTTAAAGGAGTGTATCACTATTAAGCCAACTTACAAGAAATGTTAAAGGAAATTAAGTGGAAAGTAAAGGCCACAACTAGAAGAAAATTATGAAAGGAAAAAAATTTCACTGGTAAAAGCAAACATAAAGTTAAGGTAGTAGATTAATCACTTATAAAGCCAGTATGAAGGCCAAGTCACAAAGTAGCCAAAACAATTATATCTACAAAAGTTAGTCAAGGGATACAAACAATAAAAAGATGTAAAATATGATATATACCTAAAAACATGGAAAGAGGTAAAAATATAGACTTTTACACTGTATGTGAACTTGAGATCATCAACTTAATATAGGCTGCTATACACATAGGATGTTCTATATGAACTCGATGGTAATCACAAACAAAAACCTATAATTGATATACAAATAATAAAGAGAATAATGCACACATTTCATTATATAAAGACATTCAACCACAAGGGAAAAGAGTCAGAGAATAACAAAGAAACCTAGAAGAACTACAAAAAAGAAAAAAGAAAAAAGCAATAAATACATATGGACCAGTGATTATATGAAATGTAAATGGACTAAATGCTCCAATCAAAAGACATAGGGTGACTGAATATGTGAAAAAACAAGAGCCATCTATATGTTTCCTATTAAGAGATCCACTTTAACCTAAAGCACATACAGACTGAAATAAATGTGCGGGTGTGTGTGGGGGGAAGCTAGGGTAGTTATCCTTATATTAGAAAAAATACACTTTAGGGGCGCCTGGGTGGCTTAGTTAGTTAAGCGTCCAACTTTCGCTTAGGTCATGATCTCGCGGTTCGTGGGTTCGAGCCCCGCGTCGGGCTCTGTGCTGACTGCCAGCTCAGAGCCTGGAGCCTGTTTCAGTCTGTGACTCCCTCTCTCTCTGACCCTCCCCTGCTCATGCTGTCTCTCTCTCTCTCTCCTAGAAATAAAAAAAATAAAAAAATTTAAAAAAAACATAAAAAAAAGAAAAAAAGAAAAAATACACTTTAAAACAAAAACATCAAAAGACAAAGGCATTACGTGAGGATAAAGGGAACACTAAACAATACAGCAATAAATGGAACAATCCAATAAGAGAATGTAATAATTATAAATATCTATGCACTCAACATTCAAGCACCTAAATACATAAAACAAATATGAATAAAGGGAGAAACTGAGTAATACAATAATAGTAAGAGACTTTAACATCCCATGTACATCAATGTATAGATCCTTTTGCAGAAAATCAACAAAGAAACAGGCTTTGAATAAAACATTAGATCTGATGGAACTAACCAATAATTACAGAATATTCCATCTCCCCCCAAATCAGAATATACATTCTTTTTTAGTGTATATGGAATATTTTCAAGGATAGACTATGGTAGGCCACAAAACAAGTCTCAATAACTTTAAGACTGAAATCATACTAAGTATGGTTTATGACCACAATGTCGTAAGACTACAAATCAATTATAAGAAAAAAAATTGGAAAAGAACACAAACTATTAAACAACCAATGGTTTAATGAAAAAAAATCATAGAGGAAATAAAAAATATATGAAAATGCAAACACAATGATACGAAATCTTTGGGATGCAGCAGAAACAGTCCTAAGAAGGAAAATTTAGTGATACAGGCCCACTTCAAGAAACAAGAAAAAATATCTAATAAGGAATCTAATCTTACACCTAAAGGAAGTAGAAAGAAGAGCAAACAAGACAGCCCAAAGTTAGTAGAAGGAAGTTAATAATCAAGAGCAGAACAGAAATAAATACAGTCTAAAAGAATACAACAAGTCAATGAGACTAAGAGCTGGTTCTCTGGAAAGAGAAAATTGGTAAACCTTTAGCCAGACTCATCAAGTAAGAGAGAGGGGACTCAAAGTGAGAAATAAAGAAGGAGAAATAACAAACCAGACACATAAGTAAAAAGGTTATAAAATACTATGAAAAATTATATGTCAAGAAATTGGACAACCTAGAAGCAGCATATAAATTCCTAGAAACATAATAATCTTTCAAAACGGAATCAGGGAGAAATAGAAATTTTGATAAGACAGATTCCTAGTAATGAAATAGAATCAGTCAAACAAAAGTTCTGGACCAGGTGGCTTCACAGGTGAATTCAACTAAGCATTTAAAGAAGAATTATTACTTCTCAAACTATTCCACAAGGTCGCATTACCCAAAATATCAAAAGCAGACAAAAACACTACCAAAAAACCGCTACAGACCAACATCCCTGATGAACATAGATGCAAAAATCCTCAACAAAATATTAACAAAAGAAATTCAACAGTACATTAAAAAAATCATTCACCATGATCAGGTGGGGTTTATTCCAAACTACAGGATGGCTCAATATCTGCAAATCAATCTATTTGATAGACAACATTAATAAGAGGAAGGATAAACATTATATAATTTCTACAGCTGCAGAAAAAATATTTGAAAAGACAGGACATCTGTTCATGTTAAAACATTCAATAAAGTGAATTTAGAGGCAGCAAACCTCAACATAATAAAGGCCATATATGAAAATCCCACAACAAACATCATACTCAATGACAAAAATGAAAGCATTTCCTGTAAGATAAGGAACAAAATACAGATCCAGTTTCCATTGTTATTCAAAATAGTACCGGAAGTCCTAGCCACAGCAAATAGATACAAAGCATCCAAGTTGGTAAGGAAGAAGTAAGCTTGTTACTATTGGCAGATGACATAATGCTACCTATAGAATATCCTAAAGATGCTACCAAAAAACTATTAGAATTGATAAATGAATTCAGTAAAGTGGCAGGATACAAAACTAATATATAGAGCTCTGCTGCTTTTTACATTCACAAAGCAGAAAGATAAATTAATAATCCCATTAAAGTTGCACCAAAAAGAAAAAAATACCTAGGAATAAATTTAGCCAACGAGATAAAACCTGTACCCTGAAAATGATAAAACACTGATGAAAGAAACTGCGGATAACACAAATAAAAATGTATCATGCTCAGGGATTGGAAGAATTAGTATTGTCAGAAGGTCTATATATTACCCAAAGCCATCTTCAGTTTCAGCACAATCCCCATCAAAATACCAACAGCATTTCTCACAGAACTAGAACAAATAAGACTAACATTTGCATGGAATGACAAAAGAGTCTAAATAGCAAAAGCAATCTTGAGACAAAAGAACAGAGCTGGAGTTATACAACCCTGGATATCAAGATAAACTGCAAATCCATAGCAACCAAAACAGGACTGTCCTGGCACAGAAATAGACATATAAATCGGTGGAAAAGGATAGAGAGCCCGGAAATGAACCCACGCTTACATGGTCAGTTAACCTATGACAAAAGAGGCACAAATATACAATAAGGAAAAGAATATCTTTCCAAAATTGGCACTGGGGAAACTGGACAATTGCATGTAAAAGAGTAACACTGGGCCACTGTCTCACATTATACACATTTTAAAGTAAACTCAAAATGGATTAAAGACCTAAATGTGAGACTAGAAACCATAAAACTCTTAAAACATAGGCAGTAATCTCTTGGACATCTGGCTTAGCAATATATTTATTTATGTATTATTTATTTATTCCTCTTGAGGAACGCAAAATGAAAACAAAAACAAATACTGGGACTACACCAAAATAAAAAGCTTTTGCGCAGCAAAGGAAACCATCAACACAGCAACAAAGGCAAGTCACTAAATGGGAAAGTGTATTTGCAAATAATATATCTGTAAGGGGTTAGTATCCAAAATATGTAAAGAAATTATACAAACGAATACCGAATACAGCCCCCTAAATAATTTGATTTGAAATGGGCATTAAAAAAATGTCTAAAGACACTTTTCCAAAGAAGAAATACAGATGGCAACAGACACAAGATAAAGACACTTACCATCACTAATCATCATGGAAATGCACATCAAAATCACCACGAGCTATCCCCTCACACCTGTCAGAATGGCTAGACCCTAAAGGACAAGAAACATTAAGAACTGATGAGGGTTTGGGCAAAAGGGAACCCTCATGTGCTGTTGGTGGGAATGCAGATTGCTAGAAGCACTGTGGAAAATACGGAGGTTTTACAAAAAATTAAAACTAGAAATACCGTATTATCAAGTAATTGCCCTTCTGGATATCTACCCAAAGAAAATAAAAACACTAATTTGAAGAAGATATATGCACCTTTCTATTTATTGTAGCATTTACAATAATCAAGATATGGAAGCAACCTAAGTATCCAAGGATAAACAGATAAAGATCACACACTCTCTCTCTCACACACACACACACACACACACACACTCACTCACTCACATAATGGAATTTTATTCAGCTGTATAAAATGTGAAACTTTGTCATTTACAATAACATAGATGGATGGACCTAGAGGGTATTGTGGTATCGTGCTAAGTTAAATAATTCAGAGACAGAAGGACAAATATACGATTTCACTTACATAGAAAACGTAAAAACCAAAACAAATGAATAAAATGAAACAGAAGTAGACTCAGAGAGAACAAACTGGTGGTTGCCAAAAAGAAAGTGGATTGGGGGAATGTGTGAAGTAGGTCAAGGAGATTAAGAGCTACAAACATCCAGTTGTAAAATAAGTAAGTCACAGAGATGCAAAGTGTGGCATAGGGAATATAGTCAATAATACTGTAATCATGTGACACACTGACAGATGGTAACTACAGTTATCGTGGTAAACACTGAGTAACAGAGAACTGTCAAATTAATATGTTGTACACCTGAAACTAATATGACATTTCATATCAATTAAACTTTGAGAATAAATATATTAGAAATAACTCAGTCATATCTCACAATCCATTAGAACATAAAGCTGAGGTCTGCTTCTCTGCAGCCCCATTTAACCCGCCACCTCCTAAGTGACTTGATTTGGCCTCTTGGTAAGTGGGATGTGTCTATATAGGAAATACGGTCCTTTAAAGCAAAACCACCCTTTGGGTCTATAAAGTTGAATGATCTTCTGAAAACCTACCAAGAAACTTCTTTTTACAACAGAGTAAGATCACTGCCTTCACTGCCTCACCAGACTTGAATTGCTATTAATGAAGATAATGTATCCCAAAGATTAGGAGAAAGAATCTTAGTAGAGAATAGTAATAAAGTACACAAAACCTCAAAATTATCTGGGGCCTTTAAAACTCTTTAATCCATAAGCATATTTTGCATTAGTAGATCTTGCGTGAATAAAGTATTTAAATTAGACGTAAGGTTTGTTAATACTAAACATAGCTGAAGTAAAAATATTGAGCCTGGTTAACATAATTTTGCTATTTTTTTTAAATGTGTAAAAACTTGCAATAATGATTTGCAAACTCCGTGCTAATAAGCATAGAACTGCTCGAACTGGATAAATGCATACACCTCACACATAAACTCACTACAGTCATTTGAATATTAGTCCTGTGAGGCAAAGTGTGAGAAGTATTTCAAGAAGAAAGCACAATTTACAAGTCCAGTGTGTTGCCGAATCACTGTTTCCCAGGAGTCAGAAGCAGGGAAGGTGGTGGAATTACCAGAAAGTGCTGGGGGGAGCTTTACAACTGAGCAGGTTAAAGGTTTAATGCAAGGTCTCCAGCCTTTCTGTGGTTTTACCTCAGTCACCTGGGGACCCCACTAGTAGGTGATCTCTTCATGTTTCCCAGCATTAGAGCAGGGAGCCTCGAGCAGGGAGCCTCAAGCCTCATTTAGTCTAGGTTTTACAGTATTTCCCGAAGAAGATTTAGGAGAAAACAAGGAAGCAGTTAAAAGACATTAGAAACGACAGAACAGTTACAAGTGATAAATTGAATCTGTTCAAAGATCGAAAACGGACTTGCATGAGAATGGTTTTTCTGAATTGGTGGAAAGTCATGACATCTTGTGGACATTTAAGGTAATTGCAGGGAGTTCATACTACGTTACAAAGCCAAGTTTTCATTCATTATTTTCCCTACCACTGTTCCTTCCTTGATAGGTTTGTTAGTTCATTCATTCATACTCTTAATACTTAATATAATTGCTACTTTAACCTATTGGGTGTTCGTTGTTTAAACAGTAAATGACTGTTGGAGTAAAGGTCAGATACTGATGACTGTCTTCCTGTAGGGTCAAATGCTGCGCCGTCCTCTACCTTAGAAAAAACAAAAAACAAAAACAAAAGCAAAGTATTACCACCCATTTTTAAGTTAGGAACCTGATATCTGAAGAAGTTGAGTGGCTTTCCCCTGGCTACACAACCAGAGAGTGATGACGTCAGCCCTGGAGAAGTAAATTTTGAGAATTCTAAACTCATTTCGTCCAAAAGACACCCCAAAACAAGTACTGCACATGTTAGAACTCTCTGTAAAAATGACGTGAAGACCATCAAAACAGATCTTCCACGGAAACCTTGTAGAGAAGGCCACATCAAAAAGAATTGGAGTGGTAATACTTAGGAACCAAACGCCAGAGTGACAAATCACAAACTGGAAAGACAAGTCCAGGAAAGCAAGGGGATCGGACCCCTCCCTGGACACCCCTGGCCCTGGGGACCTGCACTGGGAAGACAAATCCACATGATGTCCAGCTTTGACAATCAGCAGGGCTTAACTCCGGGTGAGCTGGAAGGCCACTGGAAACCGAGTCTCTGCCCTTCAAGAGCCCACCTGCTAAATGACTGCACGAGACACACTTCCCAGAAGCACAGTGTGAAAAGTGCCTGGAGTATCCGTGCAGGAGATTAACTGACTAATGTTGGGACATGTGCCACATGGGCAGCGACTACAGATTTCTCCAGGAACTACAGCCCTGCCCCGCCTAAGTAGTCAGGTGCTTGTGAGCGCCAGGTCTAAGACTCTCCAGCTACCTCACTAGCAGTATATGCCCTGCTCTGGTCTTCCTCAGAAAACCCTCTCCACCCTGGCCACCTGCCCTGGAAGAGACAGCTCAAAGTGGCTCCCATTCTGTCACACCCAACAGGCAATTCTGGCCATGACAAGCATCACTCCAAAGTTGCTCCAGCCCTGGGGAGGGGGTAGCTAACCCCACAGAGCATGCTCTTACTCTCCCTACAGATAGGCCTTCCAGGTGGGCTGTGCAGGGAGTATGTCCTGTCCTTCAGTGCACCCACAACTGTCACAGTGGCTAATTGGAGACAGACAGCCGGTGGGCTAACCCTGTTCATGAGCATGTCCATAGCAGCTGTGTTAGTGCCTCTCAGAGTGAGGAGAGAAAACTGCCCACTAGTACTCCCTGGAAGGTAAAACATCTCACTGCAGCTAGCTGGAGTCAAGGCCAGTACCCACTGCCAGGGAGTGTGCACACAGCCAGTACAGGGAACACCCTTAGAGAGCCCTGTTACGGTGACCAGGGAGAACTGTGCTACAGGTCGCCATAGGACCTTTGTATGCACTACTACTGGTTTCAAGTCCAGAAGACATAGGTGACCTACCTTATATGTAGAAAAACATAGAGACAAATGAGGACATGGAGAAATTTGTCCCAAATGAAAGAACAAGATAAAAGCGCAGAAAAATAATTAAACAAAATGAAGATAAGCAATATGCTTCATAAAGAGTTCGCTGTAATGGTAATAATGACATTTGCCAGACTTGGGAGAAGAATGGGATGAACTCAGTGAGAATTTTAATAAAGAGGTAGAAAATATTTGAAAGAAATAAAATATATTAAAAAATGTTTTTTAATGTTTACTCACTTTTTGAGAGAGAGAGAGACAGACAGACAGAATCTGAACTAGGCTCCAGGCTCTGAGCTGTCAGCAGAGAGAGCCTGATGCAGGGTTCAAACTCATGAGCCATGAGATCATGACCTGAACCAAAGTCGTACATTCAACTGAGTCACCCAGGAACCCCACACAGAAGAGAAAATATTAAAGAACTGGTCAGAGCTGAAAAATACAAGAACTGCAATAAAAACACACTAAAAAGAATCGAGCAGATTAGAAGATGCAAAAAAACAAAACAAACCAACACCAAAACCCCAGCTCCGCAATATGGAAAAGAGAGTAATGGAAAGCAACCAAGCTGAATAACAACAACAACAACAACAAAAAAAAAAAAAAACAATAAAAATGAGACTAAGTTAAGGGCTCTCTGTAACATCATCAAATGTAACATTTACATTATAGGGATCCCAGAAAAAGAGGGATGAGGGGGAAGAAAATTTACTTGAATAAATACTAAGTGAATACTTCCCTAGTACAGGGCAGAAATAGGCATCCAGTTTTAGAAAGTCCAAAGGGCCCAAGTAGATACAGTCAAGGATGTCCATACCAAGACACATAACAACTAAAATGAAAGAACTAAAGATAAAGAGAGAATCTTAAAAGCTGTAAAAGAAAAGGAAACAGTTACAAAAAAGGGAAACCCCAGAGGCTATCCGCTGATTTTTCAGCAGAAACTTTGCAGACCAGAAGGGAGTGATGTGATATATTCAAAGTGCTGAAAGGGAAAAAACTGCAACCAAAAACACTCTACCCACCAAGATTATCATCCAGAATTGAAGGAGAGATAGTTTCCCAAACAAATGTTACAGGAGTTCATTACCACTAAATCAGCCTTTTAAAAATGTTAAAAAAGACATTCTATGACTGGAAAGAAAAGGTTATAACTAGCATAAAATTAGGAAAAAATTTCATATATTAAAAAAGGCAAATATACAGTAAAGGTGGTAGATCAATCATTTTTAAAGCCAATATGGAGGTGAAAAACCCAAAATGTAATAAAGTCAATTATATCTATAAAAATTAGTCAAGGGAAACAAACAATAGAAAGATGTTAAATATGAAATCATATACAAAAAACATGGAAGGCGGAGTAAAACTCTAGTGCATTTAGATGTGTCTGAACTTAAAGGAAACAACCCATAAAACTGACGGGCAACCAATGGAATGGGAAAAGATAGTTCCAAATGACATATCAGATAAAGGGCTAGTATCCAAAATCTATAAGGAACTCGCCAAACTCCACACCCAAAAAACAAACAATCCAGTGAAGAAATGGGCAGAAGACATGAACAGACACTTCTCCAAAGAGGACATCCAGGTGGCCAACAGACACATGAAACCATGTTCAGCATCCCTCCTCATCAGGGAAATACAGATCAAAACCACGCTGAGATCCCACCTCACGCTGGTCAAAGTGGCTAAAATGAGCAAATCAGAGAACTCTAGATGCTGGCGAGGATGTGGAGAAACGGGCACCCTCCTCCACTGTTGGTGGGAAGGTAAACTGGTACAGCCCCTCTGGAAAACGGGGTGGAGGGTCCTCAAAAAATTAGCAATAGAACTCCCCTATGACCCAGCAATAGCACTGCTAGGAATTTACCCAAGGGATACAGGAATGCTGATGCATAGGAGCACATATACCCCAATGTTCATAGCAACACTCTCCACAATAGCTAAAACAGGGAAAGAGCCTAAATGTCCATCAACAGATGAATGGATCAAGAAGATGTGGCTTATCTATACCATGGAATACTACATGGCAATGAGAAAGAATGAAATCTGGCCATGTGTAGCAACATGGATGGACCTTGAGCGAAATAAGTCAGGCAGAGAAGGACAGATACCATATGTTTGCAGTTATAGGAGGATTAGGAGGAATTTAACGGAGGACCGTGGGGGAGAAGAAGGCGGGGGAAATAGTTGGGGAGAGGGAGGGAGGCAAACCATGAGAGACTTTTGAATGTTGAGAACAAACTGAGGGCAGATGGGGGAGGGGGAGAGGGGAAGGGGGGTGATGGGCATGGAGGAGGGCGCTTGTGGGGATGAGCACTGGGTGTTATATGGAAACCAACTTGACAATAAACTATTTAAAAAAAAGATGTGTTTGAACTTAAATGATGATCAACTTAATGGAGACTGTTGTACACATATAAACCCCATGATAACCAAAAATGAAGATCCTTTAATAGATACACAAAAAAATAAGAAGAAATCAAACCGTAACATTAAAGAAAGTCATAAAACCACAAGGGAGCAAGAAAAGACAAGAACAGAGAAGAATGACAAAACAAACAAAAAATTACTTTTAAAATGACAATAAGTACATACCTATCAATAATTACTTTAAATGTAAGTGAACTAAATGCTTCAATCAAAAGACATAGGGTGACTGAATGGGTAAAAATAACAAAAACAAAACAAAACAAAAAAAACACAAGACCCATCTATATTCTGCATACCAGACACCAGATCTGAAGACACATTCAAATTTACTTATTTATTTATTATAAAATTTTTAATGTTTATTTACTCTTATGAGAGGGAGACAGAGCATGAGTGGGGAAGGGGCAGAGAGAGGGGGAGACACAGAATCCAAAGCAGGCTCCAAGCTGTCAGCACAGAGCCTGATGTGAGGCTTGAACTCACAAGCCATGAGATCATGACCTGAACCAAAGTCAGATACTTAACCGACTGAGCCACCCAGGTGCCCCAAGACACATTCAAATTTAAAGGGAAGGAATGGAGAAAGATATTCCATGCAAATGGAAGTGGGGAAAAAAGCGAGAGTAGTAATATTATGTCAGACAAAATAGACTTTAAGGCAGACTTTAGTAAATTTAAGAATACTGAAATCACATCAAGCATTTTTTTCTGACCACAATGACATAAAAATAGATATAAGAAAAAACTAATGTACAAACAGGAAGAGGCTAAAAACGTGATATTAAAATTCAATGATTTAATGAAGAAATCAAAGGGGAAATAAAAAATTAAAAATTCCCAGAGAGAATTGAAAATGGAAACACAAGCTCCAAAATCTTTGGGACACAATAAAAAGCAGTTCTGAGAGGGAGGTTTATAGCAATGCAGAACTATCTCAGGAAACAAGAAAAATCTCAGATAAATGATTTAATCCTACCCTAAAGGCCTAGAAAAGAATGAAGTCCAAAATTAGTAGAAGGAAGGCAATAATACAGTTTATAGTGGAAATAAACGACAGACTCTTACAGAATTACAAAAGATCAATGAAACCAAGAGCTGATCCCTTGAAAGATAAACAAAACCGATGAAACTTTAGCCACACTCATCGAAAAAAACAAGAGAGGACTCAAAATAAATATAACCACAAATGAAAAAAAGAAAAAAACAACCCACAGAAATGCAAATAACTATAAGAGAATAGAATGAAAAAATATATGCAATAAACTGAACAACCTGGAAATTGATAAATTCCTGGAAACATACAATATTCAAAACTTAATCATAAAGAAACAAAATTTAAACAGACCACTTATTAGTAATGAAATTGAACTAATACTAAAAAAAAAAAAAAAAAAAAAAAAAAAAAAAAAAAAAAAAAAAAAAAAAAAAAAAAAAAAAAAAAAAAAAAAAAAAAAAAAAAAAAAAAAANAAAAAAAAAAAAAAAAAAAAAAAAAAAAAAAAAAAAAAAAAAAAAAAAAAAAAAAAAAAAAAAAAAAAAAAAAAAAAAAAAAAAAAAAAAAAACTATCAACAAAAAGTCCAGATGGCTTCATAGGTAAATTTAGGTAATATTTAATATTTTAACTAATTAATATTCATGGCAAAAAACAAATTCCCAAAAAAGTGGATTTGGAGGGAACGTTCCTCAACATAATACAGATCATATAGGACAAATCCACAACTAACATTGCACTCAATGGTGAAAAATTTTTGTTGTAGAATTGGAATGAGAGTAGGATGTACACTCTTACCACTTTTATTCAACACTAGGATTTACTGGAAATCTTAGCCACAGAAATCAGACAAGAAATAAAAGGCATTTAAATTGGTACAAAGAAGTAAAACCCTCACCATTTGCAGATGCCGTGATACTATATATAGAAACCCCTAAAGGTTCCACTAAACATCGTTAGAACTAATAGATCAATTCAGGTAAGGTCCATGATATAAAATGAACATGAAGAATTATGTTGTATTTCTGTAAATTAAAAACAAATTAGAAGAAAGATAAAATTTAAAAATATCTCCTTTACAATTGCATCAAAAAGAATAAAATACTTGGGAATAAATTTAACTGAGGTGAAATTACTTTGAAAACTGTGAGACATTGAAAAAACAAAGATGACACAAATAAATGGAAAGATATACTGTGCATGAATTAGAAGAATCAATATTGTTAAAATGTTCATGCTACCAAAGGCAATCTGCAGATTCAATGCAATCCTCATGAAAATACCAAGTGTTTTTCACGGAACTAGAATCAATAATCAGAAACTTTCTGTTGAACAACAAAGGACCCCTAATAGCTAACGCCATCTTGAGAAGGAAGCACAAAGATGGAAGTATCCTGCTCCCAGATTCCAAACTATACTAAATAAAGGAATCAAGGAAAATAAAGGAAAGGAATATATGAACAAACAGTATAATACTGGCACAATAATAGATACACAGACCAACAGAATACAACAGAAAGCCCAGAAATAAACCCACACTTATATGGTCAATTAATCTATGACAAAGGAGGCAGGAATGCACAATGGGGAAAGATAATCTCTTCAATAGATGCTATTGGGAAAAACTGAACAGCTATATGGATAAGAACGAACCTAAACCACTTATAGCACACACAAAAACACACTCACAAGATTGGGTTAAAGACCTCAACATGAAGCCATAAAATTCCTAAAAGAGAACATCGGCAGTAAACTGTTGGACATCGGTCTTAGCAATATTTTACTAGATACGTTTGCTCCAGCAAATGAAAAAGAGAAAAAAAAAAGAACAGGCACTAAATCAAGCTAAAACCTTTTGCCACAGTTAAAGAAACTATCAATAAAATTAAAAGGCAACCTAGCTGAATGGAAGAGGATATTTGCAAATGATCTGATACAGGAGTTAATATCTGAGATATATGAAGTCAAGTTATGCAACTGAACAGTAAAAGAACTAATTAAAAATGGGCAGAAGACCTGAATAGATTTTTTTTCTAAAGAAGACACATAAATGGTCATCAGGTACATGAAAATGTGCTTAATCACTAATAATGGAAACATAAATAAAAACCACAATGACCTATCACCTTTCATTGTGTCAGAATGGCCGGTATCAAAAAAGGAAGAAATGAGAAGTATCAAAAATATGGAGAAAGGCAAACCTCAAGTACAGTTTGTGGGACTGTAAATTGGTTACTAAAGAAATGAAATAGAAGTAGAAATAGAAATATCATACAATTTAGTAAGTCCGCTGATGGGTTTTTACCTGAAGAAAATGAAAACACTGATTCAAAAAGGTAGATGCACTCCTATGTTTATTTAGCAGTATTTACAATAGCCCAAATATGGAAGTAACCTAAATGTCCAATAATACATGAATGGATCAAGAATATGTGGTGTATGTATACACAATAGAATATTACTCAGCCATAAAAAAGAATGACATCTTGTCATTCGGAGCAACAGGAAAAGATCTAGAGTGCATTATACTAAGTGAAATAAATCAAAGAAGGACAAAACAGAAGGAAACAGAATGAGACTGAAAATACAGATAATAGACTGGTGGTTGCTGCAGGGGAGGTAGGTGTCGGGATGGATGAAATAGATGAAAGGGATTAAATGGTACAAACTTCCATTTATAAAATAAGTGACAGGAATAAAAAGCACATCATGGGGAATATAGTCACTAATATTGTAATAATTTTGTATGGTGATTGATGGAAATTATAATTATTGTGATGAGCATTTTAATGTACATAATTGTCCAGTCACTAAGGCATGCACTTGAAACTAACATATGTCAACTATAACTTAAAAAGATAACATTTTAAAAAACAAAATTAAAAAAGTATAGGCAAGTGTGCACACTTTTCTCATATGTCCTCTAGACAAGGGAAGTTGAAAGTCCCAAACTTTTAATCAAATTAATATATATATATATATAAATATAAAGTTAAAAAATAGTTTAGAGGTTTATGATGGGATGTAAATAAAAGTACATGTATATTTTTAAAATAAGTCATAAAATGTAATCCTATACCAAGCTACAAACGTACTACTGCTACTAATAAAGTGTATTGGTGTGTATAGTTAAAGCAATGTTTAAAGTTTATACCATTAAATTTAGGGGCGCCTGGGTGGCTCAGTCAGTTAAGCAACTGACTCTTGGCTTCCACTCAGGTCATGATCTCACTGTTCATGGGATCTAGCCCTGAATCAGGCTCTGTGCTGGCAGCTCTGTACTTGGGATTCTCTCTTGCCCTCTCTCTCTGCCGCTCTCTCTCAAAATAAATAAACATTTAAAAATGTTTATATTCTTTTTTTTTTTTTTTTTAATGGTTAAAATGGCAAATTTTATTATACATACATATACTGGTTTAAAAATTATTTTGGCCATTTCTGTTATTATTATGAAAATTTTATTTTTACAGAAGTTTTAGGTTCACAGCAAAAGTGGTGAAAATGTAAGAGATTCCCTAATTATCCCCTGAACCCCACACATGCATAACGTCCCCCACTACCATCATCCTCCACTATTGTGGTAACTTTGTTACAATTTATGAGCCTACAAGACACAATAATTACCCAAAGTCCATAGTCTACATTACTCTTCTCTTTCAGTGTTGTACGATCTACGGGTTTAGACAAGTGTATTACATGTGTCCATCCTTATAGTATCATACAGAGTAGCTTCACTGCCCTAAAGATCCTCTGTGTTCCACCTACTCCTCCCTCTCCCTATCCTCAACTCCAGGAACCACTGGTCTTTTCATTGTCTCCACAGTTTCGTCTCTATCAGAATGTCATATAGTTGGAGTCATGGGTGTGAAGCCTTTTCAGATTGATGCCTTTCATTAGTAATATGCATTTAAGTTTCCTTCAAGTTCTTTCATGGCTTGATAGCTCATTGGAAACTTCTTTTTCACCTGGATGAAGTTGGTCCCTAATACTACATATGTGAGTCCTATGTGGTGCCTAATACAATTCCTAACATATAACATGATCTTAGGGGTGCCTGGGTGGCTCAGTTGGTTAAGCGTTGGACTTCGGCTCAGGTCATGATCTCACGGTTTGTGGGTTTGAGCCCCACATTGGGCTCTGTGCTGACAGCTAGTTCAGAGCCTGGAGCCTGCTTCAGATTCTGTATCTCTCGCTCTCTCTCTGACCCTCCCTTGCTCATGCTGTCTTTCTCTCTCTCAGAAATAAATTAAAAACATTTTTTAAAATGTCCATAAAGAGTTAGGTTAGGCAGGGAAGATTTACAATTCTAGGGCTCACGGAAGTGTTCAGGCAAGAAGATAAAGTTTTAAACTGTTTAGAACGTGGATGCTAACTGAAGCCATCACTATGGGTGAAGTTTTCTAAGAAAGCAAGTGGTATAGAGACAGGGTCTAAATAAGCCCAACTTATAGAGGTTGGGTGAAAAGGAAAACAAATATATGCACAGCATGAGAAGTGGACATGAAGATGCAACCAGAGGGATGTGCAGGGTGAAAATAATTATAAAGGGATATCTACAATCCCATGAGCTATTTGAAAATGTAGAGGAAATGAACAATTTACTAGAAAAATACAAACAATCACAGAATATGAACAGGCCGTAACAACAGAACAAATTGTTAAGATATACTTACCATTGAAGAAAGGAGCTATGGCCAGATATATATTTTTTTTAATTGACTTCTTTCTAACCTTCCAAGAACGGGGAACTTCTGTTTCTGAGGTCTTTACCTTGGAAACACAACCAACTTAGAAGCAAATAAAAAACTAGGAAGAAATGATCAAGGGATTAAGAGAAGAACATAAAAGGGCAATGGTATGATAACCAACAGAGACAGGGAAAGTCTGGCTCAAGGCCTAGTTCCTGCACTAGTGAATGTTCATAATGAACATTCCCTGCTTGATACCCAGTGAGAGTAGTTTTCCGTATCTCTAACTCTGGGTCAAGTCAGAACATGAGGACTGGAACCTTGATACCTGTGACTAATTACATAATGTGGAACATTTGTCAGACATTAAAGAGAGAAGTTGTAGAACATAAATGTAGGACCAGATGTCATCTTATTTTCCATAAATATTCCATAAATGATTTGGGTCTAAGCATCTTCAAAAAGTTGAGCTTGCATTTTGAGTTGGGTTGACTTCCCCCTCTCTCATTTGCAAAGTCTTACAAAGAAAAAAATGCTGTTATTGTATAAGGTGACATAATTTGAACTCTAATTGGATGAAGAACTGATAACAGTTTTGGAAGCCCTGGAAAGAGACCCCAGTAACAGCTAAGCAGGGTGCTAGCAAAGAAGGTTGGTTGAGGAAAGACAGCCATGAGGTTTGAAGGCTGTGGAGCAGTTGGAATCAATGTGGCTGGGCACACACACTGAGTGAGACCATACACCTGGTTTGGAGATTTGTGACAGTCTCTTCTCTCTGATCTTTGGTCTTTGGCACTCTGAGAGCAGAGTTCAGTTTCTGATGTTAGATCCTAGGGTGAGGGTGGGGACTGGACACACACATGGGTCCTGGAGCTCTTCTTACTTGCTACGTGCTTTTCTCACTGTATCATTCTCTACCAGAACATGAAATTGGAAACTGTTTTAAGTTCATATTATTAAGTTCTCCAAGGTGGTTGAGTGACATCAGCATCATGGTGGTATAAGACATTCCTTCTTTTTTCCACCATTTTAAACAATGAATAAGACATCCATCCATAAGCAAAAGGGCCTTGTGGGTGTTGCAGGATCCAGAATCCTATGCCAAGGGAATCTTATTAACCTACACACCTGGTTATATGCAGACAGTCCTTGATACTGGCTATGGAATAAGCAGAGCAAACACACTTGCCTTAACCCTTCTTGACATGGTTACTAAAAATACTTGAAGAATGTTGACTTAGGCAGATTCCCACAGACAAGAAAGAATTTGTAGAAGTTCAGCCTTTCCAATTGGAGATCCAGAATGCCACAGGAGCAAAAAAGAAACAAAATTGTACATATATTATAATGTATGTAAATATATTCTCATAGTTATAATCTATACAAATATAGACATTTATCATTTAAATGTATATGTGATATACATCAATATAAATATATACATTTATATGTGCATATAAATGTATTTTATGTAAATTTATATAAATATAAATTATTTTATATAATTTTATTTTATTTTTTTAATTTTTAAAAATTTTTAATTTATTTCTGAGAGAGAGAGAGACAGGATGAACAGGGGAGGGTCAGAGAGAGAAAGAGATACAGAATCTGAAACAGCCTCCAGGCTCTGAGCTAGCTGTCAGCGCAGAGTCTGATGTGGGGCTTGAACCCACGAACTGTGAAATCATGACCTGAGCTGAAGTCGGACGCTTAACCGACTGAGCCACCCACATGCCCCTATTTTATATAATTTTAAATATAAATTTATATAAATATAAATTATATATAAATCTTTATTGATCTATACAAATCTACACATATATAATCTATAATGTATACACATACACATATACATATATATGTATACTTTTTTGTTTTTATTTTATTATTTTATTTTTAAATTTTTTAATGTTTATTTACTTTTGAAGGACAGAGCATGAGTGAGGGAGGGGCAGAGAAAGAGGGAGACACAGAATCTGAAGCAGGCTCCAGGCTCTGAGCTGTCAGCACAGAGCCCGATGCAGGGCTTGAACTCATGGACCACAAGATCATGACCTGAGCCAAAGTCCTACCCTTAACCGACTGAGCCACCCAGGCGCCCCTACATTTACGTTTTTAAAGCTTGGTCATAGTGGAGATGGTAAGGGGAATTTTTCCAGCGCTGTCACCTCCCTCAAGGCAACACTGCATGGGGCTGAACTATTCAATAGTAGAGGTCTCTCCCATAGTTGAAAAGGAGAGAGCAGTAGTGAGCTGTGTGGGACAGGGTTGGACCAACCTATTTCTCTCCAGCAGACCCCAGAGTATTGACGGGGGACCTCCATGACTGAGAGGCAGGGGAAGAGACTGATAAAGAAACAAATGGGCATATTGAAGGGCATCACATGGGTGCAGTTCTTTCTGACTGCTACCACAACTTCAGCAGGGAGTGCAGTCATGATCCTTTTGGGAGTACTGCAACCAAAGATCTCCCTATAAGGTCCACAGGCATCCCAAGTGCTCTGAGTTCTAAACCTGTACTTCTCTCCACTCTGTAGCCAACTCCAAGCATGCACTCCCCTGCGCAGTGGTGGGAGCATGCCTAGTAATTGGAATGCTATCAGAAAAAGACCCTTATCCGTGGGCCAGGGGGAAATCACAAACATGAGCTATAACACCAACTCTGGAAAATCCAAGAGATGAAGATCCCAGGCATAACAACATCAGTAAAAAGTATTTCCCATAAAGGTAAAGATTTAAGTATTATCTATTACCTCAAATGTGAAAGGAGCAATGAAAAACTGCAAAGAACATGAAAAATCAAAGAAACTTGTCATTACAAGTAAGACAATAATTATCTAATAACCAAGCTCAGTGGCATGGATTTATATGACTTAGATGATAAAGAAGATACTTTTGATAACACTCAATGAGGTATAAGAAAACTCAGACAAGTCAATGAAATCATGGGGGATTTGAACAAAATGAGATATTTGTCAAACAGACAGACATCATTAAAAGGAACCAAACAAAAATTCCACAGCTGAAGTATTTAACGAATGAAATGAAAAATGCAATAGAGAGCAGCTACAACAAAGTAGAACAGATGGAAGATAGAATAAGTAAACTAGAGTACAAGAATTTGAAACAACCAACCCAAAACAGAAGAAAAAAGAATAGAAAAGAGCAAAAAAAATCCTATTGATCTATGATATCCATCTAAAGAACAAATGTTAGGATAATTGGGATTCCAGAAGTAGAAGACAAGGACAAGAAGGGAGCAAATTTATTTCAAAAAATAGCTGAGAACTTCCCAAACCTGGGGAATGACTTGGACATCCATGTTCACAAAGCTAACATATCAGTCTTATCTAAGAGTGCAAAAGGATCTTTTCCAAGCCACATTATAATGACACTGTCAAAAATAATATATAAGTTCTTTATAGATTTTGGATACTAATCCTGTCTCCAATACATCATTTGCAAATATCTTCTCCCATTCTGTCAGTTGTCTTTTAGTTTTGTTGATTATTTCCCTTGCTGTGCAGAAGCTTTTTATCGTGATGAAGTTATAATAGTTAATTTTTGTTTCTGTTTCCCTTGCCTCCAGAGACATGTCTAGTAAGAAGTTGCTGCTGCCAAGGCCAAAGGGGTTTGTGCCTGTGTTGTCTTGTAGGATTTTGATGGTTTCCTGTCTTGCATTTATGTCTTTAATCAGTTAAGAATTTATTATGCAGAAAAAACGTTTGACAAAATACAGCATCCCTTCTTAATAAAGACCCTTGAGAAAGTTGGGATAGAAGGAACCTACTTAAACATCATAAAAGCCATCTATGAGAGGCCCTCAGCTAACATCATCCTCAATGGGGAAAAGCTGAGAGCTATTTCCCTGAAATCAGGAACAAGACTGGGATGTCCACTCTCACCACTGTTTTTTTTTTTTAAATGTTTTTATTTATTTCTAGGAGAGAGAGAGAGACAGCGTGAGCAGGGGAGGGTCAGAGAGAGAGGGAGTCACAGACTGAAACAGGCTCCAGGCTCTGAGCTGGCAGTCAGCACAGAGCCCGACGCGGGGCTCGAACCCACAAACCGCGAGATCATGACCTAAGCGAAAGTCGGACGCCTAACCGACTAAGCCACCCAGGCGCCCCTCACCACTGTTGTTTAACATAGTGCTGGAAGTCCTAGCATCAGCCATCAGACAACAAAAGGAAATCAAAGGCATCAGAATTGGCAAAGAAGAAGTCAAACTTTCACTTTTCACTGATGACATGGTAATCTACATAGAAAAACCGACAGATTCCACCAGAAGCCTACTAGAACAGATCCATGAATTCAGCCAAGTTGCAGGGTACAAAATCAATGTAAAGAAATCAGTTGCATTTTTATACACCAATAATGAAGCAACTGAAAGAGAAATCAAGACTGAGCCCATTCACAACTGCACAAAAAAACCCATAAAATACCTAGGAATAAACCTAACCAAAGATATAGGAGATCTGTATGATAAAAACTATAGAAAACTTATGAAGGAAATTGAAGAAGACTCAAAGAAATGGAAAAACGTTCCATGCTCATGCATAAGAATAAATATTGTCAAAATGTCATTACTACCCAAAGCAATCTACACATTCAATGCAATCTCAATCAAAATTGTACCAGCATTCTTCTCAAAGCTAGAACAAACTATCCAAAAATTTATATGGAATCACAAAAGACCCCGAATAGCCAAAGTAATAATGAAGAAAACCAAAATGGGAGGCCTCACCATCCCAGACTTTAGCCTCTACTACAAAGCTGTCATCATCAAGATAGTGTGGTATTGGCAGAAAAAACAGACACAGAGACCAATGGAATAGAGAAATCAGAATTGGACCCACAAATGTACGGCTAACTAATCTTTGACAAAGCAGGAAAGAGTATCCAATGGAAAAAAGACAACCTCTTTAAGAAATGGTGCTGGGAGACCTGGACAGCAACATGCAGAAGAATGAAACTAGATCATTTTCTCACACCATGCACAAAAATAAACTCAAAATGGATAAAGGACCTGAATGTGAGACAGGAAACCGTCAAAACCCTAGAGGAGAAAGTAGCAAACAACCTCCTAGACCTCAACCGTAGCAATTGCTTACTTGACACATCTCCAAAGGCAAGGGACTCAAGAGCAAAAATGAGCTACTGGAACCTCATCAAGATTAAAAGCTTCTACACGGCAAGTGAAACAATCCATAAAACTAACAGGCAAATGACAGAATGGGAAAAGATAGTTGCAAATGACATTTCAGATAAAGGGCTAGTATCCAAAATCTATAAGGAACTCCCCAAACTCCACACCCGAAAAACAAATAATCCAGTGAAGAAATGGGCAGAAGACATGAACAGACACTTCTCCAAAAAGGACATCCAGATGGCCAACAGACACATGAAACGATGCTCAGCATTCTTCCTCATCAGAGAAATAGAAATCAAAACCACACTGAGATACCACTTCATGCCAATCAGAGTGGCTAAAATGAACGAATCAGGAGACTATAGATGCTGGGAAGGATGTGGAGAAACAGGCACCCTTCCACACTGTTGGTGGGAATGTAAACTGGTGCAGCCCCTCTGGAAAACAGTGTGGAGGTTCCTCAGGAAACTAACAATAGAACTCCCTGTGACCCAGCAATAGCACTGCTAGGAATTTACCCAAGGGATACAGAAGTGCTGATGCATAGGGGGACACGTGCCCCAATGTTCATAGCAGCACTGTCAACAATAGCCAAAACATGGAAAGAGCTTAAGTGTCCATCAGCTGACGAATGGATCAAGAAGATGTCGTTTATCTATATGATGGAATACTACATGGCAATGAGAAATAATGAAATATGGACATGTGTAGCAACTTGGATGGAACTTGAGGATGTTACTCTGAGCGAAATAAGTCGGGCAGATGAGGACAGATACCATATATTTGCATGTACAGATGGATTAGGAGGAACTTAATGGAGGATCATGGGGGAGGAGAAGAGGGAAAATAGTGGAGGAGAGGGAGGGAGGCAAACTATGAGAGACTCTTGAATGCTGAGAACAAATTAAGGGCTGATGGGGGTTGGGGTGAGGAGAAGGGGGCTGATGGGTGTGGAGGAGGGCTCTTGTTGGGATGAGCACTGGGTGTTATATGGAAACCAACATGACAATAAACTATTTAAGAAAAAAATAAAAGAATAAAATGGACAGCTATAAGATGTATTATGAAATCCTCATGATAACCACACAAAGCAAAAACTGTAATACATGTTAAAGTGATAAGGTAAGGAAGACCAAAGCACACCACAATAAAAGAATCATCAATTCACAAAGAAAAACAGCAAGAGAGGAAAAAAATAAATCAAATCAATCAGAAAACAATTAAGAAAACTCTGATAGCAATGTCTTATCTATGAATAGTTACATTAAGTGTAAATCTTACATTTTTCCATTAAAAGAGAGAGTGGCTGAGTGATGAAAAGCCAAAATTATATGCTGCCTACAAAAGATTCTCTTAAGCTTTCAGGACACTCATTGGGTATAAAAACTCATTTTACAAGTCACAGAGTATAACAAGAGAGAAAGTCAGTATATATTGATAAAGGGGTAATTTCATGAGGGAAATATAATGAATCTAAAACATATAAGTACCCAAATTGGACTACCTAATATATTAAATGATTATTAACAGATCTGAAGCAAAAAATAACAAAGCAATAATAGTAGGGTACTGTAATACACTACTTACCACACTCAAATTATTCAGTAAGGAATTAATGGACTTGAATGACATTTTAGACTAAATGGACCTAACGGACACATACATAAATTTCCACCCAACAACAGCAGTACACATTCTTTTAAAGCACACATGAAATATTCTTTAGGGGAGTTCACACAATAAGTCAGCAAATATGTCTTATCAAATGTAGGATGATTAAAATCATACCAGGAATCTTTTCAGACGACAATGCCATGAAACTAGAAATCAATAACAGGGGGAAAGCTGGATATTTCACAAAAAGTTGGAGATTAAAACACATGCTCCTGTACAACCAGTGGCTCAAAGAAGAAATCAAAAGGGAAATCAAGAAATATCTTGAAACAAATGAAAACAGAAGTGCAAAAATATCAAAACTTATGGGATACTGCAAAAACACTCTAGGAGGGAAGTTTATAGTAACAAATGCCTACATTAAGGGACAGGATATATCACAAATGTCCACACTTTACATCTCAAAAGCTAGAAGACCAACAAACTATGACTAAAGTTAGCAGAAGAAAGAAAAAAAGAATGAAATAAGTAAGATAGAACTCAGAAACAGAATAAAATAGATCAAAACCAAGATCTAGTTCTTTGAAAAGCAAACTTGAGAAAGATTGGCAAGTTAATTAGCAAGGTTAACTGAGAAAACCCAAAATCAGATATGAAAGAGGTTGCATTTTAAGAGATATTACAGAAATAGAATTATGAGGTTGCAAAGAACGATTGTATGCCAACCAACTGGATAACCTAAAAGAAATGTATACATTCCTAGAAACTTAGACCCATAAAGACTGAATAATAAAGAAAATATCTAAACAAATAATAAGAAGATGAATCAACAACAAAAAACCTCCCAACATAGAGAACCGCAGGACCATATGATTTCTCTAGGGAATTCTAACAAACTCTATCATCTGTCTGTCTGTCTGTCTATCTATCTATCTATCTATCTATCTATCTATCTATCTATCATCTGTCTGTCTGTCTATCTAGAGAAAGAGAGATAAAGAGCACAAGTCTGGGAGGGGTAAAGGGAGAGGGAGGCAGAGGGGATCGATCCCATGACTGTGAGATCATGATCTGAGCCAAAATCAAGAGTTGGATGCTCAACCAGCTGAGCCACCCAGGCACCACTCTAACAAACACTTAAAGAAGAATTAATACCAATCATTGCCAAGCTGTTTAAAAAATAATAAGAGGGAACTCTTTCAAACACATTTTACAAGGCTAGAATTACCCTGATGCCAAAAGCAGACAAGGACATAACCAGAATAGAAAATTACCGGCCAGTATCCCTGATTAATATAAATTCAAAAATCCTCAACAAAATATTAGCAAACTAATTCAATAGCATATTTAAAAAATCATACTACATGACCTAGTATGATTCATCACTGGGTACAAGAATGATTAAACACATATCAGTTAATAAATGTGATATACCGCAGTAGTAGAATGAAAGATAAAAATAATATGGTCATCTCAAGTAATACAGAAAAATCATGTGACAAAACATTCTTTCATAACAAAATAAATTCCACAGTCTTTCTCTGAACATCAAACTCCTTTGATTTTAAATATCCAGTTCAAAAATTCTCTTTAAAAAACAACAAAATAACATCTATCAACAAATTGGGTAGAGAAAGAATGTGCCTTAGCCCAATAAAGCCCATATATGATAAGCTCAAAGCAAACATCACACTCAGTGGTGAAAAGTTTAAATCTTTTCCTTTAAGATCAGGCGCAAGACAAGATTGCCTACTTTCACCATTTCTATTAAACATAGTAGTGGAAGCCCTAGCCAAAATAATTAGGTAAGAAAAGGAAACAAAAGGCATCCATATCAAAAAGGAAGAAGTAAAGGATGCATGGATGGCTCAGTCAGTTAAGTGTTTGACTCTTGATTTTGGCTAGGGTCATGATCTCATGGTTTGTGAGATTGAGTCCCACATAGGGCTGTGTGGTGACAGTGTGGAGCCTGCTTGGGTTCTCTTTCTCCCTCTCTGCTCCTCCCCTGCTCACATTCTCTCTCTGTCTCAAAATAAATAAACATTAAACAAAACAAAACAACTTAAAAAAAAAAGGAAGAAGTAAAATTACCTCTACTGCAGATGGCACGATTTTATAGATAGAAAACTATAAAGACTCCACTCAAACTGGTAGAACACTAATGAAAGACTTAACTTGCAGGTTACAAAAATCAGCATGCAGGAATTAATTGTATTTCTAAACACTAATAATGAAGTCTCTCAAAGAGAAATTAAGAAAGCAATCTTTTAACCTACAAGAGTAGACACATAAAGTTAGTGGCAGACTGTCCACTGAAACTTGGCAGGCTAGAAGGGAGTGGCAGGAAATATTCAACGTGCTGAATAGGAAAAATAAGCAGCCCAGAATCCCTTACCCAGCAAGGCTTCATTCAGAACAGGAGAGATAAAGACTTTGACGAGACAAACAAAAAATAAAGGAGTTTATGACCACTAAACCAACCTTGCAAGAAATTTTAAGGGGGCCTGTGAGTGGTGAAAAAATAAAACAGAAGAACAAAGCAACAAAGACTAGAAAGGGCCAGAGAACATCACCAGAGACACCAACTCTACAAGTAACACAATGGCACTAAATTCATTATCTTTCAAATAATCACTCTGAATATAAATGGACTAAATATTCCAACCAAAAAGCATAGGTTATCAGAATGGATAAAAACCAAGATCCATCTATATGCTACCTACAAGAGACTCATTTTAGACCTAAAGACTCCTGCAGACTGAAAGTTAGGGGATGGAGAACCATCTATGATGCTAAACGGAAGCCAAAAGAAAGGCAGAATAGCCATACATAGATAAGACAAACTAGATCTTAAACCAAAGACTGTAACAAGAGATGAAAAAGGGCATTATATCATAATGAAGAGGTCTATCCATCAAGAAATTCTAACAATTGTAAATATTTATGCTCCCTAGCTTAGAAAAACCCAAATATGTAAATCAATTAAACACAAAAATAAAGAAACTCACTGATAATAATACTATAATAGTAGGGAACTTCAATACCCCACTTACAGAATACTACCATAATAGTAGGGAACTTCAATACTCCACTTACAGAAATGGGCAGATCATCTAAGTAGAAGACCAACAAGGAAACAACGGCTTTGAAAGACACACTAGACCAGATGGACTTACCAGACATATTCAGAACATTTCATCCTAAAGTAGAAGAATACACATTCTTCTCAACTGCACATGGAACATTCTCAAGAAGAAATCACATACTGGGTCACAAATCAGCCCTCAACAAGTACAAAAAGATTGACATCGTACCATGCATATTTTCAAATCACAACACTATAAAACTCAAAATCAACCACAAGAAAAAATTTGGAAAGCCCTCAAATATCTGGAGGTTAAAGAACATCCTACTAAAGAATGAATGGATTAACCAGGAAATTAAAAAGGAAATTAAAAAATACATGGAAACAAATGAAAATGAAAACACAACAGTCCAAACCCTTTGGAATGCAGCAAAGGCAGTCCTAAAAGGAAAGACATTGCAATTCAGGCCTATCTCAAGAAGGAAGAAAGGTCTCAAAGAAATAACCTAACCTTATACCAAAAGGAGCTATAAAAGGAAAAGCAAATAAAGCCCAAAGCCCACAGAAGGGAAATAATAAATATTAAAGCAGAAATAAACAATGTAAAAACAAAAACAGTAGAACAGATCAATGACACTAAAAGTTGTGTGTTTTTTTTTTTAATCATTTAAATCCAAGTTAGTTATCATATAGTGTAATACTGGTTTCAGGAGTAGAATTTAGTGATTTATCACTGACATATAACACCCAGTGCTCATCCCAACAAGTGACTTCTTTAATGCCCTTCACCCCCTTAGCCCACCCGCCACTCAAACCCCCTCCAGCAACTCTCAGTTTGTTCTCTGTATTTGAGAATCCCTTATGGGTTGCCTCCCTCTCTGTTTTTATCTTATTTTTCCTTCCCTTCTCCTATGTTCATTTGCTGTGTTTCTTACATTCTACATATGGGTGAAGTCATATATTTGTCTGTTTCTGACTGACTTATTTCACTTAGCATAGTACATTCCAATTCCATCCACATTGTTGCAAATGACAATATTTCATTCTTTTTGATTGCCAAGTAGTATTCCATTCTATATGTATCCCACATCTTTATCCATTCATCAGTTGATGGACATTTGGACTCTTTCCATAATTTGGCTGAAAGTGCTGCTTTAAAAGATGTGCATCTTAAAAGCTGTGTTTTTTTGAAAGAGTAAACAAATTTGAGAAATTCCTAGCCAGCTTTCTCAAAAGGAAAAGAGTGAGAACCCAAATAGATAATATCACGAATGAAAGAGGAGGGATCACAATCAATGCCACAGAAATATAAATAGTTATAAGAGAAACTATGAAAAATTATATGCCACAAACGGGGCATTCTAGAAGAAATGGAAAACTTATATACCACCAAAACTCAAAAAGGAAAAAAAAAAAAACAGAAAATCTGAAGAGGCTCATAACTAGTAAAGAAACTGAATTAGTTATCTAAAATTAACAACTCAGGAAACAACAGATGTTGGTGAGCATGTAGAGAAAGGGGAACCCTTTAGCCCTGTTGGTGGGAATGCAAACTGGTGCAGCCACTCTGAAAAACAGTGTGGAGTTTCCTGAGAAAATTAAAAATATAATTATCCAGAGCACTTGGGCGGCTCACTTAACCGTCCAACTTTGTATCAGGTCATGATCATGTGGTTTATGAGTTTGAGGCCTGCGTCAGGTTCTGTGCTAACAGCTCGGAGCCTGGAGCCTGCTTCAGATTCTGTGTTTCCTTCTCTCTGCTTCTCCCCCACTCCTATTTTGTCTCTCTCTCAAAAATAAATCAACATAAAAAATATTTAAAAATAGAATTATCGTATGACCCAGCAATTGCACTACTAGGTATTTACCCAAAGGATACAAAAATGCTGATTTGAAGGGGCACATGCACCCCAATGTTTACGGCAGTGCTATCAACTATAGCCAAATTATGTAAAGAGCCCAAATGTCCATTGACTGATGAATAAAGAAGATGTTGTATTTATATACAATGGAATATTACTCGATGAGCAAAAAGAATGAAATCTAACCATTTCCAACAATGTGGATGGAATTAGGATGTAAGTGAAATAAGTCAGTCAGGAACAAATTTCGTATGATTTCATTCATATGTGGAACGTAAGAAACACAACACATGAACATAGGGGAAGGGAAGGAAAAATAAGACAAAAAAACAGAGGGAGGTAAACCATAAGAGACTCTTTAGTATAAAGAATAAACTGAGGGTTGCTGGAGGGTAGGAGGATAGGCTAAATTGGTAATGAGCATTAGGGAGGGCACTTGTGATGAGCCCTGGGTTTTACATCTAAGTGATGAATCTCTGGGTTCTAGTCCTGAAACCAATATTACACTGTGTTAATTAACCTGAAATTTAAATAAATAAGTTAGTAAGCAATCTTGTTTAGGGTAGTATTGAAAACAGTAAAATACTTAGCAATAAATTTAACCAGTGTGATGAAAAACCTTTACACTGAAAACTACAAGAAATTGTTGACAGAGATTGAAGACACAAGGAAATGGAAAGATATCCCATATTTTTGGATTGGAAAATTAACAACATGAATATGTCCATACTACTCACAGCAATTACAGATTCAAAGCACTTCTCTCTCTCTCTCTCTCTCTTTCTCTCTCTCTCTCCTTCTCTCTCTCTCAAAATAAACATTTAATATGACAATTTTTCCAAGGACACACAATGAGAAAAAGATTATTTTCAATATACCGTGTTGGGAAGAGAAGACAGTCACATGAAAAATAATAAAACTATGCTTCTATCTTATATCACTCACAAAATTAAGTCAAATTGGGTCAAAGACTTAGATGGAAGACTTGAAGCCATAAAACTCCTAGAAGAAAACATATGGAAAAAGATTCTTGACATTGGTGTAGGTGATGGCTTTTTGGATAAGTCTTCCAAAGAACAGGAAATAAAAAGTAAATGAATAAGTGGGATTACATTAAGCTAAAGAGCTTCTGCATAGCAAGGGAAACAAAAAATAAATCATTAGGTTGAAAAGGCAACCTACAGAATGAGAGAAATTATTTACAAGTCTCATATTGAGTACAGGACTAATATTCAAAATATATAAAGAGCCCATACAAGTCAATACCAAAAAAAAAATATCTGATAGAAAAATGGACAGAGGACCTGAATAACAGTTTTCTAAGTAAGACTTCAAATGGCCAACAGGTACATTGAAGAATGGTCAACATTACTAATTATCAGGGAAATGCAAATCAAGACCACAATGAGATATTGACTTATACCTGTGAAAAGGGTTTTTATCAAACAAACAAACAAACAACAGAAAACAAATGTTGCCAAGGAGAAAGGGAAGTCACTGTTGGTAGAGATGTAGATTGGTACAGCCATTATGGAAACAGTGTGTTGGTTCCTCAAAAAATAAAAATTGAACTACCACATGATCCGGTCATCCCACTCCTTAGTATAAAATGAAATATCTCTAGAAATATTGGCACAATCCTGTTTATTGCAACATTATTTATGAATAATAGCCAAGATATGGAAAAAACCCAAATGTCTGTCAATGGATAATGGATAAAACACACACACACACACACACACACACACACACACACACACACACGTCAACCAGGAGAAGGAAGGAAAACCTGCCATATATCACAACAGGGATAGACCGCGATGGCATTATGCTAAGGTAGGTCAGAGAAAAATAAATACCATATGGTATCACTTATGTGCAGGGTCTAAATATCTAAATGTGTAAAAATAGAGAAGAGAATGGTGCTTACTAGGGGTTAGGTGGTGGAAGAATTGTGGAGATGTTGACTTGGGGTATGAACATTCAACTCTTAGATAAATAAATTCTGGAGATTTAATGCAGAGTATGGTGATTATAGACAATAATACTGAATTATCAACTTCTTATTTTATTTTTTAAAAATTTATTTATTTTGAGAGAGAGTGCGTGTATGAGTGGGGGATGGGCAGAAAGAGGGAGAGACAGAGTCCTAAGCAGGTTCTGTGTTGTCAGTGCAGAGTTCAACACAGAGCTTGAACTCACAAACTATCAGATCATAACTAAGCCCAGATCAAGAGTCGGAGGCTTAACTGACTGTGCCACCCAGATGCCCCTTGAATTATTAACTTTAACTTGCTAAGAAACTAGATTTTAATTGTAATCAACACCAAAGAAGAAGCAATAATTATATGACATGGTAAAGGAGTTAGCTGATGCTACTGTAATAATCATATTTGAATATATAAATTTATCAAAATAGCAGGTTGTATACCTTAAACTTACATAATGTATATGCCAATATTATCTTCGGAAAAAATGAAGGAAAACAGAGGGTACCACCATGGATAATCACCAGGTTACAAAGGTAGGCAAAAAGAGAGGAAAGAAGAAACAGTGGTAATAGAAAACATCAGTACACTTAATAAGATAGCATTAGAGGCTCTTACACAGAACTCTAAATGTAGATCGATTGAATTCACCAATCAAAAGGCACAGAAAGGCTGGACAGAAGAGAAGATCCAAATATATGCTGACTACAAGAGATTCACTACAACTTTAAACACAGGCTGAAAATAAAGGGATGGAAAAAGGTATTCAATGCAAGTGAATACTTCTCAGGTGTACCCAAAACATTCCCCATAATTGATCATGTAATAGGATATAAACAAGTCTCAATAAATTTAAGGAGAATGAAATCATAACAAATATCTTTTCCACCTACAGTGGAATGAAACTAGAAATCAACAGCAAGAGAAAAGCTGGAAAGCTACAAATATATGGAGATTAACACAGTCCCAAACAAGCAATGGGCCACAAATGTAGAAGGCAAATATGCACACACATGCACATGCACGCACACATGCGTGCATACACACACGCATGCACACACACACACACACACACACACACAGAGGAAAATGGAAACATAATATGCCAAAACTGAAGGGATGCTGCAAAAGCAGTTCTGAGAGGGAAATTTATAGCACAACTCATTTATTAACAAAAGAAAAACATCTAATAAAACATCCTAACTTTACACACCAAGAACTAGAAAAAGCAAAACAAATAAAGCTAGTAAAAAGGAAAGAAATTAAAGGTTAGAGAAGAAATAAATAGACTAAAAACGTGTAAAACAGATCAATGAAACCAGGAGCTAGTTTTTGAAAAGATCGACAAAATGGATAAAACTCAGTCAGACTCATCAAAAGGAGTGGAAGGTGAGAGGGAAATAAATAAGAAATAAAAGAGGAGAAATTACATTTTGCCACAGAAATACAAAGAATTATGAGAATATTATGAAAAATTATATGCCAAAAAATTGGGTCATCTAGAGGAAATGCATACATTTCTAGAAACATACAACCTCCCCAAACTGAATCTGGAAGCATTAGAAGATTTGAACAGGCTGACTACTAGCACTGAAACTGAATCAGTGATCAAAAGCTCCTAAAAAACAAAAGCCCAGGACCAGATGGCTTCCACATTTGAATTCTACCAAACATTTACAGAGCTAATACCTACTCAAACTATTCCAAAACACAGGAGAGGAAAGAATTCATTCAAATTCATTTCACAATTCAAGCATTATCCTGATACCAAAACCAGATAGACACCACAAAAAGAGAGAGAGTGAGTGAGCGAGAGAGCAAGAGAGAGAGAGAAATACAGGCCAAAATCTTTGAAAAATATAGATGCAAAAATCTTCAGCAAAATATTAGCAAACCAAATCCAAAAATACATTCAAAAAATTAATCACCACCATCAAGAGGGATTTAATCCAAGGAGACAAGTGTGGTTCAATATTCAAAAATCAATCAATATAATACATCACATTAAGAAGAGAGAGTAAAGACTATATAATTATCTCAAAAGAAGCAGAAAAAGCATTTGACAAAGTACAGTATCCATTCTCAACAGAGTATGTTTAGAGGGAATATACTTCAACATAATAAAGGTTATATATGAAAAACCCACAACTAACATACTCAGTGGTGAAAAACTGAGACCTTTAAGAACAAGAACAAGATAAGGATGTTCACTCTCACCTCTTTTATTCAACATAGTATTGAGGGTTCTACTCACAGCAATAAGACAACAACAACAAAAATAAAAGACATCTGAATTGGTAGGGAAGAAATAGAACTTTCACTATTTTTCGATGACATGATTCTGTATATAGAAAACAAGAAAGACTTCCACCAAAAAACTGCTAGAGCTGATCAGTGAATTCAGTGAAGTTGTAGGCTACAAAACTGATGTACAGAAATCTGTTTAATTTCTATAATTAATTATATTTATATCATAATTATATTTATATATAATTAATAATAAACTAGCAGAAAGGGAAATTAAGAAAGCAATTCCATTTAAAATTGTATGAAAATCAAGTAAAAACTTAGGAAATAAATACTTTCACCCAAGTCAGTGAAAGACACATGCTCCAATAACTAAAAAAATTGATGAAATAAATTAAAGATGACACAAATAGAAAGATATTCATGCTCATAGACTGTAAGAACAAATATTGTTAAAATGTGCATACTACCCAAAGCAATCTATAGAGTTAATGCACTACCTAACAAAATAGCAACAGCATTCTTCACAAAAATAGAACAAACAATTCTATAATTTGTATCCAACCCCAAAAGACCTGGATGGCCAAAGCAACCTTGAAAAAGAAAACATGGAGGTATCACAACTTGAGATTTCAAGATATACTACAAATTTGTAGTAATCAAAACGGTAGAGTACTGGTACAAAAATAGATACAGATGAAAAGAACAGAGTAGAGAGTTTAAAAATAAATCTACCGTTATATGGTCAACTAATCTACAACACAGGAGACAAGGGCATATGATAAAGACTTCATATAGTGTCTTCAATAAATGGTGCTGGGAAAATTGGACAGCTACATGCAAAAGAATTAAACTGGACCATTTTCTCACACCATACACAGAAATAAACTCAAAATTCATTAAAGACCTAAATGTGAGACCTGAAAACATAAAACTTCTGGAAGAAAACATAGGCAGTAATCTCTTTGACAGCCTTGGCAACATGTTTCTAGATATGTCTCCTCAGGGACGGGAAACAAAGGCAAAATTAAACTATTGGGCTACATCAAAATAAAAAGCTTTTGCACAGTGAAAAAACCATCAACAAAACAAAAAAGACAACCTAATGAATTGGAGAAGATATTTGTAAGTGATATATCTAATAAAGGGTTAGTACCCAAAATATGTAAAGATCTTCTACAACTGAACACCAAAACCAGAATCTGATTAAAAATGGGCAAAGGACCTGAACAGACATTTTTCTGAACAGTACATACAGATAGCAAAATCAAAACCACAATGAGATATCACCTCACACCTGTCAGATGACTAAAATCAAAAGTGCAAGAAATAACACGTGTTGGTGAGAATATGAAGAAAAAGAATACTGTGCACTGTTGGTGGGAATACAAACTAGTGCAGCCACTGTATAAAATTGTATGGAGCTTCCTTGAAAATTTTAAGAATAAAATTACCGTATAGTCCAATATTTCTACTATTTATCTAAAGAAAATGAGAACACTAATTTGAAAAGATATATGTATCCCTATAATTATTGCAATATTATTTACAATAGCTAAGATATGAAAGCAACCCAAGTGTCCATTGGTAGATGAATGGATAGAGAAGTTGTGTGCACATGCACGTGCATACACACACACACACACACACACACACGCACACACTGGAATGCCATTCAGTCACAAAAAAGAATGAAACCTTGCCATTTGCAACAACATGGATGGATCTAGAGGGTGCAATAAGTCAGAAGAGAAATACAACTTCCTAAAGATTTCATTTATATGTGGAATTTAAGAATCACAACAAACGAACAAAAAATGAGATAGAAAAAAAACCAGATTCTTAAATATTGAAAACTGGTATTTACCAGAGAGGAGGTGGGGGGAGATGGGTGAAATAGGTGAAGGGGATTAAGAATATACTTATTGTGTTGAACACTGTGTAATGTATAGTATTGTTGAGTTATACTGTACACTGAAAGTAATATAAGTATGTTAATTACACTTGAATAAAAAATGAAGTTGTAGTATAAATGTACAATGAAATATTACTCAGCTCTAAAAAACAATGAAATTTTGACATTTGCAACAATATATATGATTCTACAAGGAAGGTTATTATTAAACAATAAATAGGTTAGACATAGTAAGATAAATATCATAGAATTTCCTTTTTATGCAGAATTTAAAAAACAAGTCAAATGAGCAATAACAACAACAAAAAACCCAGAAGACTCAACTGAAAGAACAAACTTGTGGTTGCCAAAACTGAGGGTGTAGGGAGATGGGCAAAGTAGGTGAAGGAGTTTAAGACATACAGTCTTCCATTTTAAAATAAATAAGTCATGGGGCGCCTGGGTGGCTTAGTCGGTTAAGCGTCCGACTTTCGCTTAGGTCATGATCTCGCGGTTCGTGGGTTCAAGCCCCGCGTCGGGCTCTGTGCTGACTGCCAGCTCAGAGCCTGGAGCCTGTTTCAGAGTCTGTGTCTCCCTCTCTCTGACCCTCCCCTGCTCACGCTGTCTCTCTCTCTCTCCTAGAAATAAATTAAAAAATATTAAAAAAGTAAATAAAAAAAAATAAATGACACTCTGGAAAAGCAATACAGGAATACAGACAATATTACTGTTGTAACTTTGTATGCTAAGAGATGATAACCAAGACAACTGTGGTAATCACTTTGATGTAGCGCCACACTGAGAGGTCCCCCTGAACTTATAGTTTCTACAAAGAGAAAGACAGTCCCTGGTGGACATCCAACCTCTACAGCATTGAGGGTTTCTTCTAGGAGTCCCTGCTTCAGCCGTGCCCCATACAGAGTGTGTAGGGCTTGACCACTGATAATCTTATTGTGATGGAAAAAGGACATGGAGCTTGCAGCCACCCACATTCAGATCTTGACTGACCAAGTTCTACATGCAATGCCAGAGTAGTAATCCCAACAACCAGCATCACTGCTCATCTACAGAGCAAAAATGGTGGTGCAGTCTGACCAGGAAACTCAGTGGGGGTGTAGGTATGCCTGATTCAGGTCCTCAAATGAAAAGATTCTGTCTCTGGAACCTAGCCTGTCCCTGTCCAGGAAAGGGACCTGAATCATAGCCTGACCCATTGCTGAGTATAGCTCCCAGCCTCACTTGACCATTAAGGCTGTCCAAAACACCTAAAGAGCTGGATAGTTCGGCAACACTGGAGAAAGTATGGCAAGCAGGGCTGAGGATCTGTAGAGTAATGTCAGTGCCACTATTTGGAAAGGGAACTTAGGGAGTGGGTCAGCTTGAGTCAGGACCACCAAAAAAAAAAAAAAAAAAAAAAAGAGCTTTTCCAGGCTTAGAGTGATTCTCCCATTACACTCAGGCAGGAGAGCAAATTTATAGTCTCTCCCCTATTACCTGTCTGGAATCCCCTACTGCTGAATTTGCTTCTTGCCCCCTCCTGTCCAGAAAGCTTGCCTGGAAACACCTAGGAGGCTTCTCGGAGCTGGCCCTCCCATTCCACCAAGCAAGGAAACTAATTTAGAATGACTTGACCGAGCAGAAAACCTGTCCAAAACACCTAAAAACTGTATTCTTAGTAACACTTGAACAGAGAGTATGGCAGGCAGAGCTAATTGCTGCAGAGTGAAGCCAGTGGCAACATTTAGCCAGGGAACTTGGGGAGCAGGTCAGTTTGAATCAAGACCATGAAAAAAGATTTTTTGCAGGTTTAGAGTTGGTTTCCCACCCTTACTCATGCAGGAGAGTTAATTCAGCTAATTCTTGTCCCTCCTGATAAGAAAGCCTGGCCAGATTACCTGAAACTGTGTAGTTCCACAATGTTGAGCAGAGAGGACAGCAGGTAGAGCTGATAGTCTGCAGAGCAAAGCCAGTGATGCCACAGTGCTGAGCCAGGGAGCTTGAGTGGGTCAAGCTTAAGTCAGAGGCATAAATAAAGAGCCTTTCTGTCCTTGTACCAGTTTTCTCATTAATCCTGGGCAGGAACTAATGAGTAGCCCTGCTCATACTGAATATAATCTTCAGCTTGGCTGACCAAAAAACCTAAACAGAGCACACGGGAAGCTGCATGCTCATCCAATAGTACTGCTTACAGTGAAAATTCAGTAGAGAACACAGTCCATGGCTTTCTCTTTAGAGCAACGCCAGTAGCTCCATCTGACCATAGGATTCAGTGATGGTCTGGCCTGATTTAGGTATGCAACTAATGATCCATACAGGTTCTGGGGCCTGCCCTGCTGCCCCACCAAGGCAGGGAAGCTCTTTCATAGCCCTACCTGCTAATCCTGACTGTTGAGTAAGCCCAATCAGAAAATCAAGGCAACAGCAAAGACAATCCTAAACCTTTAGGGAAGCAACTCAGTGGTCCTCTCCAACTCTTCCCAGCAAGTGTCATTTCCCCTTACCTCAGAGCTCAGGCAGTAGCCTCACCCCAAAATAAACCCTGAGAGAAGCCCACCTGCCCAAAGATATTCCCAGCAGGCATGTTCAGAAATCCAAGCTATGCTAAACTGCTGAACTATCTCTGGCAAAGGATAACTGTGAAGTCTGAAAGGGGAAACTGGTTATTCAAATGTGAGATACAAATGTAAGAAGCCAACGATCATTTAAAAAAATCACCAAAAGGAAACTAATAAAGGAAACTAAAATCACCAAAAGGAAACTAAAAAGGCTTCCACCAAAGGAAACTAATAAAGCTTCAATAATGGAAACTAAAGAAATGGAGATTTATGAACTTTTACATACAGAATTCAGAATAATCCTCTGAAAGAAGTTTAGTAAGAACACAAAGACAACTAAATGGAATAGAAAAACATGCATTAAAGAAAGAGTAGTTAAACAAAGAAATAGTGGGGCGCCTGGGTGGCTCAGTCAGTTGAGCGTCCGACTTTGGCTCAGGTCATGATCTAGCGGTTTATGGGTTTGAGCCCCGCATCGGGCTCTGTGCTGACAGCTCAGAGCCTGGAGCCTGTTTCAGATTCTGTGCCTCCCTCTCTCTCTGATCCTCCCCTGCTCATGCTGTCTCTCTCTCTCTCTCAAAAATAAATAAAATATTTTAAAAAACACAAAGAAATAGAAACCATAAAAACCTAAACAGAAATTCTAAGAGCTGAAAAGTACCTAGAACTGAAAAATTCAATAGGGAGCAACACAGACTTGTCTACGTGAAAGAATCAATGAGCTATAAAACACTTGTTATCCAATCATAGGAGGAAAAAAAAGAATGAAAAAGAGTTAAGAAAGTCTAATGAACTTATGAAATATAATGAAACAAAACAATATTCACATAATGGAAATTCTAGAAGGAAAAAAAGGGACAGAAAGTATTTTTAAAGCAATAATGGCTGAAACATCTCAAACATTGGGAGAGTCAGGCATCCAGATACATGAGGCCTAAAGGATCTCCAGTGTGTTGAACTCAAGGTCACACCAAGATACATTACAATTAAGTTGTCAACAGTCAGTCAAAGAAAGAATTTTGAAAGCAGCAGAAGAAAAGAGAGAAGTTATATACAATGGAATCCCTTTAATACTATTGGTGGATTTCCTAACAACACTTTTCAGGCCAGGAGAGAATGGGATGGCATATATACATTTTTTAATTTTTTACTTATTTTATTATTTATTTATTCAAAATTTTATTTATTTAATTCAAGTTAGTTAACATACATTGTAATACTGGTTTCAGGCATAGAACCCAGTGATTCATCACTTACATGTAACACCAAGTGCTCATCCCAACAAATGCCCTCCTTATTGCCCATCACTCATTTAGCCCATCCCCTCAACTACCTCCTCTCCAGCAAACCTCAGTTTGTTATCTATATTTAAGAGTCTCTTATGGCTTTCTTCCTTCTCTCATTTTTCCTTCCCTTCCTCTATGTTTATGTTATTTTTTTTTTTTTACAAATAGTTTATTGTCAAGTTGGTTTGCATATAACACCCAGTGCTCATCCCCACAAGTGCTCTCCTCCATGCCCATCTCCCCCTTCCCCCCCACATCCATCAGTCCTCAGTTTGTTCCCAGCATTCAAGAGTCTCTCATGGTTTGCCTCTCTCCCTTTCCTCCACCATTTCCCCTCTTCTTGTCCCCCATGGTCCTCCACACTGAGATACCACCTCACACCAGTCAGAGTGGCTAAAATGAACAAATCAGAGAACTCTAGATGCTGGCGAGGATGTGGAGAAACGGGCACCCTCCTACACTGTTGGTGGGAATGTAAACAGGTGCAGCCCCTCTGGAAAACAGTGTGGAGGTTCCTCAAAAATTAACAATAGAACTCCCCTATGACCCAGCAATAGCACTGCTAGGAATTTACCCAAGGGATACAGAAATGCTGATGCATAGGAGCACATGCACCCCAATGTTCATAGCAGCACTCTCCACAATAGCTAAAACATGGAAAGAGCCTAAGTGTCCATCAACGGACGAATGGATCCAGAAGATGTGGTTTATCTATACCATGGAATACTACATGGCAATGAGAAAGCATGAAATCTGGCCATGTGTAGCTACATGGATGGACCTTGAGGGTGTTATGCTAGTGAAATAAGTCAGGCAGAGAAGGACAAATATCATATGTTTGCACGTATAGGAGGATTAGGAGGAACTTACCTGTTATGTTTTTTATGTTCCACATATGAGTGAAATCATATTTGTCTTTCTCTGCCTGACTCATTGCTTAGCATAAGACACTCTAGGGTGCATCCACATTGTTGCAAATGGCAAGATTTCATTCTTTTCGATTGCCAAGTAGTATTCCATTATGTGTGTGTGTGTGTGTGTGTGTGTGTGTGTGTGTACATACACACCTACCACATCTTCTTTATCCATTCCTCAGTTGATGGTCATTTGGGCTCTTTCCATAATTTGGCTATTGTTGATAGCACTGTTATAAACACTGGGGTGCAGGTGCCTCTTCAAATCAGCATTTTTGTATCCTTTGGATAAACATTTAGTAGTGCAATTGCTAGGTCATAGCATAGTCTATTTTTAATTTTTTGAGGCACCTCCATACTTTTTCCCAGAGTGGCTGCACCAGTTTGCATTCCCACCAACAGGGCAAAAGGGTTTCCCTTTCTCTACATCCTCACCAACATCTGATGTTTCTTCAGTTGTTCATTTTAGCCATTCTGAAACATGTGAGGTGGTATTTCATTGTAGTTTTGATTTGCATTTCCCTCATGATGAGTGATGTTGAGCATCTTTTCATGTGTCTGTTGGTGAGTTGGCATGTTTTAAATAATAAAAGGAAAAAGCTTTGTCAATGAAGTAGCCTATATACAACAAAGCTAACTCCAGAAATGAATAAGAAGTACCTTCCTGAACAAGCAGTTTATCATCACTAGATCAGCCTTATAAGAATTAAAAGGAATTCTTTGAATGAAAGTAAAAAGACTATAATTAACATCATAAAAACATTAGAAGTAGTGGTCTAAGACTCTCTGGTGATAGTAAATATAGTCAAAGGTAAATTTTGTAATATGATAACAGTGTGTAATGTAATTACTTACAACTCTAATTTAAGGAGAAAATGTAGCAAAAACGACTAAAACTATTGTAATCTGTTATTGGATAAACAATATAGCAAATTTATAACCTGTAATATAAATAACCTAAAATGTGAAGTGGAAAGTTTAGGAACACTATTGAAGTTATTGTTAGTTTAAAAGGGTGTTATGTTGGGGGCGCCTGGGTGGCTTAGTCGGTTAAGCGTCCGACTTTCACTTAGGTCATGATCTCGCGGTTCGTGGGTTCGAGCCCCGCGTCGGGCTCTGTGCTGACTGCCAGCTCAGAGCCTGGAGCCTGTTTCAGAGTCTGTGTCTCTCTCTCTCTGACCCTCCCCTGCTCAAGCTGTCTCTCTCTCTCTCCTAGAAATAAATAAAACATTTAAAAAAAAAAAAAAGGGTGTTATGTTAATATATTTTATATAAATCTAGTAGTATGTTGGTTTCTGGTCCCTGGCACAGAGCTCCTGAGAGTCTTATAATTTCTGAAGCAGTAAGAGCACTAGAAGTATACTCTGACCTAATTCCAGGCATGGATCATAAAACCCTTTTGATTTCTTAGGCGATGGGAGTAACTGACGAGCAACTTAGGGTAGAGGCATGGATGACTCCTGGATGAGGACAGATCCCTGGAAAACTCTGATTAGAGGCTTGGAATTTTTTGTCCTGCCCATATCAGTCTCTTGAAAACGGAGAATAGGTGAAAATAAATAATGACGAATCGTGTCCATGTGATGAAGACTTCATAAAAATCCCAGTAACATGGGGTTCAGGAGTCTTTCAGTTTAGTGAATACCTCCTCACTCCAGATAGATCATGCTCTCCGACTTCACAGGGACAGATAATTCTGTACTTAAGCCTTTTCCAGATCCTTTTATATCTCTTCATTTGGTTGTTAATCTGTAACCTTTATCAAGTCCTTTAATAAACTGTCAAATGTGTTTCCTTGAGGTTTGCAAGCAGATAGCAAATTAATCAAACTTGAGGAAGAATCCATGGAAACCCCTGATCTATAGCGAATTTGACAAAAGTATAACTTGGGGACCTACTATTTGCAATTGGTACCTAAAGTGGGGTGGTACTATTTTTGTGGGACTAAGCCCTTAACACCTGGTAGATCTCACACTATCTCCAAGTAGATAGTATCAGAAATGAGTTAAATTGTAGCTGATGTCACAGAGAATTGCTAGGTTGATGTGGGAAGGGAATGCCCTCCTTCACTGTATATGGATCTTAGAATAAGTTCAGTAACCATAAAGGAAGAACCTATAGTAATTACAGGATAAAGTCGTCATACTGATAACAAAATACACCAACACACATACACGCGCGCACACACACACTCACACACACACACCACATGCAGTAGGATGCAAAACAAAGAAAATGGATCTAGAAAATGTCTAGAAAACAATTAAAATGCAATAGTAAGCCCTTATTTATCAAACATTACTTTCAATGTTTAAATGGATGATAGTCTTCAATCGAAAGACAGAATGGCTGAATGTACGAAAAAAATAGATCTAACAATATGTTGCCTGTAAGAGACATACTTAGCCTTAACGACTCATATATAGAAAAGTAAAGATTAAAGGAATGGAAAAAGATATTTCAAGGAAATAGTAACAATAAAAAGAGCATAGGTAATTACTTCTATCAGACAAAATAGACTTTAAGCTACAAGTGATAAAAAAAAAGTCAAAATGTCATTAAATAATAATAAATGGATCAATCCATCAAGAAGAAATAATAATTGTAAATAAGATAAAAGGAGAAACCAGCAATACAGTAGTAATTGGGGACTTTAATACCCCATTATCAGCAATAAATTATCCAGGCAGATCATCAATAAGGTAACAATGAATTTAAACACTATAGACCAAAAGTACCTAATAGATATGTACAGAACACTCTTCAGAAGTGCAATACTCATTCTTCTGAAGGGCACATGGAGCAATTTCTGGGATATGCCATATATCATGCCACAAAACATTGCATTCAATCTTCAGTGAAGAATGAAATCATACTAAGTATATTCTCTGACCACAATGGTATAAAGCTAGAAATCAATATCAGGGGCAAAAGTGGAAAATGAATAAATATGTGACAAACAACCTCTTGAAGAACCAATGGCTCAAAGAAGAAATTAAAGGGGAAATTTAAAAAAATACCTTGAGACAAACCAAAATGGAAACAAACATAGAAAAACTTATAGGATATAGCAAAAGCAGTTCTGAAATGGAAGTTCATAGCAATAAGCACCTATATTGAGAAACATGAAAGATCTGAAATAAACATCACTCTAAACATCTAGGAGCCAGATAAAAAAGACAAATTGGGCTTAAAGTTAGAAGAGATAATAAAGATCAGAAATGGTGAAATAGAGGCAAACCATAGAAAAGATTAACCACACTAACAGTTGATTCTTTGAAAAGATAAACAAAGTGACAAAACTTTAGCTAAACCAACAAAGGAAAAAATAGAGGACCGAACTAAAAATATATAAATGAGAGGAGAGAGGGCAAGATGGCGGAGAAGTAAGGAGCTCCGTACTTGCACTCGCGCCCATACATCACACAGAAAAGATCTGAAGACATTGGAAACCTTACAAAACCTGAGAGATTGGGAGAAAGAGGACGCAGAATCCACTGAGAGAGCCTTCTAACGTGAGTGCGAACCGGGGAAGATAAAATCGGGCCGGGATCGGAGACTCCAGGGTGGGAGGCCATCCCCCTCTACCCTCTACGGGGAGTGAGAGG